>NC_141702.1:5288232-5861992 GCF_971803275.1 Cyanistes caeruleus
ATTCTGATAGGATTTGTGACTTCAGGTTTTGGGGAGCTTTTCAACACAGAAAGCTGCTGTCTGTAATTTTCAAAGCTATTTATCAGGTAGATAAAAGCCAGAAATATGACACATCGTGTCATCTGGATATGTTGGTATGTTGGAAGCCTTCTGGAACCATACTTGTGGACTGCAGGAACAGCTGATAGCAAAAACCACAAAAAAAATCTCCACCTAACAAGCAGAAAGACTTACAGTGGCTGAAGGGTAACTTTAGATGAGATTATGCCTTTCAAGCACCTATTTTATCTCTCAGGGCTGCAGTGAGAACTTGGCTCAGATGCCAACATTCCCACTGTGGGGCTAAACAGATGAAATGAATTCCAGGATCAGGGTCAGGCTGTCTCAATGTTTGTTATGAGCAGCCCTGAGAGACCTCTGAAGGCCAAGAATCTCCAGCCATAACAATGTGAACTCACATGAAATCATAATGTTCTCAGATGGATTCATGACCCTCAGCAGACCTGTATCCTCCCTGGCACAGCCAAGCCTGCGCCTTTCACATACCTGGGTACTTCATCCACACATCTCCTGTACACAGTCCCAGTCTACACTCTCAACAGTTTATGCCTCAGGCTCAAGCCATTCCTAATTCCTTTCAAGGGTCTTGGTCACATTTTCCTGGAAGTCAGAATGAAATGCTTGGGTTGGGAGGGACCTTAAAAATCATCTTGTTAAAATACCCCTGCCATGGGCAGGGACATCTTCCACTATCCCAGGTTGCTCCAAGCCCCATCCAGCCTGGCCTTGGACACTTCCAGGGATGGGGCAGCCACAGCTTCTCTGGGCAACCTGTGCCAGGGCCTCACCTCCTGTGAGAGGTACACCAGCTGTGTATTCACAGTCATCCCTCTGCTCATCCCAGTTCCTGGGAATCCCTGAATCTTCTCAATCTATAAGGTTCTGAATTTCTCTTTTTGGTTCCTCTACCTATATATCTGGTTTGGGGGATTTTTACACCTAAATGTTCATTCCTATCCTGTCTTCATGTCAGATCTCTACTGATCTCAAACTCAGTGTTTTCCATGTCTAAAATCCTTGTATCAATCTGTTCTCCATCTCTTCATTTGGCCCTAGATTATGTCCTCTTTTCACTTTTGCATGATAGCCTCCTTGCTAAGCCCAAATTGCACACAAACAGAATAATTCCCCTCTTTATTTCCACTTCTTCTCTATTTACTTTCAGAAATATTTTTGACAAAATTTAAAATAGAGATTTCAGAATTTAAAGAGGGGAAGCAGGAAAGAAGCACCATAAAGGAAGGCCATGAAAGTCAGTCAGCTGAGGAGTCGTGTTTAGTCATATTTACCTTGACTAATGCATCCCTAAGGATTGTAACACACGTACACAGAGCCTGGCTTTGCTCAACAGGCTTAGAAAAGGTGGCTGAAAACAACCTGACAGGCTCTTGTCCTGCAGGTGTTCAGGCACTGTTTTAAAGGCACCTTTTACACACTTGCAAGAGGAACTGTTTTAATCAGACCAATAATGCAAAGAATAAACACGTCCTTTAACCACTAAAATGTGTTTGTGCAGTTTGTAAAAATTACCAGCACCTTGAAACCATTTGAAACTCAGGCTTCATCACGTTCCACCTTCAGCAAAGTAGTTGCTGAGTTAATGGGCAAGATTGAATCCAGTCTGGGTTAGTGGGGTGGGGAATATGAGGAGCTGCTCCTCAGTCAACAGGAGGCAGGTCTTCCAGCTGTATTTCAGGTGAGACTTGTGCTGAAAATTCCAGTCTCCATATTTACAATCCCCATGTGCTGTGACTCCATATACAAGTATTAAATTCTTCACTCATGTTAAAAAAAATTGATTGCCTTCACAAACATCAATGTTTTTATCATAACTTCTTACTATTTTTATTGCCTTGTTCTGGTCACTAATGTCCCTACTTTAGAAGCTATTAAAATCTGGAAAATATATTAATTTATCTTCGCTTCAGTGCAAAACTTTTTCCAGCAGGAGTAGAAAAGATGAACTGCACTTGTTTCCAGATTAATCTTTGCATTGGAATGTTAAGAAACTCTGTTCTTTTGTCAACAGACTCTGTCATTCCATCTTTCTTTCTCATTTCCAGAAGCCCATGACTCCTACTGATAAATTCCTCACAAGCACAAATATTTGGGCTCAGTGCAGGAATAATCAAGCAAAATCCTGAAGATCATTTATGCAGAGCTGTTCCTCAGGATTTCCACAGGAAAGGGACAATGCAAAACAAATATGTTGTTATCTCCCAGTTTCAATATATATTTGGGGCCAAACTCTCATAAAACAATAAATTCCGTATCTAAACATTCCCTTAGGTTGATTCCAACTGAATGTCATCCCTACCTTCTACTTTCCAGTCATTTTCCCCATTTCAATGTTATCCATGACCTTGCTGAGGTGCTCCCTGTCCCATGAAAAGCCATTAATGATAAAGTTCAGCACTATCTGTCCCACTACTGACCCCAGAGGAAAAGTGTCAGCACCTGGTCACCATCTGCACATCCTGCTGATGACCATTGTTCCACAAGCTCAGTGGTCCAGTTTTCCCACCAACTTTGCAGTCCATCCATCCAGTTCACTTCTCTCTGAACTTATCTCATCACAATGTCACTGCTTCCATTTGTTCCCCATTTTTGTGCTGCTTTAGGAGAACTGGGAAATGGAGCTCTCAGGTAAAACAAACCAGAGCAGCAGGAGCTGGTTCAGTTCACATCCAGACTTCTGAAGCATCAGAAGCTATCAGATACCTTGCCTGTTGTAAAGATGCTTGGCATCCTAGGAAGTCAGGACCTGGCTTTAGATGACTTGGGGTGTCTTTACCTCTGGAATTTTCTGTTGTGATTCCAGATGTGCATCTGATAAGCATTAACTCATATTTTCATACCTGTCAGTCTCAAGGCCTGGAAGTGAATTGTGCCAGAAGAAAACTGTTCTGCACTTTTTTTCAGTCCAAGGGAGAGTTCTGTGGAGCACTGAAGGAAGAAGACATCCCAGGAGTCCTTTGGCCAGAAAAGATGATGCTCCATGTCCAAAATACAGCTTGGGACAACATCCTTTGCTTAGATAAAAACAAAGATCAAGATCTGTGACATTTTCCCATCTTTTTGCAACAGCAAAACCCTGGATCCACTTTTATTTCTGCTGAACTAACAGCACTGAGGGTTCATCTCTGTAACCTAAACACTGCCAGAGGTCATTCATTCTGACCCTAACAGGCACACTCTGGTCACACCCCTACTGCTACATTCCCTTAACTATAAAACAGGGTGGTTGCCTGCCTCATCTTGCCTATAGAAAATGGATCACAGACACAAATGTCACGAGTCAAGAGAAGTAAAAAGGCATAAATCTGTATTTTTCACATGATACATCTGTATGTACCTTTTATACAGGTATAAAACAACCAAAATCAAGAGTCAAGGCTTTGGATGCACCCAGCATTGCTGATGATGCAGCTGACTTCAGCAAGGGCCATTAACTTAATGCTGAGCACTTTTGCCTCAAATAAAACAGCTCAATACAACTATTTTGGGAGAAAATGCAGGCATAGGACTCAGGCACTTTGGAAACCTATTCTAGGCTTCATCTCTTCCTGTGAGAAGGAACAAATCAGAACATTATTTGATGACACTACTTTTTCACTTAGCAAAGCACTATTAGAATAGTAATCTACTAAAATATATAAAGAACAGGAAAAGCAGAAAGCATTGGCAAAGCTATCTGCTGTTTCTATTATTATTTTACTATATAGGTATTAATTTTGGATTTGAGCCCCAGGAAATGAAATTCAGAAGCACAGATAAAAATGGCAGTTTTACTAGTTCATTCTGGAAAGTTCAAGAGCAGCAAAGTGTGAGACAACAGCTATTAGGCATTATCTCCAATAACTCCTGAAACATGAGTGAGCTTATAGACAACTAGATCAAATTCAGTGTCTGTCTCTGAAAATAGGGGGAAAAAGAAGTCTTTGACACTTGAGTTGAGCTCAGCATAAAATCCTAGGACAACTCCTGAAATCTTCAATATTTTTTCTTCATTAGAATGAGGTCGAAGAATAATAGTATCTCAATCTGGAAATTCACATAAAATTACAAAGCATATCTGGGAAGAATTTGCAAGAACAAATCAAGACAAATTAAATATCTGTGTGTCATATCCAGTCTGATAATTTTTTGACATTGTTTCATCTGAGTTTGTCATGTATAACCTAAAGTAACATGAACAGAACTATACTAAAGTGGTTCTGCTGCTGTTCATAGTCACAAAGCAGTTAGTTTTCCACTGTCAAAGTGGAAAAAATATCCAGTAGTTTTGCTTAAGTATCTGATCTGGCTCTGTACAATGTATTCATTAATGACCTGAATCCTGAACCAGGCTTGTAATTGCTAGAAAGTTTGTAGTTAATCCTGGTTTGAGTTTGGGAGTGGACAGATGACCAGTTTGGTAACCTTTGCTATTAATTTCTTTACTGTAATACAACCCAGATGAATATGGCAAGGAAAAAAAGATTAAAAATAAATGTATTTTAAATAGAGTATGCAATGCTACCCAAATGTAGGGTTTGGGGCTTATTCTGCAAAGTATTTGTTCTGTCCATTCATTATATCCTGAATAAACACAACTGGTTTTCTATGCTGCAATATTTTTCTCCTGAGATTTACAGGACACTCTTCAGAGCCAAACAGTTTTGCAAACCTTTCACGGATTTTCAAAGCTGAAGGGAACAATTTTAATTATGTAGCCTTATCTCCAGCCTAACACATGAAATACATGAATATATAAGAAACAGGTTCAAGACATCCCAAGTTTTTTTTAAAAGAGCAGTAATTATCTGGAACTGATGTATTCATCTTTCTCTCAGGCCACCACCCTGGAATCTTCTTCTGCCAGTTCCAATTTACTGAGCTGGGCATGGATTTAAGCCATTGCTGACCCTGGAAGAAAACCACAGCTACGCCACAGACTGGTTTAGATTTAGGCCAGGGAGTGCAGGCCCCAACTTAAAATGCAGAGGTCAAACTTCAGTAACCAGAAATAATCTTCAGAGCTTTAAAATGGCAGGGATCCAAGGATACAGCTTTCTCCTTGGTTTGATAAATGCTGCCCTGAAGTAAATCCTGGAAGATTCGTGTGCTTTTCACATATCTAGAGGTATTCAAAATCTTCGTCAGTTTCTAGCAAAAACAAGCCCTCCCTGGCACTGAGGCTGCCAAGTGGGCATCTTTGGAGAGGTGGAGATGGATTTAGTGCCATGTATCTGTGATGGACAGATTCAGGAGGTACCAGAGCCTGTCATGCTGTCTATTTGCCACAAGAGATTTTAAGACACCAATTGTGTTCTCACATTTTTCTCATGCAGGGAAGTGGAGAGGTCTGATGGTCTTCAGCTCTCACTCCCTTTTATATCCTCATGATCACAATGGAGGAGATAAAGAAGCAGCAAGAGTATTTTATTTTTAGGGCAGGTTTTAAGTGTGAAGGTGAGCAGCACTATTTCTTTTGTAAAAAAGGGGGAAAAACCACTTCTGGATGAATCCTGGTGAAGGGCAGCCAACAGCAAGTGAAATCCCTGTTCCCCTCCATTCCTCATCATCCCTTCTGCCTTCCCACGAATTTCTCCCTGGTTAAAGTGCTCACTGCAGGCAAGCAGGGTCTCAAATTTATGTCTCATCTGAGCTGTAGCTCTTCCGAGCACGATGATGCTCAGTTAACACAATACCATAACACTAGATCAGGTATCACCTGAGGGGGAAAAAAACGTGCCACCTCTGGAGGCACAAATACAACTTCCTCAGCACCTGGGTGTTCTTGGAGAGCTCTTAGCCTACTAATTTGTTTTTTAATATATACAGCTATTCAATAATGGCAGAGGGGGCTGCTGGGTCTGGGAAGAAAATAAGAAATTTTATCTGAGCAGAGAGTGGCTTCAGAATGGATATCCAGAGAAGCATGTCACACAGGGCTCACAAAACTCAAACCATGCTGGGATTTGCTTTCCTCTCTGAGTAAATTATGTGACATGGAGGGAGTGTCCTGCAGGAAACCTATGCAGGGGTTTCCAACTGCAAATCAAGGGGACAGCATGGAAAAACAAACTCATGGTTTCTCATGGTATGAGAAACCTCCTCTGTTTTCAGCTACAGGTTTGAAGATACCTTGTCTCTTCCCAGCCTCTGTCATGAATTGGTTTGGTTTTCTGGCTTCCTTCAGAGCTTGATATGAGAGACAGTGCCTCTCTCCCAAAGGAGAAACTCTGCTTCCTGTTATTCTTGCCTCTCTCAAATCTTGGTGCTGTGTGTCCACACACACTGCTGAACAGAAAATCCACTGCAGTAACCCCAAATCACCTTTTGGGAAGATATTGATTTTTCCTATTATCCATTTCCTCTCCAGACTCAAACAGGGAAGTGAAAAACCAAGGAAAATATAAAACTCAGTCAGCCTTGCTGTGTATACACACTTGGGACTCCCCTGGCCTTAAGTGGGACGCGTGTTTGCGCATATCTGAAGCCATAATAAGATCCTTCAGTTGTTGTGAGATGAGCTTGCACTGCAGAGCTTTAATCCAGAGCCAGTTTTGGAGGCAAACCATCAAATTATCCAAATACAAAATTTTTTTGCTTTGGCTAATTACACAGCTAGAAAGCTGCTAGAAGGATTCCAAGGTCTGGAGGTGTTTGAGGCACTGCTTACCTCAGTACTGATGATGTGGGAGAAGGAAGGGAGAGCCCTGTTCTTGATTGCCTCTGGACTTCCCATTTTGCCTGAGACTGGAGGCAGAAATGCTGTGCTTCAAAAATTGATCTTCATGTTTAATTCCCTCTCAAAATGTGATATAGTAGCCCCCTCCAAAACACAGAGAAAAACTCAACTAAAGGCTCTCAGCCCCCTCAAGGTTCAGTTCAAGGCATTGACAAAGACTTTGGGTCACTTCTGATTTCATCCAACTGTATTTGACCAGCCTTAATTGCACCAGCACATCTGGAAATGCTACACTAAGGTCCTGCCAGCACTTTCATTATAAACCCTCCTGTTTTCATGGGTTTGTAACTTTTCCTGAAGAAAAAAATAAAGGAACAGCAGAAGGGATGAAATTTGATATAAAAACTTCTCAGCTGGGGAGCAATTTTTGTATGTGTGTTGCAATATTTCAAGGAAATCAAATCAACCCATTTTGAAAATGACAAAAGAATTCTTAGAAAGGGGTGGGAAGGTAGAAGAGCATTTTTCTTGAATTTGCTTTTTTTCTTTATTTGAAGCACATAGGGAAAAAAAAATATTGCAACTATAAACCATTTCTCAACTCTGACCTGTGGCTTGGATTAGAGGCCTTGGATGACTCTTTCAAAGGACAGAAAAGAAAAAGAATGTTTGCCCACAGCACCTGCTTAGAAATTATTCTGAGGGACAAAAACCATCAGTATGTCCCTATTATTTGGTGCAAGCTGATGTGAATTGCTGGAAACTCTGGGAGTAGACAGGATCTCTACTGCTTAAAAAAAAACATGGGCTTGTTTAGTAGCACTATTGACAGGGGAATTGCTAGAGCATGATCCTTCCAGACATGGAGAGAAGCACTGAGCTCTCATTCCAGACAATCCTCCTTCCTGGGGTTTACTCCAAAACCCCAGGGAAGGTCCCACTCACAGAAGCTTGCTTGTGCTGAGCACTGAATAAATCCACAGGGTGACACTAATTCTGAAGTGAAGATAAATACAAACACCTGAGAATCGGTCACAGGATCACATTATGGGTAATGACCTATTTTCACAGTTGTGAAATGGACTGGCTAAACAAGAAAAACTCACAGGGGCTGTGTTCTGCAGGACATAGGGAAGGCACTGCTGAGACATTTCAGAGAATCGTAAAATGGTTTGGGTTGGAAGGGGCCCTAAATCTATTTCCAACCCCCTGCCATGGGCAGGATACCTCAGGTGGCACTAAGCAGCTGAATCACACAATACTTACATCTATTTACTACTAACTGAAGAACTTACTGGACTTCAGTGTTTCCACAACAATTTTGTGCCCTCTAGCTACAGTGGGAACTCAGACACCTCCACCCAGCTACCTAAATTATCCAGAGCCTCCATCCAGTACCCTGCACCAGGAACCACATAGTCAAAGAGCAATTCTCATTCTTTGGTCTCAAGAAGCAGGAGGAAGGAGCACTGTACTTTTCTTGCACTCACTACACTACAGCATGCATTGAAAATACTTGCAAAAGTTATTACTGCAGATGACCCTTGATCTATATATCAGGCTCAGCTTCATCAAAAACACATGAAGGTATATCAGCTCTTGCATTGTTCCAAGTTATGGGGCAGATTGTAACCCAGGCTGGCTGAAGATAAGTGGCATAAAATGTTATTTGCAAGTGACCCCCCCTCTCTCTATTGACAGCCCTCCTGCCTCAGAGACAAGGTTCCAGATGAAAACATTCTCCATTCCATCCCTTCATGATTGTCCAGACACACACTGCCCTTAACAGAAGTGTGAATGCATGTGAGCACTAAATCTGAGTGTCTTAGCCTGGAGCTTATTAAAGTTAGTAATTTTATGGAGATGACTTCCAATCCTCATCCACAGCATCCAACAACATCTGCAGCGTAGCATCAGCCTCTGTGTTGCATTACATCACGTTTGCAACAAACACAGCCAACTCTGGTAGGTCAGCTGCTACATGGCAGCTTGCAAAAACACAATAATTTGCTTGTGTCCCTGAGCCACAACCCTTAAACAGCTCAGATGAAAATATGCAATTTGTATTCTCACCAATTCAAAGACACTCAAATTCTAATGTAGGTTGATAAGAACTTGATGGAAGAAGGTTTTTATTACAGTTTTTAAGCCTGGTTCTTGTCTAGATGGAGCTGAAAGCACTGTGGAAGCATACTGGGAATTGTATTCATTACACAAACCAGCCTGGCTAAAATCAGAACTTCAATGACATGTCTTCACTGGGTGAGCCAAATTGGAAGCTGTAGGTTTGTGACAACCATTGCACAGGTACAAAACTAATTACTTCAGGAATAATAGTCACAATTCAGGTCACCTGTGGTCAAGAAAGATGAACTGGAAATCAGAGTGGTGCAGAGAAGAGCACTGGGATCATCTGAGGAATGTGGAACCCCATACACGGGAGGAGAGGCTTGGTTTAAGTATCAAAACAGAAGCTGAAAGTTGATATGACTATTTAAACTACAGGACAATTTTGGCATGAGGACAAATGGGTACTAACTGTCCATGAATAAATTTCAGATGGACATTAGAAAAGAGTTTTAAACTGTCAGAAGAGTGAGGGTTTGAGCAACCTTCTCATAGGAGTAGTTATGTCATGAAACCTAATCCCTTTTATGAAGGAACACACCAAATTTATGAAGAGATTATGTTACGTGGGAGGCTGAGGTAGCATGTGGCTGAATTGGTTTATCTGCAGGGCTCCGTTCAGGCTACCTCTGAAAAATTTTAGAATTCAGTTTTCAAATGCCCTTTGTACTTTCTGTATGTAATACTGAGTGTAGAAATACTTTCACTTTGCAGCTAAGCCCTCTATTGTGTTATTTCCACCTTGGACAAATAAAGGAAGTAATTGGAAAACCACAGGAAAAGCTGATTTTGTGACATTGCAGATGCTAAAATAGAAAGATATGGTAAAAGAATCAGTCCATGTGCATTCATGGTGTGACTAACAACCTCTGTAAGATTTCGGTATTAGACTCTCAAGAACACTTATTTTTATTTTGTCCTGACCAATGTGTGCCAGACTCACATGTATACACATGGAATGAGTAGAAGAATTAATGCACAATTCAAAGTATGTCAGTGGCAGGCCAGGCAATGCAGAGGAGAAATATGTGGTGAATAACCAAATTCAGAAATGAAGGCATTGTATCTGTATTAACCCAGGACAGTTGTCTAGAATCAGTCATTCTGGAATGGGACCCAGTTCACTTAGGTCCCAGATTTGTGAGAGACAAGAAACCAGTCCATATATTTTCCTGAACTGCTTATTACACAGCCCATAAGTTCATTAAATGCACCTTAATTTAATGATAATTTTTTCTGGACTCTTATATGTGCCACTTAAATTCTGTTGTGATCCAAGTTCTAACCTTTCCCAAGTCTATGTGACTTTTTTTTTCACCAAAATTTTCTCAAGAGGCCTGTAGAGTCAGAGGTAACAAAGATAAGGTAGTGTCTTCTTCCCAAAAATCTAAAAGCTGCAGTTCTAACTTCAGTTCTCTCTCTGTGGTTATGCTATGCACACCTCTTGAAGGTACTGGAATTTTTTCAGCAGGAAACACACAGACTGAGCAGATTGAATTTTGGTTCCCAGCTCCCAGGTCCTACAGGTTCCTGGATCTGAGCTTTTGTCTCTACATAGCTCAGCAGCTCTCTCCACAACTGAGCACTGTCTGTGGTTTAAACAGCCCCAGGAAAAAAAGTAATCTTCAGACTGCTTAGAGGCCTCAGCTCAAAGCAACATACTGTCCTGGGCCTGCACAACAAGCAACTTGACACCTGTTAGAAATAAAAAAGAAAGTATGGTGAACTAATTCGGAAGCATGAATGTACAAAACAGAATGGAAAAGACTGTTCAGATCAGTTTTGGCCTCTGGTCATTGCTCTCCACTTTTCCTTTGACAGCTTTGCTGCCTGAGCATTATTCAGGAACAAGATCCAGGAAGGAGCATAGTCAAACTGGGTTGTTCCATAAAAACTTTTCTGTTTTAATCTGTCTCTTTTGCCACTTTGGTCTACTCCAGATCGCTAAGGCTTCTATTTATTTCATGAAGATGTGCAGCACCCTTTATCACCCTTTATACACAGCTACATCCACTGTCTGGAAAAGTGTTAAGGTCCACCATAAAATTGTGAAGAACTTAGAACTCACCCTGTCACTTCTCATCTGCCTACAAAACTTCAATCCATTTTGTTAGACATGACTTTCTGTTCCAGAAACTCTCCCAATTCCTTTATATCAGCTCATATTTTTCCAGATGTTTTGTGATCTCATCCTCTGCTAATGCCTCCAAGACCTTGCCTACTGTCAAAGTCTAACTTTATTGCAAGCCTGCAACTCCCTGATTTCACCTTAGTCCTCTTTGTATGGAATGGGTTTACATCTGCATTGTTCTTGTCCCTTAGTACTCTTTCCTGTTACAATAAGCTCCTAAGTTTTCTTTAGCTGACCAGTATCCTCTTCCATCATCTCTTTCATGAGATTCAGGTGTGGCCAGCTGAGCCCTGCAGCTGTCTCCTCTTTCTGGTGATTTTTTAATATTTTTTTTTTTTTTAAGATTGATCCTCAAATTGCTTTGGCCTTCAGAATCTTTTGTTTTAATTCCTGGCACTGTATTTTGTTTCTTCCTGGAGACCTACTTATCACTGATGGTAGAGGACTAAGGCTGAAGTAATGATGATACATTAGCTAAGACAATCCACAGACTGACCATTGTTTATAGAGCTTTTTATGTCCAGACAAGACTGGTAGTGATAAAAGATAATGAATATCAGGTGTCTTCTTACTGCTTTATGTGCCAGTGAAAAACTGCTCAGTTTAATGAAATTTTTATCTGGAATATCAGACCTGGCAAATTGTTCAGAAGTTCTGTGGTCATGTGTGCTGGCAGAATGCGTTCATGTGGATGAGATGGTCACAACTGAGGGATGAAGTAAGTGAAAATCAGCTCGTTTGTCCACCATGAATGTGTCCAGGCCCACGAGGAAACAGAATAACAGATTTGCACTGAGATATCCCCTCTTCTCATCATGGAGGTGAGAAGATTTGGGCCAGTCCTGGGGCTAGAGGAATGATTTAAGTCCAGGCATCTTGCAGTCCTCTAGGATTCCCAAAAGATGCCACTCACTTTGGAAACATCTTGCAGAATATAAAAATAGTCAAACCCAAGGGGATGCACGACTTCAAAAATCGTTAACATTTAACAAATTTTATAGCCCATTTGTAATTAATCCTGTCAAATTTTGTGGACAGGATGTATTTCCACTTGAAGATTATGTGCAGTTTTAAAGAACATAATTTCAATTACATAAAACTTACATTTTTTTTTTAATAGAGGAAAAAAAAAATTCTAATTTTAAAGCCAAAGGCTTGAGTAGCCTTATAATTCTTCAGATCAGGCAAGAACCCCTTTTCATCAGGCCAAACAGATGCTTTGTGCTTTGAAAATGGTTTGACTGGGTGCAGGCACCCTTGCCTAAAAAGGAACCAAGGATCTGCACAAAACTCTTGTTTCCTCTATACTTTTTCCTTAACTAACTGTAGGCTTTAGCTCTTCAGGGACTCAGTTTAACATCTTTCCAGTGGTTCCAAAGATGAGTAAGTTAAAGGTAGGAAGATTGCCTTACAATGAGGGAGCATAAATATTTTTAATATTCAAGCACTCGATTTATTTAACAAAACCTGAATTTCTCCCTCCAAGCTTTTAGTCACACATAGGTGGTTACCACTGTCTTTGTCATTGCTCTGTTCTCTCAGAAGAGGCTTTTGGGTCGTTGGGGTCACATGGAGTCTGATGATGCAGATACAACTCTACTTAGCAATAGGCTCAGACAATTCACAGGGGCTGAGATCCTGCAGCAGAGCATTTAGGAATCACAGCTCTCTGAGTTGTAGGACTATGTTTAATTCATTGCTGCTCTGCTTTGTAGGAATTTTCCACAAGGACTTGTACAAGGACTTTTTGTTTCTTTGTTTGCACTCCTCCTTTCCCCCCATAAGTGTGAGATTCCTAATATAGCTTTGAGGTTCCTAATATAGCTTTGACTCAGCTTCTTATTCTGCCTGAAAAGTGGGGATAATGGCACTGTCCTCCTTAATTGGTGTGATTTAAAACAAGTGCACTGAGGACTTCAAGCTGCCACTTAAGATAATGGTAGCTGGTGGCAATTTGGTACCAAAAGACATAAATAACCAGTAGATGGGACCCCACAGGCTTTGAGATTTTAGTAAATTATTTGAACAGTTTAGATTATTCTACCACTCAAATCAGTGACAGTTTCCTTGGTTGGCAGTAGGCTAAGAACTGTGCAAGAGATAAGTGTCCTTGAATAAGAGCCCCATATATCTACAAGCATTAGTCACTTTTAGCATGTGAGTTATACAGAGTTGAAACTGGTGATAACTTCCCTTCTTGCTGAGTTTGTGCAAACATTTCCTGAGGCTTTCAGTTTTACCACAATAGAAGGCTTTTAAAGCTTGGATGGGGATAACTTGAATTATTAGCATCGGTCCCCCAGCCCAACCACAAGCATGTCTGAGCAGCTCTTGCTGATAACACTCTGCAACAACTATATTTTCCTCACACATACCCATAAAATAAGCTGATACGATCACCACCAAGAAGGAAATCACTGGTTTGATGGGACTGCTGCCCCCAAATAACCTCCCAGCTTCTTCCCTCCATTTTTAGCCTGACCATTTCAACACCCAGTGCGAGCAAGTTCTCAGTGAAACCACAGGTTAACAGGTATTAATCACTTAGTTAACAGGTATTGAGGGCACCTGAGGTCAGTGGAGTCAGTGCCTCTCTGCAGTGACTAAAACCAGCAGTTTTGGTGTCCTATGACTGCACCTCAGATGGGAGGGTTTCCTCACACTCGTGGCATGCAAGAATGGCTCTGGAAGCCAGCCCACTGGTTTCACCCTGGCTTTCAGCATTGCATAGCCAGAGGGACCCCAAACTACAGGAGAGCAGATCATAAAGCAGAGACTTAATTTCCTTCCACATGTGAGCAGAGGAATGCTCCATCCCAGCTTTGCAATTTAACTGAGAAGGCCAGCAGGGTATTTATAAGTCAGTGAACTTTATATTTCCTCACCTGATACTGACCCTCCTCCACTTTCTCTCAGTGGCCACCCATGGCAATCTCCTCCCATCTGTACATAAGCCATCAGGAAATGCTGACTACTCCTCAAGGAACCTCACTGCTAAACGCCCTCCTGGCCCAGCAGTTCCCTTTCAGTATTCAGTTATCCCCCCCTCACTTTTCCCATCCAAATTCCTCCACCTGAGCTTGCATCTGCCCACATGACATGACGTGCAAGGTGTCAATGAAGACTTGGCAGATTTCTCAGTTTAGGCTAGAGCCAAGCACAGAAATCTGTCCAAGGAGCCAGCCCAGGCTTGCTGGAGGCCACCACACATTAACATGCACCTCTGTGTCCAGGCAGCTGAGCACAGCAAGGGACAGGCTGTAGCCACAAGTCACCCATGATTTGTCATTCCTATCCCACAGAGGTTTCCACATACAATTCCAGATTTCACTGAATCATTAAGGTTGGAAAAGACCTCTAAAATCTTGGAGTTCAACCATTCACCACCATATTCACCACTAAACCATGTCCCCAAGTGCCACATCTACCCTCCTTCATTAATGGTGATTTCCCTGGGCAGCCTGGTCCAATGACTGACATGTCTTTCAGTGAAGAACTTTTTCCTAATATCTAATCTAAACTTCTCCTAGTGCAGCTGGGAAAGTTGTCTTTCAATTTAACTGAGAAGGCTGAGAGAGGGGTTTCGTATTTGAATTTTTTTTCTTTTTTTCTCATTCTTCTCTGAAGAAAGAGAAAAAAAAAGTATTTTTTCCGATCATTCTCTTCTTAAAAATATTTATTTTTCCTTAATAGATCATCTAATAATCATCATTACGATCTACATTTTCTTTCTGTTTGTCCTAAAAAAATGATGGATAATATTGCATTTACAAAAATTTCTGCAGTACTGCTATGAAAACAGTGGGACTAACAGGAACAACTGAATATATTTGTTTAATATCAGCAAGACACAGCATCCATAATGCAAAAAAACAAGGAAAAAGGTACCTGCCACTGTAATGTTTAAAAATGAAACCACTTGAAAAGGAGGAAGTCAGGAGTTTTTTTAAGAAGTAGAAAGGCACAGATAAAAGGCTCAAATGACAGCAGTTGCTATGGAGACTTTTAAAAATGAGGTACTGTAATGATTTGCAATATTGATCAACTAAAATTCTCCCTAAAATTTCCTCTGATTTTATCTCCTTTTAAAAGATAAGAAGGTTTTTGGGTTTTTTTATAAAAATGAGGAAAAAGAGAAGAGCATACTGTATTAGGTTAAGTATTAATACATTAATAAAGCAGGACAAGACATAATTTGAGGAAACCTCTACCAAAACCAATAAAAAACACCTTAAGAAAATGCTCTAAATATTTTTATTTGAAAAGTATTTCAAATAAAAGCTGCCTCTCAGAGAGCTCAAAGAAATAACTATTGATTCAAAGGAAAGACAGTTCTCAGACAAGATAAAACACAGCAGAAAAGCTCAACACTTGTTTGTCAAGAAACAGTGAATGGTTCTTGCAACAGAAGGTTCTTCTGTGTTGGATTAAGCTCAAGAGCTGTGTCAAGATGAAGTGTTATTAGCAGAAATTTTAGAACAAGCCAATAAAATTTAACAGTAAGAAATGGCCAAGATCAGATGTCATTCACTCACAAGTCCTGAAGAAATTCACTTAGAAAACTTAAAACCTATTAACACGTAAATAGGACCCTGTGCTAGAGGAGAAGACTACAGCAGCCATGAAGATATCTCCAAAAGCTCCAAACATCATCCTGGGAATGCCAAGTAATATTCCAACCTTTCTTTAATGCACGTTGGTAGACATTGTATTCAATCTCCCTGGAAACATTCAAGGTCAGATTGGAGAGGGCTCTGAAGGTCTGATCTCATGGAAGGTGCTCCTGTTCATCACAGGGGTTTTGCACTGGGTGACATCTAAAGGTTCCTTCCAACCCAAATCATCTTGTGATTCTGTGAAATAACAGAATTAGTAGATCTGATAAAAGGAACACAGCACCACATTTCTCAAAAGCCAGGAGTAATAAATTTATTAGAAACCTCTGAAGGAATAAAAGAGGATGTAGAGTCTGGGAAGCCAGTTGAACCACTCAGATTTTTTGAAAGCTGTCAACAAAATCTCACAGCAAAGTATTTTTAAGAAATTAACCTTTCACAGTGCAATAAAAAGTATCTTGACACAGACTAATGGCTGAAAAGTTGAAAATAAGTTTGGTGGAATTTTTTTGCTTGTTTTTTCACTTTTTTCTTTTTTCCCTCTTTTTTCTTTTTTTAATGGGGAAAGAATCTTTTCATGTGGCTGAAACAAGAAGGCATCTGAATCTTGCTGCTTGTTTTGCCACTCCCTCGGCACAAGACTTTGCTTAAACTTCTCTGTGCCTTAGTTTCAGGGTACAAAATGGAGAGAATATTTCTTCCCTTTCCTTGGGGCTCCTTATCTCATTGATCTGTGCAAAGCTGTTGCAAATTTGAATATTAAAAATACAAAGAATAAGAGCTCATTAATATTAGCTAATACTGCCTTCACATCACGTAACAATTTGACTTTGGAGAGTCAAGTCTACATAAAAAAGAAAAACCCTTCTTTGTACTTGGTGTGGATGGATTATGATCATTCTAGGATTCTAGTTATGTTTGTTGGCATAAACTTAGAGAAGTTTCAAACAGCCAAAGTAAAAATAAATCTTATTATTGTACATTTATACAAAGCAGGGTTCACAGTTTCCTCTTTATTTTTTTTAGATTGCTATTTTGATTTTTTCCCCTGAAAAACAAATACTGGAATATAATGTTATTTTAACTTTGAAATTTATGGTCTTCCTGACAACAGGTAGTCACAGTTGCATTCTTGCAAAAGAAAACAAAATTAAAAATATAGACACAGGAAATAAAATTAATTTTAAAATATATGAAAACATTTATTCTGTGCATCAGCCCAAGTGAACAGACAAGTCTCTGACTGATACCCACCACAGACTGCAGTTTCTTGAATTGATTGATTAATAGGACAGAAATGAGGAGGTGTGAATTTATTTTGGACTTCAACGGGGTTGAACAAGGTTTGGCACAGTTCAGCTGGACTTAATCTGCATTTTAAAGTCTATGAACAGTGACCACCTACTGGCACCCTTCAATGTGTTAGGTCCCATAGAAAGGAAACATTTTGCACCAGACTTCATTTCAGCTAATGTTCCTGGATTTATAAAGGTACTAAAAAGGCAACAGCAATCTGATTTCAAACTAACAAAATACCCCTTTTCCCTTAGCAGGATCAAAACTCAACAGAAGACTCAGGGAAGAAGGAGGAGGGTAGGTGGGATTGGAGAAACAATTTCTCATTGTTTGGAGGTAGATTGTTCTTTTGAGGGCAACATTACCCTGAAAATAAAATTAAATTCCTTTCGGGTGTTTTCACCATTAAGCATCAAGATTTTCATTTAACTGCGTGAAAGGTAGTAAAGAAGTAATAAATAACAGTTCAAATGGGAAAAAGCTGCAGAAGAGAAAAAAATGCTGAAATGCTGAGAATTTTATCTGAGCTGAAAAAAATGGAAGCAGAAATATCTCACTGTATTTTGCAGCAAGGATAATTAAAAACAAAGCCGTCTTTTAAGACAGAGCAAACATTCCCCACCATCTCCTTTTTCTGGCAAAGCCAAGAAACACCCTCTGAAGTAAAATAACCATAACAAGAAAAGGCATCTTCTTGAAGAAATTTTGACTCATAGTTTACTGCTTTATAAGCAGTTCAATAGAAAGATGTTTCACGCCAAGGCAACAAGTCAAGAATTCACATTTTTAATGCTAGTTTAGTCTCCTATGTGATTATTTTTACAACATCTGCAATTAAAGACAGATTTTTCAGCTCCCTGATTGTGACTGGATAGAAGTGGGTTTGCACACACACAAACACGGAGGGAAGGAAAACACCACCTCTCTCTGTAATTGTCTTCATTAAAACCAGCTTTGCCCAGCTTCTGTTTTATTTCATTTTGATGATTTAAATTTTTCCTGTCTGGTAAGTGGTGTTTTCTTTTTCTTCCTTACACTTCACTGGTCCAAAGGAAAAATCTGATAGTCCAAACTCTGGCATTTTCAGTACTTTTTTCAGAAAAGGGCTGTCGTGCTTGCAGGGGAACAATGGGGCTGCAATGGGAGGGAGAAAGGGAAAACTTAAAACCTGCAGAATCACTGCTCAGACTCCAGGTTACTGACACAGTTTTGGGGAGTTTCACGCAGATCCTGGTAGCATCAGAGACTGGGAGTGGCAAAACTGGTGACCCCTTTGCACCCTATCGCACCTGTTGGAGAGTTCACCTTTGGCTCGAGGCTCGAGTTCACCTTTCAGGCTCCCTTGGCTGCCCACAAGCCTTTTTCTGCACTAATCTGCAAACTTTGTCCCCATGTTTTTCTCAGTTCTCCAGCATGATTTAAAAATAAAAAGTACGTCACTGACCATGGAATTGCCTACTGTGCCTTTCTATGCTTCGGCACTTGAGTTGCCAGGACTTGCATCTGTCTTTGCAAACCAAAATTGCTTTGTAGAAGAAAAACAGCAGAAAAAGATTACAGGAATCATTTTGTCAATTCGTTATAGCATTTTTATAGACATTGACATTGTTCCAAGTAAAATACAACCCTACAAGAAATTATCATTACTATTAAACTGCACTCCAGATCAAAATTTCTGTGAATTCATTTCTTTCAGCAGAGGCTCTGAAGATTAATTTGTTTCTCTATGATCTAAAAGAGGGGGACACATAAAAGTTATATAGCCTTGAAGGTTCCTTTCTAGATAAATCTGACTCCATTCAAGGGATGTATTCAAGTCCCAGTACTGGACTGGTGTGGACAGGAGCCCTTTGATTCTGTTGTAAACATCCATGGAACTTCAAGGTGGTTCAAAGTGGCCAAATAAATGGGGGGGAGGGAGGGGGAACATTTGGAGTTTCCATCCTGGTTGCTTGCTAGGATGGGAGTAACCCAGAGGTTTGGCAATGTGTCAGGTGGGAATGAGGATTTTGGGGCTGTGTAGGGTGAAGAGGAGTGGGCAGATGCAGAAAACCTTCAGTTTCAGGCTCCAACACCCCTGAATGCCACCAAAGAGGGCCTTATCAGGGCACTGTTTTTTTATCAGCTGGATCAACCTTTAACTTGTTGGGGTGGCCCAGACCTCAGTGTTTCAAAATAATTTGGTTATTTTTAAAAAATAAACCCCAAACACCAATTTCCCCCTTGCTCCTTTAACGCCAAAGTCTCGGAGCTGTAGGCAGCACGAAGCTGGACTGCCATGCTGGCCAGACCTCCTTTCTTGGGATGGGTTTGGATTTATAACTTGCTAACCCACGTCCCTGTGGGAAGGTGGGAGGCTCTGTGTCCACGTTTGTGTGTGTGTGTGTGTGTGCGCGCACGCACGTACGCGGCAAGCGCTGGAGCTCCTAGGGCTCTCCAGGACCCTTTGGAGGGGAAATCCAGACCTGGAGACAAAAAAGAAGGTAGCATTCATGCCCAAGCACATAGTGGGGTAAACATATTTTGTAAATGGAAGTTTGTTACTCACATTGTATGACGGGAGCTGCTGTTTACCCACCGCCGGTCGGATGCCGGCGTTGCCAGAGGCTGAACGATTCAGTGGTGATCACTTATAAATAGTGCTGACCAGAAACAGAAACACTGCAGAGTTTTCATTAAAAAAAAAAAAAAAAAAAAAAAAGTCTTGACTATTTTTTTCATTTTATTTTAGGGGTAGAGTTAAAACTACATGCTTTTACTAATATTCCCTATTTTTCCCCTCTCGACACTCTTGTGTCCCTCTTATAATTTTGTTTAGTGGTTAATTTATTTTGTTTGATTTTATTTTTAAATTGTCTTATTTTAATATTTTATTTTGTATTCTATTTTACCTTGTTTCACCACTGCAGAAAAGAAGCAAGGGCAGGAGAAAATAGAAGAAAAAAGAAATTATGGAATGCAGGTAGATCCTAGCATCTGAGCATGTGTTGCAAACTCAAATTCCCATTTTTTAGTTAAAGCAGGCTTCAAATTAAAGCTCCCATTTTGGCAGAGAAAAAATTTTTGTTATTAAGGGAGAAAAAAAGGTTTTAGAATTCCTGGTTGTAATAATTTCTGGGTGTTTAAGGCCCACTGGTAGATACAAAATCTAATACCCCTTTTCCATGGAGAGACAGAGTAGCTCAGGACAGCTAAAATCTAATAAAAAAAGTAGGATAACCCCTCTGTGCATGAACATTTTCTGAGAACCTCCCTTAAATTCCTCACCCTGTAAGTCAGCCCTGGATGCCATAAGAGAGAGAAAGAAGATAAAGATGTGAGGAATCTGGATTTTGCTCTTCAGCCAGCAAGAGTGTCCATGATGGAGCAGCTGTCCCTGGTGATACTGGTTTGCATCCTCCTGCCAAACACAGCCAAATCTCTCCATCATGTTGTTCCACACTGAAATTAAATACTGCAAATTCCAGGTCAGGCACTCACTCTTTTTGAAAGCTAAAGTGATCGTTTCCCTGTGCCCAGTTTTGATTTCCTGAGCATAAAAGTGATGTTTGTTCTCCAAAGCGCTGGCCCACACAAGCTGGGCATGTACCCACAGGTTTTGAAGGTTTCCTTTATGAATCTCACGGAGAAGTGTGGCTTCAGAAACCAGACAAAAGTCTGCCCTAAGTCAGTGGGAGCTTTTCTTGTGCAATGACTCAGGACCACAGAGCACAAAAGCCAGGGGATCTTTCTTTTTGCTTCTTACGGGATGATAATCCATACAACTTTATGAAAATTACAGATTTTGCTTGCAAGGCGGAGGGCAGATGACTAGTGCTTGAGGAAGAAAGAAAAGATATTGAGTGCAGGGGATGGGAAATAAAAAGAAGAAACTCAAAGCAATATACTTCTTTCTGAGAATGAGCAGTGGAGGTGTGGGCACTCCAATTCCAGCTTCTTCCCAGCACATCTTCAGCCCACCGACCCCTTTCCTCCCAAGGCACAGGACTGTCCTTTCTAATTTGGCAGAAAGTACAAGGAGGGACAGCTGGCATTTTTTTCCCTGTAAAGGAACAGAGTTTTTTTCCTGTTCCACAAGGTGGCAACATCGCTTCAGAGCTTGCAGCATCGTGCAGGGTGCAAAGAGTGAGAAACTTCCTTTAAAGCTATTTCAAACTTGTTCTTTTGGACAATTTAAAATTAAGGGGGGAAAAAACCCCCCTTTCTATAATTTTCACCATCTTTATGTTTTCTAAACGTGTAATATAAAATTATATCTACCATCTTCTGTACATTTTACTGTGTGTACTATCTATAGGATCTCATTTTCTGCAGCTCTTTCTGTACAACTCAGCACAAGGGAAGGCCCGTTTAACACCCTTTCACTGAGTGAAGGCTCAAATATTGAATCAAAATGGACAAAATAAGAAAAGGAAGAAAGCCAAGCTTTGATCTTCAAGGTTAATAAGGAACCAAATTTTATTCAGCATTTTTAGGCAGAATTTATCTTTACACATAAGTAAATTTTTAGAAGTCAAACTCTGTGTTTCAGACTATCCTTTAATATCTCTCCTTCTTATGTTCCTAACCCCTATTTCTTTTCCTAAACAATTAGTTCTTCTGTCTTAAACAACACCTCTGCATTTCACTAATGGCTGCATGGCTATTTCTTCTGTGGAAGTTGAAAGGGAATCAAAGAATCCTATCTCCCTAAAAAAATTAACTCACCCCTTCTGCTTGGTCTGCACAGTAATAAGGATATAAAAGTATGGCAGACACAAAAAATAAAACAAAAGACAACAACAAGGGATGCTGCAAAATTCAAGGCCCTTTATTTCCCACTCTGGATCATGCTGGCTCTGATATAAAGGGACTGAATAATTTGCTGTGTGTACCTAACATCCTATTAGCCCCCTAGATCAGAAAGAAAATGATTTGTGGCCTTTGTGGGTATCACCAGTTGGTGAAGACCAGGAGAACCAATCCAAGGGTCTCACCATAATGCAAACAGTTATTATGCCCAGGTGGCCAAGAAGGCCAATGGCACCTGGGCTGTGCCAGCAGTGGTGTGGCCAAGAGGACCAGAGCAGTGATTGTCCCTCTGTGCTGAACACCGGTGAGGCCACACCTCAAGTGCTGTGTCCAGTTCTGGGCCCGTCAATCCAGGAGGGACATTGAGTGGCTGGAGCGTGTCCAGAGAAGGGAGTGGAGCTGGGGAAGGGTCTGGAGCACAGCTCTGATGAGGAGCAGCTGAGGGAGCTGGGAATTTTCTAACCTTAATGATTCTGTGATTCTATGATCCTGTGACTTCACCACCTCGTATCTACTTCAGCTGTGAATCCAAGCAAGGCTCCTGTAATATTCCAACCACATTCCCTGCCTACCACATCAGCAGCCTTTTCTTCCACAAGCTCTTCAATCTCTTCAAGAGTGTCTGCACCAGAGCACCTCAAGAGAGGTCCCAGGACCATGTTATCCAGCTCTGGATACTCCAGTGCTTCAGGGCATCTTCATGGCCTCCTGTAGAGCCAAATGAAGGTGTCTTTCCACCTCTGTGCACACTGCATTTCTCCCAGCTCCCCTTGCAACCACAGGATCAGACACACTTAGGAACAGTTCTCCAAAATTACACCGTGTTTTCTGCTACCAGGGCAAATGGGATCAACAGCTTGATCCCGTTTTGATCCCATTTTGATCCCCATTTGATCCCAAAGCTTTTTGCTTTTGAAAGCAAAACCCATGTTGCTTTCATGCTTCTCATGAGTATTTGGAACTAGATGAACTTTAAGGTCCTTCCAGCCCAACCCATTCTGTATTTCTATGGACTGTCGTACTGGCTCTACAGAGCAATGTAACAAATGTATGCATAATGTATTCAGAGATAAAGTTTATTCTGGATAAAGGCTCCAAGTGGGGGAACAGCCCCTCCAAACACACTGCCAGGCTTATTCCAAAGCGTTGTCAGCAGTACCAGGGCTGGTGCTGATGGAATGTTTGTACCTCTCTGTAGATCACTGCTGCTGATACACCCCTGAGATGAGTCCTGAGAGCAGACAGCATCTTTCATTAACCCCTCTGCAATCACCAAGTCTCCTGCAGCTCAGAAGTGGACAGGGAGTGTGGGCTTTACTGTGGCTGTGCCCATCTCTTCCCAAACCAAGATTCTCCACTATTCCACGGACAGCAGCCACGTGTTTGTTTTTAGTTGGGCTGCTGGGCCCAGAGACGCTTTAATAATGGACACTCATTTGATTTGTGTATAAATGAGCAACTAGAGAGGGCAACTTAGCTCTTATTTCTTACAGCCCTGGCTTCTCCAAGGAAACCTTGGACACTGCTGTTGGTTAACAGCACAGATTGGAGCTGGGAGTGACGATACAAAGCTGCTCCCCTGTTAGCAGCTGCACAGGCTTTAACTTTTCCCTTCTTCCTCCTCTCCTCCCCCCCTTTTTTTTTCCATTGTAACTCAGAATGCATTTTTGCAAGATATCCCTGAAATTACTATTACTACATCACAATATTAGATCAATGCAGTGGTAACACACTCCAGATTGTTATGGCATTCGCATCTTGATGCCTTCCATACTGTCTTGTGGAATCTAACCTAATACCATGATTAAAATGCCTTTTCCATTTCTCTAAGACACTCTGCCTGCTGCCATTACATAAACGTCTGCCTATCTCGGGTTTTATACTGGCATCCAGCACCGGGGTCTTTGGGAGCCTAATGAAAAGGACCTCCACTCATTAAAGGGAGATGGAGGTTTCTGCCAAAGCCTGGGATTAAATTAGAGTCTGTTTGGTTTCTCTTCTCACTGACATTGCTATGAATCAGGAAAAAACTCCATTCAAGTTGTCTTAGAATATCTCAGAGGCAGTGTGAGTTCAGAATCAAGCCCGTTCAGTTTAACACCAGCCTCCCTCCATCTCCTCTGGCAGCTTGTTTCCATTCTGCAATTCACCTGCTGAAAACAGCAACCCTTGGTGTAATATGATTCCTACCCACGGGCAAGCAACAAACTTTAGAGACAGGAACTTTTCAGGAGTCACCATCAGATGGGATAGGAGAGAGGAGAAAAATTACCAAAAGGATGAAAAACAAAAGGACACATCTGAGCTCCTACAGACTTAGTGCCACAGTCTTTGAGGGTGGCAGAAAGCATCGTGGTTGATGCCAACAAGAAGAGTGGGGCCTCAGATGTTATGTGACCTTGGGCTGACTGCAGAAGGAGAAGCAGCATCCCACCTCTGGTGAGGCACAGGGACACGCTTGCCAGAGAACTTGTGGATGCTCCATCCCTGGAAGTGTTCAAGACCAGGTTGGAGCAACCTAGTTTAGTGTAAGGTGTCCCTGCCCATGGCAGGGGGTTAGAACAGGACGATTGTGAAGGTCTCTTCTTACCTAAACCATTCCATGGTTCTATATCCCTTGTTGAGAGCTGCAGCCCCAGTCTTGCACCTCTCTTCACATCCCTATGAGGATTCAGAAAAGCAAAGCAGATGCACAGGGGGAGGCACCACTCACACCACCAGATTTTCCAAGCCTTTTCTCCAAATGTCTGTACCCACAATAGCAGGAATTCTCACTCTTGTCCCACCATGAAAGCAGATGAGACCAGCTGGAAGAAGAGCCTTCATTTTCCAGTGTCTCCAGGGATAGGAACAAACTGGCTGCGAGATTAAATGTCCATCAGGAGCTGTGCTTCTCCAGGTGTGGCACTCACAGGCTGGTAAAAGCAGTTTGACACTACCTTCTTCATGAAGCTCCCACCACATTGAGAGTCAAGGAAGGAAAAAGGAAGTCCTTGGTGACAACCCAGCAGATCTTAAATCCATTTCCCACAAATGTGAAACTACTGGCTTCAGTGGGATCCCACAACACAGTTGCTATTCAACCGGGAAATCTTTGTTGGTGGTATAATCCCAAGGTTTCCTTCATCACCAGTGAAGAAAAATGAATACTTTCAAGGGGCTGTTTGGCTCTTGGGTGGGAAAAAAAGGCTGTTCCAGAGGGAGAGGATGAAGCTGGGCCAAGGAGAACAAGCCATTTTGGAAATCAAATGTAATTTAAAAGACCTGTCCATTAAAATGTTTGTTCTTGTCCACAGATTTTCAAAAATCCCTTCCAGGAGGGTCAAACTACCATTCCACACAACATCACAGCACCCATCCTGTGCCATTTTCACTTTAAAGCTGAAAAAAACCTGATTTTCAGGACTGACTCTAGAATATCTCCTGTCTGCTCTTCTGACATTATTAAATGAGGTCAGGTTTCTTCTTTTTTTTTTTTTTTTTTAATGAGGGCAGATTTCTGGGAGAATTTTCAGTTTGAGGTATGTTTGTACATCTGCTGCCTATGGCAGCAGGGCTGGCTCATGGAATCTTGAGTTATTGATTAAAGTGCAGTGTGGTTTTCCAAGTGGTGAGAAATTATCTGGGAGTATTCTCCAAGTGTAACAAAATGGAGTTGGGCACTCCCCTGCTTGCTGTGTCTGTGAACCCTGCTGAGGCACAGAATCTGTTTAATTTGGTTTATGGCAAACTGAAGCACTGGGGATTACTTGTGCATTGATGTCTGGGCACTGCTGATGGGCTCTGTCCCATGCATCAGCATCTCTGTGATGTGGATGTTCGTAACAAGCCTCCTCACAGAGCCACGAGAAAAGCCATGAAATACACTGTAAAAACCAAGGGATGTGAAAAAAAATAAAAAAATCTCTACCATGATTAGAATTATTTATTATTATTATCTGTAAAGGGAAATTAATTCAGCTGTGTAAAATGAACAGATTTCATGAAAAAGGTCCACAAAAATGCAGATGCAAGCACTGCTATGTCTCTTTTTTGTGATAAAGAAAGTGCTTTGTTAGTTAGGAGAAAACAAGGAGTTCTTATAGCCCCAGTAATATTAATGTCAGTTCTAGCAAAATTAATATAAATCATAATACAGATAATGATAATTCTAATAATAGTATTATTAATATTATTTCAATTGCTCCTCAAATTGAGAAAACCCATAAAAAACAATCATCTAGCAAATCATTCTCACTGATAACCTGCATGGAAAGCAGCTGGTTAAGTCTTAATGGAATTAAATCCTGGTTCTACCTTGAGTCACTATGGAAAGCCAACATCTTGTCCTCAGTAATTAAGCATGTAGAAAAGAGAAGCTATTCTTGGCATCACCCACAGGCTACATGGAAGCACTTGGACACACTAGAAAGTTAAAGGCAGTGCAAGGCTGACATGTGCTGTAAATACATCAGGCAGGGGAGGAAACTGAGGCAGAATTGAATTGTGCATTGCAATCACACTGCAAATCCACAGCACTCAGACCTGCACATTCTCCAGCACCAGTCCTTACAGCACAAGCATCACTCCTGATGCACAGCAGCATTTCCAAAAAAAAAAAAGCAAGAGATCAAAAGCAAAAGACAGCCTTTCAGATATTCCATTTCATCTGTAAAGGCAAGCGTAGGAAGATTGAAATGATTATTTTTTTTCTTCTTGCCCATTCGATTAACATATGTTTGTCTGTGTTTCAGTATTTTACCACGTATTTATATGAAAACCCTCAGCCTGTTGTTTTTTTTTCCCCTTGGCCCCTCACAGGCTTTCACTCATGCTAGGCCACTCCAAGAAACTTGCCCACAGCACAACATCCTCATCTGCACCACCCCAAACCAGTTCCTACACCTCAGTCAGGCAGCATCGAGTGCATCCTGGTTTTCTCCAAGAGGAGCAGATGCTTCTACTTTAAACAACCCACAGATAATCCCCAATCTCCTCAATGAGCTCAGGAATGCTGGGAAGTATGTGCCACCCAGATGCAGCCATGCCACTGCCTCTTTTCCCACTTGGGAAGGTGTGGTGAGTCACAGCAGATGACGCTTGGTTCTTCTGGCCCGCTCTCAGGATTGTGGTTTCCAGCGATAAATTCAGCCCTTGGGCAATTTACTGAGGAATTACATCGCATCCTTCCACCAGCATTCAAGCCCCAGGAACTGATGAGGTTCAGTGCAGAGCATTCAGATTTGGTTTCTTTTTAATAACACTTACTGAACGTGAACAGCGTTAATAATCCCCAGCAGTCATTAAAAGCTTTTCATCTTCAAAGTGCTCTACATATGCTAATTAATGCTCACAGCCATCCTGTGATGGTATTATTAGACCCATGTGGCAGCAAGGGGGATGGAAGCAGTGAGGTTAAGTAATTTGCCTGAGGTCAGAGGGAGCTGGTGATGAAGCCACAGGCAGAGCTCCTCATCCTCTGCTCCTCCGTACGTCTTCCTCCCACAGCCCTGGCTCTGGTTTATGCTATGTGAGCATGAGACAGGTACCAGGAAAAAGGTGAGAAATGACATTTTGTCTTGCATCCCCACAGGCTCTGGCTATGCCACCAAGACTACCTATGTGCCATCCTACATGTCACATTACTGTTGCATGAAATGCACCAGCACAGGCCAATTTTCAGGGTAAAGTTACTGGTGCAGCTTCCTAAGCCAGCAGAGCCCTAAGCCTTCCCCCCATGTCCTCTAGACCTAGAGGCCCTAAAGGCATCCCACAGCTCATCCCTTCAGCCAATGGCTTACGTTGCCCTTATTAACCAGTGTGTGGACATTTTGGCTACATTATTTCTAATAACTAAATCTACCATTGAAACCAGCTGGGACAGTGGGGATGTACCTTCGATTCAAGTATCAACTCCTAAGTCACAGAATCAGAGAATCTCAGGATGGTTTGGGTTGGAAGGGACCTTAAGATCCTGTTCCACTCCCTGATGTGTGAAGGAACACCTTCCACTATCCCAGGCTGCTCCAAGCACCATCCAGCCCTTGAACCCTTCCAGGGGTGGCACAGCCACAACTTATCTGGGCAACCTGTGCCAGGGCCTCACCACCCTCACAGTCAAGAATTTCTTCCTAACATCTAATTTAAGTCTCATCTTTTTGTTTAAAACTGTTCCCTCTTGTCTATCACTACCTGCCTGTGTATAAAACTCTCTTTTACTCTTTTTTATAAACTCCCTTTAACTACTGAAAGGACACAAAATAAAGCTTTTCTGGAGCCTTCTCCAGTCTGAATGAACATGAAGACCCTATCCAAAATACCCCTGGGGAGTAGTCCCTGGCCTGGGCTAACTCCCTAACCATGTCTGAAAATTTCTGATTGTACTTTTCTTCCAAAAGGCCAAAAAGTTTTATGGAGGCAATTTCAACACTTTAATGGCACAGCCACCAAGTCTAGTGCTTAGGCCAAGGCTTGATACCATTCAATTTTCTAGTCCATAGGCAGTCCGTGTGGCCAAAGTACAGCCAGAATCAGCAATGTGGATACCTTGTCCTCAAGGATTTTCCAAGAGAAGCTTCACTGTCTCTCAGCTGTCACCGTGTAGAGGAAAAAAAGACTGAGAGTCATCATTCAGTCAGGATCATGCACTGTGTGCCACAAACACAACCTCCACTTTGACCTGCTGGCCCAAAATTCAAGACCAGATTATTTGGTCATCTTTGCCTTTCCAAAGCACAGGTACCTGACCATTAACCTGAGCATGCTGGCTTGTTTTACATCCACCCCCTTTATGATGGGTCCGGCTGCCAAGGATTGCTTTTAGCCCACATGATTAGAAGCTGATGAACTTCTCCCTCTATTCTCTACCCATTGAAATAAACACAGAGCTGTGTTTTATTTTTAAAATAAACAAAGGCAGGCTGGACTGAAACCATGCTAGGAATGGCCCTAATTCTGTTCTTGGCTGATCTGCCACTCGTAGAAGGTTGTTTTACGCTTATAGGGAGAAATGACTTATTACTATCAGAATAATAAACTCCTTCCTTTTATGCTTCAAATCAAACTGCAATCTGGCCTGTGCAGAACACATTTCCCACTCCTCCTCCTCATTCTCTTCTTCCTCTACCAGGGGCTTCAAACACAGAATCCAGATGCAAGCTATTTTTCCCCCAGCCGAAGGATCTGAATTTTTGGCAAGCTGTGCAAGCTGTTGTGTGGGTGGTTTAAAACTTCCCTCTGGGCCTGTCATGTGGTTAGGGCTGTCTGGGTTGCTCTGAACTTCTGGACACCATTTTCCTTTGACTCACCTTTTATTTCAGCAGAAGTTGGGCCCAAGTGTGCCTAGCAAATGGGACTGCACAGAACTGCTCTGTGGAGACAGGACTTGGACACTTTTTTGCTCGTGAAATCCTTTGGCTGCGTTCACTAGACCATGCTGTCAGGAGGAAATCCCTGCAAATAGCTGTCTCCCTGACTTTGCTTTGAGCCACTTCCTACTCAGTTTCTGAGTGTCTCTTCCATGAAAATTCATGCTCTGTCATGTGCTACTAGTTAAGTCAGCAGCAAAGTCTATTCTGAGTCTATTGGGAAGGTCGAATCACAGCCATCAGGGATGCAGCTCTGCCTTTCCTCTGCACCAGCCTGTCTTTTGTTGGATGATGTGCAAGCAGTGGTTTGCTTCTGCATCTTGAAACAGATGGAGAAATGGCTCCAGTGACTCCATAGTACCATGAGTCAAACAATCATGCCAGAATTTATCCCTTTAATTTAAATGGTAATAATGTTCTGCATCTTCCTGGTTAAGAGAAGATACAGCTCTGGTAAAGCAGCCCCAAATATCCAGATCTGCAAGCAGTGTGCTCCAAATTGAGCAAACCACCCCCTTCCATCTCATCTGGACTCCATTTGACATCAGCAAGCCAAAATTCTGGGTAGGTCCCCAACAATGGGTGGGTCCCCAGCAATATCATTTCATCACAGACCTCTGATTGTGTGGATTCCTTACTTGCTGTCTTCCCAGCTTTACAAAGACAGGCTCTACACAACGATCTTTACAGTCAGGGTCATCTCCAATTTAGCTTCTTCTGAAAGCAGAAGGGATTATTCTTCTGTGAGTAATCTTTGCTACTTCCCAGAGAAAAGCCCCTGGATAACCCAGAACTGCAGTGATGACTGGCACTGCTCAGAGAGGGTGCCCTGCATCCTGTTACAGGGCTGGGATTTGTGACCCAGGGCAGGGCAGTCAGTTCTTATACATTTAGTGTAAAATTGGTATATATTGGCAGTTCTGAGTTAACAGCTGGACTTGGTGATACTGGAGGTCTTCCCAGCCTTACAGATTCTAGAATTCTGTGGTTATATATATACATAATGGATAACTAACTCACCATAAGAGTATTACAGGCAGATGAAAGTAGGTGTGGGCTGTATTTCATGAAACACCTCTTCCCTATGATGGGCTGCCTCTAGACGCTCACAAACCTCCCCAGGAGTAAGCACAGGCTCTTTTGAGGGCACTTCAAACCTTCAAGTGTCCCAAAGTATTAAAGCTGGTCATTGTGATTCTTCCAATGGGGAAAAAAATTGATTTAAAACCTTGAATCCAAACCCACAAATGTTCTGTACCACCAAGGAAGGTACCTGAGTCTCTTCCTGAGCTTGCAAGCAGTTTTTGGATAAGTTGCCCAACCTACACATTAAGTACAGTCTTTCATGGAGGGATCACAAAAGAGTTTAGAGAGTCACCATAAACCTTTTAAATAGAAAAATGTTTAAAACCTTGAATGGATTAATTCCTTCATGTGGAGAAAGATAATTTTCTAACAGAGGCTGACAATGTGTGCTACAGAAATGAAAAAAAATCAAATCCACGAGATCACACAATCATTATAACATAAAAAAAACCCATAAACACTGGCAAACAGGCCATGACAAGTTATTCCTGCAACATGCATGAGCAGGAAAAGTTGTTATGCTTTGGGGTAGCTCAGAAGCCATGGAAGTCAATTCAGGACATGAAATACAGAAATGAGCATCTTCAACTCAAGTTATGTTCAAGTAAAGTACATAACTAACCACAAATCTTTTCCCAGAGCTACTTAAATGATGCCAATTCCATTTTTTACAGCTCTTAAAATGTTTTGATTAATTTCCCTGTCTTCAGAAAACACACTGATATCTCCTGTACCTATCCTTGAGCTCTGAGCTCCCAGGAAGATGATTCTTCCCAGGTATTTCTACACAGTTCAGAAACAACATGAGATTCCAAGGGGATTTTTATTTCACTACAGAACTACAGAGGTTCCCATGGCTTATTTAGAGAACCTTCAAACACACCCCTGTATACTAGAATTAAAATGTTTGTTATGTAGTGCTTGTCTCCACTGATTTGTATATTCATGGAATCACAGAATCATTTCAGTTGGAAAAGACCTCCAAGATCTTTAAGTCCAGCCTTTTTCTGAACACTGCTGTGTCAACTAGAGCAGAGCACCAAGAGCCAGGTCCAGTAATTTCTTGACCATTTTTAGGAATGGTGACTCCCACTTCCCTGGGCAGCCCATTTGAATGGACTAATTTTTAACAACTCTTTCAGTGAAGAAATTATTTCTGATGTCCAGCCTGACCCTCCCCTGGTGCAACTTGACGTTACACCTTCTTGTCCTGTCCTTGTTCCCTGGGAGCAGAGCCCGACCCCACCCGGCTGTCCCCTCCTGTCAGGAGTTGTGCAGAGCCAGAAGGGCCCTCCTGAGCCTCCTTTTCTCCAGGCTGAGCTTCCCCAGCTCCTCCCTCAGCTGCTCCTCATCAGAGCTGTGCTCCAGACCCTTCCCCAGCTCTGTACCCTTCTCTGGCCATGCTCCAGCCCCTCAATGTCCCTCCTGGACTGAGGGGCCCAGAACTGGACACAGCTCTCGAGTGACCTCAGCCATGCCCAGCACAGGGAACAGTCACTGCCCTGGCCCTGCTGCCACACCAGGGCTGGTACAGCCCAGTGCCACTGCTCACCTGGGCACAGCTGGGCACAGCTGGGCACAGCTGGCTCATGTTCAGCTGCTGTCACCAGCACCCCCAGGTCCTTTTCCCCTGGTCACCTTCCAGCCACCCTGCCCCAGCCTGTGGCACTGCAGGGGTTGTTGTGACCCAAGGGCAGGACATGGCACCTGGCCCCGCTGAACTTCATACTCAGTCCATCTTTACAGCCTGTTCAGACCAATATATCAATAATATAAGTTATACAATTACAAAATAACAGAATGGGTCAGGTTGGGAGAGTCTGCAGGGGGTCACCCAGTCCAACCTCACCACTCAGAGTCCTCCTAGAGCATATGTTTTAAAATAATACTTTACTTATTTACTTATTATGTTAATTATATTATATTTATAAAGAAAAGATTGCTCAACAAGAAGCCTGGGTTTGGCTAAGCACAGATCCATTCCCTTCACATCAGCATGACTTGATAGATTGTGAAAGCTTATTTCAGTGCTTTGTTTTGGATTCAGAAGCTTAACTGGCAGCATTCAGTTTTGAAACCTGGCCACAGCTCCCTCAGTACTTCCATTTCATCACCTATAAAATGGAGGATACCATTTCCCTACAGGTGTTTTATGAGGCTTAACTCATTCATGTGTGCAAAGTGTTGAGATACTTGAATGAGCACCACCGTACCAGAACAATGTCTTATTTTGTGAATACAACCTCCAAAACTTTTCACACCTTCTTAGGCCTTCCAATACTTCCTGCTTCCCACCAGGCTGGGACAACTCCTTTTAGGACACTTATGTGCCCTATCCTGGCTGTGGAAACAGCAGGTGGTGAAAGGAACAGAAATGAATGGAGCTGGGAGGAAAAGTTATCCAAATAGAGTGGAACCTCAGAAAAAGCTTCAGCCAGGGGTGGAGTGAGATTGAAAAGGCATTTTCTTTTTAATTTTTTTTTTCTTTTTCTGCCTTAGAAAGCTGGTTATCAATTCCCATCCAAGGCAGTGTCATCTCGTTCCCCATGACCACATCATTTCATACAGGAAGAATCAGAGGGCTGTCACCACATCTCTGAAAGTGGGGCAAAAGGGCCTGCAGAACTGCTGAGATGATTTTGTGCCTCTGCTCCCTCCTGGATGTTCCAGGGGATGGAAAAGGGAGGTAATGGCTGAAGCCCTCCTGCCAAAAGTCTCTCTGGCTGTTTTAAAGCTCTGTTAGCTGGTGGAGGGTTAAACCAGCGAAAAGACAGATGGGGAACTTGAAAGGCACAAATGTGTTTTCAATCTGGTTTATCCTTTCTGCTCATCTTGCACCAAGTGCTTCTGGGGCACAACAGCAGCATCCCTCTAACTCCTCCCTGTGCCCAAAATCTCCCCATCCTTCTCCCCACTCAGACAATGCAGGAGCAAGTCCAGAGCAGGAGACAGTGAAAGAATATAAGTACTTTCCCTCACCCCCCTTCCCAGCCCTGACATAATAACAAACAGCTCTCCAAAAAGCACTTAAATTTACGAACAGTTTATAAATTCACCGACGTTGATTTATAGACGTTGGCTTGACCCAATATTAGACACTTTGGTTTCTTTTCTGTTTTCAAAGTGCTGCTGTTATGGCTTGGGCTCTGAGCACCATCACACACCAGAAACAGCCTCCAGGTCCTCCCTGTGGGCTCCACTTCCCCGCAAGGACAGGCTGGAGCTGGGGCTGGGCTCCCACCCTGCCAGGGGTGGCTCTTCCCCTGTTCGGCAGGATGGCTCCCAGCTGGTTAGCAGCAGTGATGACAGCCTTTCCAGGCAGCTTCATTTCAGCTTCCCTGTCTGCAGGAATGGTGGCTGTGACATGGGGTGTGAGGAGGAGCCCGTGCCTCTGTGTGTGGTATTCCCTGCCTACGAGACCCCAGTAGGAGCATGGAATTAACCACTGAAAAAAAAAACCCCAAACACACACTTCCCCCCACCAAAAAAAAAAAAAAGCCTAAACAAAACCCCTCCATACCCTGCCTGGAGCCACTGTTAATTGGCTGAAAGAAATAAAAGTGAGCAAATTTTTACTCCAGGAATGTTAAAATTCCACCCTGAAAAATCGCAGGGCTGGTGTGTCCAGATTTTTCCTCCTATGGCCACCCAGCATGAACAGAAAACCCCATGTGCAGACCATGCCACCAGGTGAGATGAGGGTGAGGGATAACCGCCTTCCACCCTGTGGAATTTCACAGTCTTGTCTGGCCTGGAAACCCAAAATTTGCGGTAACATACGGAACTGTGGGCTTTGATGGGAGCCATGAGGGCCCGGCTGGGGGACTGCAACGTATTGAAAGGCAAGAGAGACCAATTCCTCCCCACCCCCTCTACACACACACACGAACACACAAATAAAAGATATGATATAGCTATCAATCCCTGCCATTTCCTACTTTTTGCCTCTGGGCAGGTCACCCAAGTTCCTCCAGCGGTGACAAAAAGAAGTGATGGTTCATCCTGCATCCTGGTCTCAGAGTTACTGATAGTGCAGAGAGCTGCCTTTCATTGCTGGAGAAAAAGAGGGAAATTTTAATTACCTGAAAAGAGGCTGTAGCAATGTGGGAATTGGTCTCTTATTCTGGATAACAAATGGTTGGACAAGAGGAGACAGCCTCAGGTTGTGCCAGGAGAGGTTTATATTACATTTAGAATTTTTTTTTTTTTTACTGAAGGTGTAGTTGGGCATTGGAACATTGCCCAGGGAAGTGATGGAACCACCACCCCTGGAAGTGTTCAATAAATGAGTGGATGTGGTGCTTAGGGACATAGTTTAGGGGTGGCCTTTTGGCAGTGCTGGGGTGTTTGCCATATTGCCTCAGTCCTTACAGTACTTCAAGTTGTTCACCTTGGTAAAAATCCTTTCATTCACTTCCCTACAGATATTTTTCCACCAGGAGGAAAATCTGCTGGGGTCACCTGAGTGCTGTGTCATTTCAAACCTTTATCTTGGAATATGGACTCCATTTTACTTTATGGTTTTCTTTTTTTCCTCATGCAGATATTTTTACAAAAGGCTTCACTATTAAAAATTATTATTGGCATTTTAAAGCCTAGGATTTGCCAGGATTTCTATATCTTCAGGGGCTTCTTTTCCTTGAGAAACAAAAAAAAAACATACTGGGGAAACTGAATATTTTAGAACCTGTGAAATTGATGCTGTACAGGCAATTTTGCCTCTGAGTGGCTCTTTTCCATTGCTGATCCAGCTCCAGCCAAGCTTTGAGGACATCTGTCACACTGCTGAGGTTTTGTAACCAGTAACCAACCAGAGATGCACCATGTACCCACGATAAAAGTGCATTTTAGCTTGTGATTTAATACAGGGTCTGAATTCCAGGCCACAGTTTCCTCAAGAGTCAACAGGCTTGAAACCTTCACTTTCACAGCTTTGCCAGCCCATATTTACATCAAATATCATCCAACCCACCTCAGGAACAAGATCTGTGGCCAAGACAATGGATTGGCTTCCAAGAGACCTGAAGGTTAAACCTAAAAGTGCCAGCTTCTTCAGATTAAATGTCAGTCCTGATTGAGTCTTGGGGAAATCACCCCTTGGGAAGACCAGTCCCACCTTAGTATTTTTAAAATGTGGGGAAGGATTCAGTGGAGCAGCACCTAATTGTCTTTGGAGATCCATCAGAGCCACAGCAAAGAGAGGCAGACACCATCAGGCAGGGGCAGAGGGGCTCACCCCAACACTTATTCAGGTACCATGCACCCATGTGCCTTCCAGAATGGGGGGAAAAAAGAAAAAAATTCCTTGTGGAAAAGTGCACATAAAATAAATTGCAGCAGACCCCATTCCTAATTGAAATCACTCAGCTCTTCTTTTCGTGTGTGCCTGTGTTTAAAGAGAAACCTGAAAGACACAAATTCATATTATGGACTAATAGCCTGGAAAATTACAGTTTAGAAAACAAAGCTGGCTTTGAGTTACACAGGAGAGACCTGAAAAAAAGCATCTGAAACCACTAACTTCTATTTTTTCCTGCACCTTTTACAACATAATATGGGTGAATGGATTTTATTTTATTTTATTTTATTTTATTTTATTTTATTTTATTTTATTTTATTTTATTTTATTTTATTTTATTTTATTTTATTTTATTTTATTTTATTTTATTTTATTTTATTTTATTTTATTTTATTTTATTTTATTTTATTTTAAAAACTTGGTTTAAAAAACAACACAAAAATCCTCTCTCTGGCCTTCATGTGCCAAGTTTCAGCCCAGGGCAAATTTTTTACAGCTGAATTATATACCCTGAAAAATAAGGGACTTATAATGACAACATTGAGGGTCCCCTAACTATAGTGGTATGAATGGGGAGGGAGGTATAATAAGAATGGTCCATAGTGTGCAGCAGCAGCAATAAGTGAAGGATTCCTTACTCAGCATGAGGAATTCTATATATCTTGGAAGGCTTTCATGAACCTAAACATTATTGCTAAGAAAGGAATAAACAGTTTGAACTGCTGTTGCCATTCATCCAGCGCTCACACACTGAGGAATACACAGAGTTGTTCTCTCAAAGCTGGAGTGAAATATTCCAGACATAATTCTTTCTTACTCCAGGGCTGGAGAGGATTTTGAGCTTCTTGAAGGGAAGTTGGAGAAATACTCTTGCTCTGGGAGAATTTTTTTTTTTTTTAATAGCAATGATGATAATTGACTGTATGCCTACAGGACACAAAGCATGATTATTGGCCAGGGCTGGTATCTATAAGTGAAGTGAAACCATGAGGAGGTGAACAAAATCACTTTTGTTTGCTTTGGGTCATTCCATCTTGAACCTGGAACAAAACTGATGGCCCAGAAAACAGACAGAAAACAGTTTTAAAAATTTTTACATTTTTAAGACTGTTACTCCCAAAATCAAATCATCCATCAAGTTAGAGGCAGGAGTGGGATTTAGGCAGACATGGGAAACAGGGTGTCTATGCCAACAGAGCCTGGGCAACTCCTTACAAAAGGAGATCAAATGTCAGGATTTCCCCACAGAGCAAAACCCTTCTCTGCACTGCCATTTTTCCTTCTGCCCTCTAATTACATCAGACCAATCAAAGCTTTGAACTTCTGTCATTCATCTTTCATTTTAATTTCTGCTCATCTATGTATGAACAGACACACAGAGTCTCATTTATAAACAGCTGAACCTATACATTTCTCTATATTAAGCATCTTCCCACTGTAATTTTATTTTTTGTTCCTTCAGATTTTCTATATCAAGGATCATGTCAATATTTATAGCAGAATTTTGCCATTTTCTGAAAGGAAAATTAATAATTTTTCAACCAGCTCAGTGACTCCAGTCCTATTTAACAAAAGGACATAACTTTAACATATGGTTCACATCTCAAAATGGGCATCTAGGAAAGTTGTCTTAAAAATATATTTCCACTGTTACTGACTTCCCAAGAGCCTATGCATTGCTATCTCAACTCCACATAACTGCTTTGGAACCACCTGACATTAAATAAGAACCTTTCCACTTCAAAATGTTTTATTATGGTGCCTGTGTCCTAATACTGCAGCTGGCCCTACCCTCTCCCTCATTAAAAACCACAATTATCAGCAACTGCTGATAATCTAGATTGCAACACATTTTCATACCAATATGATACAATTTCAGGGTCGTTGTCAAGACTGTGATGGAGATTAAACAGAAATTAAGATGATACCATTCTTCCTTCTGTATTGCTTAATGAACTTTTTTTTATTATTATTTCTGCTGGAAATCAAGTCCATGAGCATAAATTGAACTTGTAAATAAGTGTTTGAACAGAGAAAGTAATTCACAGTCTTAAATTCACACTGCTCAAGTCAACCCAGTCTTTAATCTCTGGAACCCATCTTGGACAAACGTTTCTAGAGTAAGTGTCAAGTTTCTGGCAGTAAATTTGGAATAATAAACAAAAACCTCAGGTGAAGAAACTTTCTAAGTCCCAAAACTGCATGAGTTACAAAGCTAATGTTATTAAGAAGAATTTCTGAGCATGATATTTTTTCCATACCTGTGAAAGAACTAAAGTTTAATGAGTTTGCAAAAAGTTTGGCATGGAAAGAAGTAAAAATTACACATAGGTATGATGCTGAAGGTTTGAACACGTAAATTAGGAAAAACTACATATGTGAATAATCCTAAAAGTAATTTCCTTGAAGGAGCAATGAATGTGTAGCCAAGCATTTAATTCTTAATTTTTGAGAATTTCCTCCCAAAATTTGCCCTAAACTAGGACAGAAATTTAACAAGATGCTGGAAAGCTAAAAACCAACACACGTCTCTTGAAAGTTTTGGGAGATACTTTTTACCTTGTATGTCCCCACAAGAGTGTTAAAAGAAAAGACGACTGAAGGGGTAAAAAGGGGGAGAAAAGGACTTTCAGTGCTATAGAAAAGGACTATCAAAGTATTTTTCTTCTTATTTCATATAAGTGATCCTTTCTTTTTCGTAGATCAACAGGGAAAGCTATACATTTGACATTCTAGTCCACTGTAGAGTTATTTGGGTATAAATTATTTTGTATTTATGTCTGTGCATTAACCAGAAAATTGGTGGATATGAAATTTTTCTATAAAGATGGAAAGCCTGAAAGCTTGTAAAATTATGCTATATTGCTGCTTTTCAAAATAGTTGCAAATTTTAGTAGCAGATATTTTGGACTGAAATTTGTATCTTTAGTAAAAAATATGGGGATTTCTCTTCTAAATGAAGTGGAGCAGGATATATGTGCATTGACAATATGTTCCAGGTTATATTTAACCAAAAAAAAATTTTCAAAGCTTTTCAGTGAGGCAAAAATATTTTTCCTGAATGTCTGAAAAATCTTGGAAAGACATTTTGGAGGGGAAGGAAATGTTATGAATTGAAATGCTGACAAATATTTGGAAAGATCTTATGAGCAGTACCCAGTCCATGTAAAGTCAAATGTCTTTGTGGAGGCTCAAGTGGAGCCTTACACCAGCCACAGGGACAGTTTGGGGGCAAGGACTGCCCAAAACTTCTCACAGCTTTCTCTGTATGACTATAGAAAGTCTCTACTGCAAAAATTTTTTCAAGCCCATCTCAAGCTGCTCATCCTCCCCAGGCCTCCATGAGTGATGGGTACACTCTAACCAGACTCCAAAACGACATCCAGCAGAGCAAAGTCAGATTTCATCTATCCACAGAAACAAGATGGAAGGTGGAGGTTAAATATACATAATTATGTTCACAATGAAAAGTAATTTTGCTAAAAGCTGTCCATCAAGCCTTTGTGTCACAAACCCTCTTGTTTGGGTTGTTTACCTTGCCTTGCTCTGCACGTGGTGCTGAGTATCCAATCCCAAAAACTCAGGTCTTTTTCACAAGCTGAAACTTTTCATAGTCTTGGCCTCATTTTGTAGCAGTGTGTGCCCACAGTAGCTCACAGGAGCTTACTCAATTTCATTGAGCTCCTTTTCTTTACACAGAGATTTTGACTGGTCTCCTTCCTCTCTTTCACAAGAAAAGTGATTTTCCTAACGACACAGGCTAGACAGATGACAGATTGTCAGGACATAGCACATGTTTTCTTTAAGTGATATTTTATTTGTTATTTTAAGGTTATTTCCAGTTCCCTGACGTTTATTCCAAAAACTCAGGTAACCAAGACGGAGCTCAGAAACTTAAGTTATTCTTAGACTAATCAGCCACTGATCTAAATCCACAACACTAATCTCATAATTTGGCAACACAGAGCTTAACCAGTCACATCTGGATAAGGTATTCCGAGCTAACAGCCATATTTAGGCCCCAACATTTTCAACTTGTTTACCCTGGGAAGTAAAACACTCAGGCTGTTTTATGCTGGATGCAGTGAGACCTTGGGTGGAGAGAGGACAGTAGTGATCCTCAGTGAGATAGGGCTGAAATCACAGCTGCCCTGGGAACATACAGCTCTCTATTAATTTGTAGATCCATATTATTTTATAGGATTTTGTAGACAACACTTGTCTCTTAAAATCTATTGCACCCTTCAATGAAGTGTTAAAATAGTCTGGTATCCAACAGCCTCTGCTGGATTCTCATGTTCAGCAGATCTGTGCATGACACTGAAGTGAAGAAATGAAGCTCCTTCCTTTTGATTGCACCCACTGAAGACCCTTAAAGAAACCCCCTGCCACACCCACTCCATCCTTTCAACACACAATCCTGAGAGAAAACATGATTACTATGATTGTTGCCATTACAGTAGAGCAAGAGGGCTGTGCCAAGCCCAGGTCCCAGCCGTGTCAGTGCTGTGCAAACAAACACGGGGGGCATTCATGCTCCAGGCAGAAAGAGACAAAGGCAATATTATTACCGTGCCCATGAACTGAGGCACACTGAGATTATCCAACTTGCCCAAGGTCATGCAGGAAGTAAGTGGCAGAGCTGGAAATTGAACCCAGATTTCTTGAATTGCAGGCCAGGATTTTAACCACAAGGCCATCTTTCGTCTCTCTCTCTCTCTCTCTTTCCCTGCCCCTCTCCAATCTTTCCATTTTAGCACACTTTTGAAAAAAATTGCTTTTAAAAATCCATTCGGCAATACTTTAGGTATGCTGTGGCCTCCACAACCGTATTTAGCACAATTATAGGCTAAATGGAACTCTTGCAAATTATGTGCAAATAGATACGTCTTTATGTAAATCCAAGTTCTTGGAACAGAAATCTACAGCCAAAAAAACACAAAGGTTTAAGACAGGGAGGAATTAAGCTCCAAATTTTTTTCTCCTCGAAGGTTGGCAACTGAGGTGCAACACTCTCCAGCTAAAGAATGGAGGGCACAGACTGGATGCCTGGGGAGTAGTTACACCAGCCCTAAAAAACCTGTGATTTCACCTACAGAAATGTGAAGATGACAGACACTTGTTCATTGTTTTAGAGGATTCTGCCATGTGTATGACCTTTTTTGTGTACATGTGTATCTTCTAATCCAGTTACTGCACAACTGGTGCAAGAACACTGACAGCCAGGAAACTTCCTGACAGTGCACAGCCCCAGAGCAGACAGGGGAGCTGAGCACTGGAGGGTCGTTTGTTCCAAACTATGCATCAGGGACAGTTTGTGGCTTGTGAAAACTTCAGGAGGTATTAGATATCCACTACATATGCCAGGGACTGCACCTGGGTCTCAATGCCCAAACCTCTTTTAGGGCAGTGTTAGATTTACCAGCTAGAAAGGAAAATTCTCCGAGACTATATTTAAGTTTAAGGTCTTCTGCTCAAAATCCTTAAACTTGGTCCACATGCTGACCAATGTCAGCATATGAGAATTACTTCATTTATTTGACTAAACAGAACTGGATTTGGTTGGGGTTGCACCAGGAGCAATGGGAGAAGAGGGAAACCATGAGGTTAAGCAGGGAATTATGTAGGTAGAAAACAAAAAAAGGGCCAATAGCTCATTCCATGCCCAGGACACTTTTCCTGACAGAATTATACTTGAATACATATATGGTTTTCTGGAAAATGTCAAAAAAATAAAGGAACAGGGGATCAGTCTGGTTGGGGGCTGGGGGGTCAATTGTAGTCCAGGACCACTTGTTGGGGACAGCGCTGGGGCAAGTGCAGGACCAGTGGATCTACTCAATTAGCAGCTTTCCTGATTATACCAGTTTAAATGAGCATCACAGCCTGTGATTCTCAAGGGAGAATCACCTGGCACACTCTGCATGGTGCACATGGCATCTGCAAATGGGACCAAATAAGAGTAAGGAGTGCCCTGGCAGCCAGGAGGGACTGTCACGTCCTGAGGGACATCAGGCACAGGGGATATTGACAGCTGGACAAGAGAGGGGATTGTCCTCCTCTGCTCTGGGCTGGGGTGGCCTCACCTCGAGTCCTGGGGATAGTTTTGGTCACTGCAATATAAAAAAGATATTAAACTGTTGGAGAGAATCCAGAGGACAACAAGGATGGTGAAGGGCCTTGAGGGGAAACTGTGTGAGGAGCAGCTGAGGGCCTCTGGTCTGCTCAGCCTGGAGAAGGAGACTGAGGGGAGACCTCTTGGAAATTGCAATTTCTTCATGAGGGGAAGAGGAGGAGCAGGCACTGCCCTCTTCTCTGTGGTGACCAGCGACAGGACCTGAGGCAATGGTTTGAAGTTGTGCCAGGGGAGGTTTAATTTGGATATTAGAAAAAGGTTCTTCATTCAGATGGGGGGTGGGCACTGGAAAAGTGCTTCCAGGGATTGGCCAGCAAGCCTGACAGACCTCAGTGAGCATTTGGACAATGCTCAGGCACACAGTGGCATTCTTGGGGATGGTGCTGAGCCGGGCTAGGGGGAGGACTCAGTGATCCTTGTGGATCCTTTCCTGCTCAGCATATTCTATGATTCTGTGATTCTCTTCACAATGAAGATCACTCAGGAATGGCACTGGTGGCTTTAGCAGAGCAAGCCAGCCCTGTAATCTGGTAACCTTTGGCAGCACTTGGACACAGGCAAAGGCTGTGGAGTTTAATTTCAGACTGATGCAGCAGCAGGCAGGAGTACCAGCAATGCTGGCTCAGCACTTCCACAGGACTGGCGCAACTCGCTCTAACTCATTCCTTCTGGGCTCTTTTTTAAAGTGCCAGCTGGGACCGTGCTGCTAAGCTGTCCTCTGAACAACAACACTGTTAATAATAATAACAATATTCAGGTCTTACGTAGCATTTTTCACCTTTAGATCTTGAAGCGATTTACTATGGAAGGCTTTGGAGGGCTTTAAGGACAGATTATACAGACATCTGTCAGGAATAAACCAGATTTCCTGACCCTGCCACAAAGCAGTGGAATATTTCAATGCTCTTTCCAGCCCAGAATTTCTATGATTTCCCCCATTTTGTATAGAGAGGATGTTAACTCATGCAGCAACAAGGTGACCTCTGTGGATAACACAGATGCTGCTTTCAAAGGCCCCATGGCAGCCCAAGATATCATAAATGGTAAAAGAAAAGGATTGAAGCTCTCCCCACTCTAATTCTGTGTCCAGCAATTGTGGGTGGTCTCTGTGGAAATGTACCAGTATACCTCAGATTGGGCAATTATAAAAAGATAACATTTCCAATGGTAGGAAACCAGATGTTGTGTGGGAGCCTTCAAGAAGGCTTTTGCCAGTGGCAAAAGTAGGATTCATCTTTCAGGATAGGGACAGACAGACCCCTATCTCTCTCTTCTGACAAAGGGGAGCTGGACCAAGTAATCAGGCTGGACACTTGAGTTTTTGGTTGCTGAAGATAGATAAGAGACTTCAAAACCAGCAAGGGATGGGGCAACAGGATAGTCTCATGGTTTCTTTGCAGAAAGAGAGCTCCTGTGAGACCCAGTCATCTCAATGGGCTCATTTCAAAGCCAGGCTACAGCGACTCAGAAGCAACACTTTACCTGCCTTTTCATAAACATCAGGAGAGGCCAAAACTGTTGTCACAGAAATTAGTTAGCTGAGGAATTTAAAAAGTGCACCTTGGCAGAGGCAGAATGGGGATCATGACAGCAGCCTATGCATTGCTGGTGATGGTTTTGTTATAATGACACCCTGGTGATCTTTGGCTGCAGCTGGAATAAAAGAAGGAGATCTCAGTGTGCTCCAGAAAACTGTACCTTCCAGGTGAGGAACAGCTGGACTGACCTCAGAGCTGCTGTGAAAGGGCTCCAGAGATTCCTCAAATGTCTAACAGTAAAAAAATAATAATTTTTTTTTAAGAGCTGGATCCTAGGGATTATATTACTCTGTTTCAGGTTTTTGTGTTTGTTTTGTTTTTGTTTTTGTTTTTGTTTTCTGTTGTTTGGTTGGTTGGTTTTCAGGTTTTTTTTTGTTTGGTGGAGGTTTTTTGTTTTGTTTTTGGCTTTTGTTTTGTTTGGGTTTTTTAATTTTTTTTTCCCCAACAAATAGTAGTTTTTGCTTAACTACAACAAAATTTGATGCTGGTTTAAGTTTATCTAGTGTTTAAAGTGGTGACATGGCCACTGAGCATTCTTAGGAGCAAGAGATCCAGGCACACTGAAGGTGCAAACCTGCCCTGTGGACACTCTGCAGGGCAATACTTATTTAGTGGCCCTCAGGCGACTGCGATTTGTACACATCAGTCTAAGAAGCAAAATCAGCAAGTGCCAACTAAAAGAGAAGCAGTCTCAAGCCAAGCACAACCTCATGTTCTTTTGCAAGGGACACAGAAAAATGACGAGAAATGAGAACATTCTGAACTGTCGGAATAAACTCCTCATTGTCACCCTTCAGGGTTGGAGTTTATCATCGTGTATTTCCATACCTGCATGCACAGACCAGCACCTAAAATGCCCCTGTGAAAGTCAAACAGCAGAACAGATCTTAGCTGAACAGCAGTTCCATTCAGATTTCATGATTTTAAGAACAATTTTATGAGATGGAAATTATTTTAAGCACTTTTTTCAATTATGAAAGTATTTTTAATGACTTTAATTTTCATCCAAATTTTCTTGTTTTCTCAAATAAGGAAATATAAAAAAAAAAAATAAACATCAACCTATGTTACTCTGCAGACTATTTTTCTGCTTTTGGGGAAGTTTTTTGATAAAAAGCTTTCGGTGCTCAGTAAATAAAGTCGGTGCATTTTTTAAAATCTTTTTTTTTTTTTTTCACAGGGAAAATCTTCATTTGTAATAGAAGCCCGTTTTTTGTCAAAATCAGGTTTTGGTGGAAAATTTTGACCACCTGTGGAAATGAAATCTGCGAACAGCGTGTAATTAAGGAGTCGGATGAAGATAAATTCAATGGACTGATTTTTAGTTTCTCATGTTTCGGAGCCAGGCAGGGATCCAGGCCCCTCCATGCCAGCATGGCCACAGGGTTGGACTCTTATCAAAGCAGCTGCTTTTGGGGCTCTCACGAGATCAGGTTTTTACTCAGTGAGAGCTCCACGTCTTCGAAGGGAGCAGGAAGGCCACAGGAACAGCCTCATTTCAGCATCAACCCCAAGGAAAACCAGGGGTCTGGAGGGACTGCAGAGTTTAAAGAAATGGCAAACAGAGAGCCAGTCCTGACTTTCTCCATGGATAAAGGGAAAAGATGTTCAGGCATAGTTTAAAGTTTTTTACCCGTTAAAAAAAAACCCAACAAGAACAAAAAAAAAATCCTCCAACAAAACCCATGTGAACTTGTTCACTCATCACCTTGAATAAAAAAGGGAAAACTCTCCCCATTCCATGAAGCTATTCTTGGCCACTGTGAGCTGGAAAGCAGGGAGGGCAGCTTGAAGGGGGCAAATACAATTAATGCTCCCACTTTTGCCATATTTCTGGGCCCAGAGGACAAATCAGGAAACTTTATGTCAGCAGGAATGTGAACAATAAAGGCAAAGTGGGTTGCATGTTAGAAAACCGTTTCACTCCCTTTTTATACTTTTTTTATTTTATTTTTTTGCCCAGCAGTATGATGTGTTAACAATTTTGTTGGTTTAACAGTTCACACTTCCAGCACATTTATCCATTGGCACATGGGGGTTTTATGCATTTAACAGTTTTCTTCATTAAAGTGGGTTCCACTGTGTCTTAAAAATTGTTTTCCTTAGACTGCGTGTTTGTTATTTTATATGGTGTGACTGAAAAGCAGGCCAAAATTTTGGCCTTGGAAAATGCACACTGCAGAGAGCTCGGGCAGCAGGATTAGCCTCCCTCAAAGACCAGCACAAATTCTTTTAAGAACTGCTGATTGCACTTTGAGGCTTTTCTCCCCTAATTGCTGGAAGATTCTTAATTTGTCCTGAGCTCGGGAAAACGAATTGCAGATGTATGTGCTGCAATCAAAACCCTCTCTGCACAGGATCTTTGTGCATTGGTGTGGAGACGTCCTTCACCCCCTTCCGCAGCGCCTTCCAACCACCTGTTTTTTTACAAAAACAGTGCCAGCATTTCAATTTCTTTTTTAATTTTTGAAGGGAGGGCAGGGGCTGGGGGGAAGGGAGAGGGCGGCTGTTATTTCTACAGAAGCAGGACTGGTTCTTAGAGGCATAAGAGACACCCAGGTGTTTTCACAGCAAGCCCTGTGCAGGGCCCTTTTGGAGCCCAGCTCGATTCCTGTGTGCCAAACTACACTTTCAAGAGGTGTCAGATATCCAGAACCTGTTTCAAATGCCAAGTCAAGCAACGGAGGGGAAAAAAAAAAACAAGGGGAGGGAGGAGGGAAGAAGGGGGATGTGGGGAAAAAGGAAAGGGGGAAAATGTTCCTCCTTGAAGAAAAAGGTAGTTGTTCCAGCTTGGCTGTTTCTTTTTAAAATAATTAGTTAAGCAGTGCATAAAAACAGGTAAGTCTGTTCTGCATTGCTCATAGCTTTGGCAGGCCCTGTCCTTCCCCACGTTGGAGGAATGCCTGTGAACCACCGCTGCACAGGAGAAGGGAGGGGAATTGTATCGCCGTGACCTAAGGCAACCCAGCTTGTAAGGTTAACCATAATTTTTTAAACTAACATGACCTCTGTTAACCCCTCCACTCCAATCTTAAAAAAAAAAAAAAAAAAAAAAAAAAAAAGGTAAGAGAAAGAAACATGTTTACAAAACCACTAGAAGAGAGTAAAGGGGGAGCAAGAGGCTGAATGTCCTGTTCCTTTGGTCTCCCCTCCTACCATCTCTCACTTGCTCCTTTGTCCCTGTGTGTCCCCAGCAGTACCTGGTGTTTACTGGGCCATGATGCAGCATGTCTAGGGACTTTGCTTTTTCTAATGAGTCACAGAATCATAAAATTAAACCATTTTGGAAAGCCAAAAAAATTCAGCTCCACGTGTGCATTCAGGGCTTTGCGGGAGTGTTCATGTCTGGATGCCCGAGTCACATGCTCTCACGGTAAACGTGATACATCCTCTTTTTAATGACACCATTGGCCTGATTTATTTATTTTATTTCCCTCTACTCATCCCTCTCCCCTCATTCTGCAGAAGAACGCAGGCTATTTCCTCCAGCTGGGATGCCAGGTAAACCCACCTCAGGCACTCTTTGCCTTTCCCTCTCTCACAGCTGCCTTAATTCAAGCAACCAAAGCCAATGCCAGCCCGGCTCTGGGCCAGCTGAAGATGGCATGGGGCCATGGTTTATGGTGTAGTCAGCTTTTGTGTCAACATTTGGATGCTGAGTTCATCTTAACCAGAATGCGCCAAGCTCAAAGGAGTCCAAGTCTGCCACAGAAAATACATATGCAACACACAGCCCACACATAGACATTGGCTCAGGGAGGGGACTGACTTATTTCTGGGTCTCAACATTTTCTCTATGGCTTATTCCTACCTCCACTCACTTCTGGTCAGTCAGAGTCAGACGGGGAATGAGGAAAAGGGTGTAGGTACAATGTGGAGAGACCTGGCTTCATCTCCCACCAAGGCAGAAGCTGAAGATGCTGCCTGACTGCTCTTGAATACTCACCTCCTGTGTGCTCCACCAGTTCACACCAAGCTCTGACTTCACATGGAAGTGAAGTTAGGCCCCTCTTAAAATATTTTTTCTTTGAAATGCTTCCTTCCCTGCTTAAACAAGCATAAACAAACACTCCTGCTTATGTATTTATAATTATTAAGCATGGAAAATCTAGCAGTTAAGTAAAGTTAGTGTACAAAGTAAGGGGGAAGAGGCTGAATTCTCAAATGGTATGAACTGGCAGACGTTCAAGTCTTCACTGGAAAAATAGGCTTGAGCTACCATTCATCTAATATGTAGTCCAGCCCTCCATGCTACAACGAGCTCATTTACAATTAATTGTTTATACAGAAACATAGAAAGGCTTGGCTTGGAAGGAACTTTAAAGACCACTTGGTTCCACCTTCCTAAGGCCAAACAGAGATAAGGTTGCTCAGGCCCCATCCAACCTGGCCATGAACATTTCCATGGATTTATAGTCCTGTTGGGATGCACCAAACATAGGAAATACCATATCTACTACGGACCACTCACCAGGAGATGCACTGAGCTCCACTCTCCCCAAACCCACTTTTGGAAACACCAAAAAATGGCTGCTGTCACACTCTGCTCTGGGTGGTTTTCCTTTGTAAAAGGTCCCTGTCAACCAAGAGAAGATAAACACCTCTTTCCAAGGATGAAGCTGAGCACCTGCTTTCTTGAAGTACCTCCATCTACACTAAGGAGATCTACATCCTTATGAATTTAAAGAAATTCCTCTCACCTCGTACCTACAGTCAATGACATGAAAGAAGTGCAGGTCTGAGAGCACTTCCAGCCAAGGAAGTAGCTTGGGAGTTGTGCTGGGGATAGCAATTATCCCAGAGAAAGGTCTGGGGTCTAGGTGTGATCTCACCTTTTTGATCTGAGGGCCCAAGGAAGGTGAGTTCTAAAAGCCTTGTAGATGTGACCACTGTGCTGCTCCTGTGTGTGCCAAGAGGGTCCCAGCCCAGATGTTGAACAGTCTGAAAGCAGCTGTGGCTGGACACAGAGAGGCCAACTGGGAGAGCATCTCGGGCTTGTCAAGTCTTGACCTCTGTTCTGGGTGAGTAATAGTTGGCCTAAGCCATGATGGGACTCTTATAATAATTTAGCACTATAACCAGTCAAGCCTTAGGACCAGGCCTTAATACAGAAGTAGCACATCAGGCCACAGTAAAAATATCTCAGAAGGTCCCACTGGAGCACTTTGTAAGGCAGTTCCAAGGATGGAGTTGCAGCCCATTCATCTGTACTTGAATGTCAGCAACTTTTTTCATGGACCATGTGCTTATGATTTCATTGTCTGATTTCTGGACATCAAGAAAACAAAACATTGGAGACTCATTTTCTAAACTAAGCAATGGGGAAGAGAAACTGCTGATGGAGAAGAACAAACTTGTCTCACGCTGAGGACTACAGTTCCTCCAGAAAGGCAGCACTGGCACACATGTATTTGTCCAAGTCTTCCCACCCTTCCTCCAACTTGCTTTTTCTATACTAAATCTGTTTGGAAAATACTGCAATTCTTGTTCCTCACAAATATTTAGTGTCTCAGAGTTTGAATGAACCTTTGCTGCTTTTACAAATTCACTTTGAGTTGAAGAAAAAGAAATCAGTAACCTTTTTCTACCTCCTTCACTTAAAGTGTTGATTTATGGCAGTCTTCTGCAGTGGGGAGTTGACTTCAGCATCTTAATTGGTGATGAGCATCAAGACATCTCTGAGATATCTGTGTTAACAGAGAAAAGAGTTCCTGAAGCCATCTGTCACAGTAAAATATTTCTGATATGGTTAATGCAATAAATACATGAACATCTATCTGAATATGACTTCCAGGTCTCAAAAAAAAGTTCTGATAATGAAGTTCAAACCCAGGTTTGAACTGTTTTTCAAAGTTTGGGTTGTTTTTTTTTCATTATTCCCAGACACTATCTACATTTTTATTCTATAGTTTTGGGCTCCGTGAGACATGGTGACTGAAGGAAGGCAAGTGATAGGCAAGGGGCTGAGAGACCTGATAACAGAACTCAGTGTCATATTCTCATTTCTGGGACACATTCTCTACCTCACTGTCCCCTGCCTTCTAATTTCCCCCCAGATTTCTTCCTAATTGACAGCCTTATCCCTTGACATTGTCTCTTGAAGTTTTCTCAGCCAGAGCAGAGAGCAGTGCATGTAAGATTCATTTGGACTTAAAACTATTGCTGTAATGAAAAAATACATTTTTTTCCTCCCTTCCCTGGAAAACCTTGAGATTACATCAGAGTCATGAGGGAAATGAGAAAGAATCTGGGTCATCTTTTCTCACTCTCCTTTTTTGTACATTTTTGCCTGATGATTTAAGTGAAACATCCAGTATGAACAAGAATATGTTGGGATTCTCATTTTTACTCCTCAGACTCCAAACTGATGAACAAAAAAGCACTGTAATTTGTTCCAGTCCTTGATTTGGACTAGTATTGCATATGTATATTTTGTAATTTTATTAGGTACTAAAAGAACATAACATAAAATTTGAGTAACTTTAAAAGTACCCAAAACTGTTATTAACTCTTCAAAACTTTAAGATATTTTCTGAAGCTTCTGAAATTATTTTGCTGTTTCAATTTAATTAATTTAAACTTAAACTGACATCCTGCAATCCCTGCTAAACCAGGCCACAGGTATCAGTAACTGGACATCTGAAATGATGGTCTAATTTGAGGCAGGTTTTACCATCACTCTCTTCACAGGAACATTGTAAAATATCATAAAATACTTTGATGTTAAAGAAATATGTGGGTACCAGTGTGATGGATATTGTGGAAGGTTCTACAAGAATGTGAAGTATTCACTCCCTGATGCTGAAATAAAGAGTGCCCAATGTTGAACATCAGAGGAAACCAATCAGTAGGAGCAGCCAAAGCACCTTGAATAATTTAGGGACAATTACTACGGTCATTTTTCTCCTCTATAGCACCTAGCACAAAGCCTTCCACTGCTGCCATCAGAGTTGTCACCCCAGTCACCCTCACCTTTTCTGGCTGCCACTCCTATCTCAAAGCCTGAGATCCCTCAGCTCCCCCTCACTGTACACCACACAAATTTTCCACACACCCTGCAAGTTCTCCTTCCACTCTCTTCCTTCATTATGTTGGCAGGATCCTCACCATCAGATTAAGGAGGATTACTGTGAGGCTGCTTCCTTCCTTGCTCTGTATGACACCGGGATGGTGAGTAATTAAAGCATCATAATCACAATCTTCCAGCTACTCCACATGAAAAGGATCCTCATGGGAGGTGAGAAAATCAGGGTCTTGCACTGTAATTCTGAACTGGGTGATGGTCAATGCAGAGCTCCTCTGGGAAAATCAACAGCCTCGATCCTAATAAACAGCTCTTAGAAGAGATATTCAGAAACATTTGCCATATCTGGATGGATTTTCACTAGAATTGCCAAATCCAAACTCTGATTTCAGAGAATGCCACTCCTCCCATTTCCAATCTTTTCCCCACAGACCAAATCTACTAGAAGTTTAAAAAAAATTTCCTTAGGTTTTTTTTTTTTAATACAGCCTAAAAATTTCCTTTTTTCTTCTGACATTAAGAATAAATTTAGCTAAAATTTTGCAAAAGAACTCTGTATATGAATAGAAATCAGTGATGTTATATACCCAACTGTGAGCAGGTATTGTTTTTAGAACATGTTGATCAAATAAACTCCAGTGTCTGATATTTCCATTTAAGTTTGATTCCAGTTACATTTAATGATCCAGAAGTGGATCATGATTGACCATGAACCCAGTGTGTTTCCCTGTGATCACACAGAATTTTCAATCCTTTCTGAGGTCCCAATAAAATGATGTTAAGGAACTGGGGCTAAAAAAAATTCCCACAGATTTAAGTTGGTAGGAGGAGGAAGCAACCACTATGGAAAACTAATGAAAATCAAGCTGTGATTCATCTGAACTCCAGTTTGTGAAAAATGCAAAGGAAAGACAATTATCTCCCCCTTTCCCCACCATCCCCCCCATCCCCAGAAAAAGCAACCAGCAAAACCAAACAATTTCAGCTCACATTCTGCAGAAGCAAAGAAATAAATCTGCATAGCCACTAATAGGATTCCTCTGAATGAACTTGAGCCCAACAGTAGCATATAGGCAGAAGCCTGCATCCCAAAATAGAAACCTCTTGGAATCCACAGCTCATCTGGACAGGATTAGAGAAATGCTCCCTGAACATTTAGTGAGTGACATGTCAGAAAGGAATTGAACCAATTTACAGCAGTCCTGGAACGTCCCAAACACAGAAGCTCTGAAAACAATGGGATAAGAAGGAATTCTTTGTCCACTGCAGCATAAAGCAACTGTTTCAGGCAACAATATCAATGGCATTAATGACTGCAACAAAATCTTTGGGTAGCTTTGAAGGCACTTTTGAATTCTGTGGCTGGCCCTTGGGTACAATGCTGGAATTGTACCCAAATGAAATTTTTTTTCACTGGTTTCACAGTTTCAAGGGAGATTAGTCAGATTTGCCTCTGACTTGTTTTTTGGTCACCCTGAAGCAGAACAATGCATAACATGATGACAGTGAGGTTTGCTGTGGGGAAATTAGGGTTTTCTTTCAATGGGGTATCTGGAGGGGAAAGGAGAGAGAATTGTCAATACAGCTGAGTTTCTTGAGCCAAAAAAAGCTCCTGAAAAGTCACCCAAATATGACAGGACAAGATTTAAACACTGACAAAGACCAAAGCAACCCATGCCTGTAAAGTAACATAGAATGTTCCCTTTTTCCAAAGCATAATACAAGCTCATTACCCAGACCCCTGATGACATTCAGGGAAAGTGCTTGGAGGAGATGGACTGCACAACCTGGTAAAGCAACACTGTTCTATCAGTGTTACTCTTTCAGAAATTGTCCTCTATTTAGGTAGACTGTAAGTGAAAAACAAACTTTTCTTATGATATAAGTATTGTTTCATCAAGGTATTATTAGGCAGCTGCATATATCAACATGAAATAGTGATCTCCAATCCTCTGTCTCGATGGAAAGACAGCCAGCCCAGATTTGCTCCTGAAGGAAACAGAACTCACAGGAGCCACACTATTAAAACTCAGATCATGGCAATGAACAGATTATAAATGCCTAGAGAGGACAGATGAAAATATCAGGGATGTATTTGGTCCCAGTTGGTGTAATAATGTTCCAAATCACATCAAGTGGACAAGCTGGAGTCTTAAACCTCCTCCTCCTCTGCACTACCAGAGAGGTTGCAGCCACTCCACCCTGATCCCAATTAAAAGCTGTCCAGATTTATCTCAGTCCCTGGTATTTTTAGATTCCATGTTCTTACTAAGAACTCTTTGAAACTGATGTTGAACAGAGTTACTCCTGGCTTATGTCAGAGCAGGGGAGAATCAACCCCTAAGAGATTCGGCAGTTCTTTTAAACTTGTTTTACTCTGGATGAGAAGCCAATTGCAGTGAGACCAAGAGTGCAGCATGATAAACAAATATCCAGAGTTTTTATAATGGGGATTAAGAAAAAACAAAGATTTTAGAGGGGTTAAAATTCATTTAGTAGCAAAAAGGGGCAAGGACTGCCACATTTCAGATACCAAAAACCTGAAAGTGCAAGGCAGCACTTTGTGTGAGTCTCTAGCTCAAAACTGGGGCCTGGATACAGGTACCTGCAATTTCAGTAGAAACCTTCCAGACTTGGGCTCAGCAGGCTGCAAAATGTCATAACTTATGCCTTGAGAGTTTTCTTCAGACAAAAACAATCCTCCCTTGGGGAAATAGGCTTACTCAGACACACTGAGTCATTGTCTGTGTTTCCCTACTGACAATCTTCACACTGAGGGGTTTTAACCATTTCAATCAAACTTTATAACAAATTAGAGGTCTTAGATGTATTACATTCTTTCAGTTTTAAAAAATAAAAATATAATATTATAAATGGAGAAGGAAAGGCCTCTTAACTCTTCCAGAGAAGAAAAGAATTCACTGTGAGCCCAGTTTTTATTAGATACCTGAGGCTCCATGAAAGGGAGATGGTAGATACAGAAATGACAAAAGTTCAGAGGCTTCAGCCAGCATTTCTGATGTAGAAGACATCAGTACACCTGCATCCCACATCACTGGTTTGTTGTAATGTGGATTCTCTGATGTCTAATGCAGGGTTAGTTTACATGCACCCTCAGTTCCAAAAAAAACCAACTGTGAGATACAAACCCTTCAGAAATCAGGAGTAACCAGGGAATGTACTTGCGGGTGTCTAGTCCTAAGGCAAATAATTGGACAGATAGATGATAATTATTGTTCCTAGAAGGTTTTCAGAAATAAAAAAACCTGTGGCAGAGAGGAGTAACATTTACAAAACAAGCAAGATGATTTTCAGGAATATTATTTCTGTTGAATTCAATTATGGGGTAAGTACCTCAGCTGGTCTTATATGTATTGACTCAAACACCCTTAAAATATACAAATATGACTATAAAGTCACAATACTTAAAATAATAATTTCACTGAACAACTGCAAGATGAAGACACAGATGATTTTCTGATGAGCCAGATATAGTAGCCACAACAAACACTAAAGATCATTAGAAACACATTTCAGCTTTGAGAAATCACTTCCTCCCTGGCATGAACAAGAGGTCACCAGACATACAGAAGGTGTGATGCATCATTTCTCCCATGGAAGAAAGGAAACCAGCACAGGGCTGAGTTGTGCATTACTCTACTTGGCAAACTGTCTAAATAGTTTGTAGTGTGTCTGTGCAGAAATTTCAAGAGATGTGTGTTTTATCTTCTTATTCTTTGCAGTCAACTCAGAACTCAGAGAGGGGAAAATATAACTTTCAGTGGAGAAGGCTTGATAGAAATGACAAGTGCAATAGATTATTTGTTTCAGTTTTGTTCAATGCCCAAAGATTTTCCATGATTAGTGGAAAATCCCTCATTTGTACACTGTATAGGGATGGCATTCATCTTGTCAAAAACACCTGCTCTGGCATTGATTTTGGGAGGAGGGATTTCATTTAGCAATTACAGGGCATTCTTGAGTATTTCAGTCCCAATAGATCTTCAGCTGTCTGGGCCCTACATTGCTTAGTTTGCAATATGTGATTTTTGCCCAAGAAACATCACTCTGGAGATGGTCTCATCTTGGGACTTTCCATGTGTCCTCTGCTCTTAGATTCACATGAACAACTGTTTGCTTTAGGATGAATCATGTCATGTTTTTATGGTTTCCGACACTTATAAATATTTTGCTTCCGCCTGGCGGTGAAGTCAGCCACTTACTATTATTAAATGTCGTGCTGCGTTATTCCCCTTTTTGGGGGATGATCTCAGTGGAGCCCTGACCAAATCCAGCTCCACGCTCTCAGATCTCACAGAGATGGTGTGTCTCCCATTTGTAACATCCCTGGTAACCAGATGCATTGAAAACCTGTGCTAATGTGTCGGGTTTACTTGTCCTCTCAAGCTGATTCCAGACCTGTGGTTTATGGATTGCCTTTGTGGTTTGCTAAAGGTCAGGCCCTGGATGGCTCTAAATTTTCTTAAGTGAATTCAAACACCGCAGATGAGTATGTGTTCAAAGTAGCTGTCTTGGGTGGTATGGATTGAGATTTGGTACTTGTGCACAGGATTGGTGCCTCTCTTCTCTGGGGCAGTGATCAGGTGAGGGTGTCTCAACCTCTCAGTGCACCATCCATCCACAATCGTTTGTTCAGATCCCAACTACCTCCAAAATTTCAGGCTCAGGCTAGACCCCAAGTCACATTTCAAACTGTGCAACCACACTCCCACCCCATCCCCATGCTGATGCCATCCCTGCCTTTGGCCTGCCTCAATAAATGCAATTCTAACTCTCTTTTTGCTGGCTCGCAGGCAGTGGCTGCATCAGCCATAACTCAAAATTGTGAACAGATGAGTAGATTACTTACTTGAACTGTACTCAATCATTACATCACCCTTGTACTGAAAATCACAGCACTGGCTCCCCATAAGATTTTGCATCCACTTTTGGGTTTGTCTCCAGAGCTACTGGATTTACTCACTTGCTCCAGCTTACCTAAAAGAGCTGCTTGTGCCTCATAGACATCCTCAGACTCTGAGATCAGTCAGTGCCGATTTATTGATCATTCCAACACTCTGACAGAAAACTGCTGGTGTTGAAGGCTTGGCTCCTCCAAATGTATTTTGTGGAAATCCCTGCAACCTTCATCCAAGAAGGGGAAGGGAAATAAATCTGAAAAACTGTCCAAACACAAAGAGAAAACATTTTCTTGAAGCTGACAACAGCTTGGCCTCAGCTAAGGGAGAGCGCAGATACTAATTTTTTTCCTTTTTCTTTCATGAAACCCTTTCTGTGTAATCTTTACATTCAGAAATTTTCCTGACTCAGTAATAGCTGAGTGGAGGCTAGACAGGGTGCAGATAAGAGCAGTGAGGAGCCAGAGGGCTGTGGCACTTGAGTCTGCCTGCCCAGCCACGATGGGTAAGCCCCTGGGAAGGCCCCCAAACGCTCCTGGGCTGGGATGTTCAGAACTCCAGGCACTTCCAGCATGCCCATGACTCGGCACTGGGCAGTTTGAGCAGTGATGAAAACCCTTTTGGAGGCACTGACCTTTCCCCACTGCACAGTCAGTGCTGACTGACCTGACCTGTCCCGCTGTCCATCAGTGGCTCGCTCACTGTGGGTCACCCTGTGGTCATCAGAACATTGGCCATGACACCCACTGCTCTTCTCACCATCATGGTGCTGTTTGGAAGTCAAGCCTGACCTATGCTGAGCAATGAGTTTCCTCTCCCTTGGTGAAAATCAGCTCAGGAGAAGATCAAGGGTGTGTAAACCATGAGTCAGGGCTCCAGCAAGGTCTTTCCAGCCCCATCCTCGATGCACAGCCACCGCTGCTGCCATGAGGGGCACTGCTGCCCACTCGATACAGAGTGAAATTATCCATAAATTCTGCAATCTGAGCCAGCCTTGCTTAGGGGCTCACTGCAGGAGAAAAAAAATCCACAAAATGAAAACCAACATTTATGAGCAATTAGCACCTCCCTAAACAGGCTCACCTCATGGGTTGAACTCTACATGTTCAGGAGTGGAGAAAAGATGATGTCCATGAGTCAGGTCGGTTCAGGCTGATAGGTCAGTGTCTCATCTGGTCAGCCCTTGCTATCAGAATCACACAAAAAAAATCATGTCCCCAATATGCACACATTATCCTTGGCTCAGTCCTCAGCAGCATCAATGGCAGCAGCTTCAGAATCCCAGCCATTGCCTTGCTTCTTCCCAGGCTGGGTTTCAGGCCTTGGCAGCATGGCACAGCTTTGGCACAAGCCATGTGTATGTCTGGTTGTCTGCTCCTTTATTAGTTCTCCCTCCTCCAAACTTTGCCACATGTGCTTTTGTATTCTCCCTTGAAGCTTTCCTCAGTAGGGCTGCAGGGAAGCCTCGGGAATGGCTTCATAAGCACAAGATGTCACACAATAAATGCCAAATGTTATTATCAAACACAACTCCTAGGCACAGGCAGAATTGGCAGAGGTGCTTAACTTTAGGGAGGGCCCCCAAACAGGCCCTGGACATGTTTAGCTGCAAGGCTCCAACACTGCTTCACAGAATCCTGGCAAAAACTGTGATACTGTCTTGGCTCACACAGGTTTCAGGTTAACTGCTTGGGGCTTGCTGTGAGCGCTCATGTGAGCCCTGGCCCATCCAGATGTAGCCCCATTCATTCCCACTCCACAGATGGCCAGAGCAATCCACTCCCTGTCATGTGTAATGAAGGGCAGGAAGGAGAGAAGATTTTTGACATGTTTAAATATTATCCAAAACAAAGAAATATCTCAGAAGCCAGGGATGCATTTAAATAAAATGAAGCTGCCAGCAAAATCCCATATTTGTTACAGCTCATTCCATTTCATCCTCAGAGCCATTCCTCTGCAAACATGGCAGCTCCAGTAGTTTGGTGTCCAGATGTTCCCTGTCATACACTCTGCACTATATCAAGAGGTTTTTTCCTGATGTGACTCCTTAAAAACAGTGAACTCTGATTCCAGGACAACCTGAGTACACTTTTCCATAATGAGGGGCGATTGAAAAAACACGGTTGTTGACTTGGCTGGTGAAACACGGGCTTTTTTGTTCTTCTCTTCATCTTTTTTAATTCTCCAGCTGGCTGCTAATCCAGCATCATCAACATCTTTTTGCATTTTATTCCTTAAGCCATTCATATTATACACATTCCTGTTTTTAAAATACAGATTTTAAAAGTGATTTGATGTGGCTTGGAATAGTGACATGCTTACACATTTATAAAAAATTCATTAACTTGGGGGGAGGAAAAGAAAAAGATTGAATCTTTTATTTTCTTTCCTTCCCTTTCTTCATTTCCAGCATACAAAATTATTTGCTGATCATTTAGGAACCGCAATGTCAAAATGTTGTTGCCCCACAGGGAGGAAAAAAGACAGTTCATCTTTGCAGTTTTCAAGTCAGTTGTTAAGAAGCAGCTTTGGCAAAGGCCAAAACCAAATTGATCCTTGAGCTGAAAAGTGTAAAGCAATTCTGCTCAGTTATTGAGAACACCTCTTCCCACTGTCCTTAAATCTGCCAAATCCTAACCAGAAGATGATGCTCTACAGCACCTTTGTTCCAGCCCTGTGAAATCCCAGTCTCTAAGTTACAGCTGCCAGTTGCTCCTGGGTCTAGGCTCAGCCATTCCTGGACTTCCAGTGAGATACTCAAAAAAAAAACCAAAAAAAAAAAAAAAAAAGCCAATTTGGAACCCTTCTCTGGACCACTGAAATACCTAATTCATCTAAGCCATAAGGTGATAACCTGGTGTCCAATTCATAAAGGGATTTAAGTGGCTCAACTCTCACTGAACTCAGCTGGAGTTTAGGCACTTAAAGGGAAATCTGGAGTGTAGAAGAGAGTTCAGTGTCCTGTGCTCTTATGTAAAAGTTCTGGATTTCTTTTAGAGTATCCTTCCACATCCCTGTGCCATCTCCCTCCTTGTGCTTTATTGTGCCTTATATGAAAACATGACAAAATCATATTTAAGGTTGTTGAGTTATTACCAAGACACTTTGCAAACTGACCAGTATTAAGCTTAATAGAAAAGTTAAAAGCCAAAAGCATTAGTTCTGTTCAACTTATAATGTATGCAGGACTCTGGCAAAGATACCCTTGAAATATGGGCCCAACCTCACTAGCAGTGGGGGAAACCCCATTCCAAGTTGATGGTTCCTATGGAAAAGCTTTTAGCAGCTTATCTTATAACCACTGTATTAAGCCCTATTCTCTCACCACTACATAAAAAGTATAAACTACTTCTCTCCTCCAGCAGAGGAAAATTTTTTGATCTTGGAAGCAATGAGTGATTGAATGTTCTGCCAGTTTCTTGATATGAAATATAATTTTTTATTTTCCAGGGTAATTTTGTGTTCAGACAAAAAGCCCTAAATTCCAGACTTTGTCTTCTAGAAGAAATATTTGAACCTGACTCATATTTTTAATTAAGTTTATTTTATTTGTTATGACATAATTACAAATCCCACGTGATACTCATAATTATACCCAGATTTATGGAAAGGACAATCCACAGGATAAAAATGAAATGTTGTCTGACTTTTCCTGTTATTTGGTCTCTTTTGTTGGAATCCCTCTGTTCTAAACTTGTTATGACACTGGATTTAAAGAGGACAGTGTAGAAATTTAGCCTCAGCCCATTTTGATGCAGTGCTGCCTACAAGTGTACAAGAGTGTGAGGAAGAATTCTGATTGCTTTGTTTCTGTGGTGTGAATTTCATATCAACACCAAATTGAAGGCCAGGCAGACCATCACACTTATAAAATATTTACTTACATGCTTCAGTTGAGACCTCAGGATTTCTAGATCGACCTGGCCTTCAAGACTTTAATGTGCTTTAGTTCTTTAGTAAATAATATAGCATTATGGAGATGTCCCTTTTTCCCCTGCTGGTGCAGCTGTCAAAATAAAAGAATGAAATATTGCACTGTCAAAATAAAAGAATGAAATATTGCACTGTCCTGTAAGATCTGCACCTTTCCAGTTTCAGGTCTGAACCAATATTTTAGGTAAAGATTTGATCTCCAGCAGTTTGCCTCTAAAGTGGAAGGGATACTGCATGAAATACGACCTGCATTCAAGCAACATGAAAGCTGAAAGAAAAGAATATAAAACAGTCGTGAAGTCTTATTTTTAATTCACACACAAGGCAGGGTTTTCAGCAATCAGTTATCACTAAAGTATGTAATTTAATATCCAGTGTGTGTAATGATTTCAAGCCAACCTGGAGTAGCGGGATCTGTCATTCACTGCCTTTGAGCCCCTCAGAGAGATGGGGAGAGTCCATTGATTTGCTTCCAGCCAGGGTCTGTGGTTGTCTCACGCCTGTCTTAGATTGTTCACAAGATGACAGTCTAACACCATAAGATATTAATATTTGAACTATCAAAAACTTGGGGCTGTCAGTTTTTGTTTCAGCCTAAAGTTGCCTTTGAAATTTTTATTTTTCAGTCCATCCAAAGTCATCCAAAGATGACTTTGAAGATCACATGAAAGGGACACAGAAAGGACGAGTTTTGATCAGGACAATACAATGAAGCTATTAGGGCTGAGGCCAGGGTGAGTGACCCACATGCCATATAGTAGCAGTAACTAATAAAACAACTAATAACAATAAAGTCAGAAAGCCAGTCAGTGGCTCAGTGACCTCACATAGGAGCAATCATCAATTGGATTGACATTTTGGGCTGCCTGGAGTATAAAGGCTGAAAGAAGATTATCACTAGATTCTTATAATTGTTTTATGAACCCCCTGGCGAATGCAAACAGAGACTGAAAAAGAGCCTTTCTTACATAAGTTGACAATTAAAGCCTTGGCAGGCCAAACAGTAGTTTCTAGTCTTTCAGCAATGAAGTTTAATGCTCAAAGCAGATCTCTCTTTTTTTTTTTTTTTTTTTTTTTCCCCCACTATTTGGTCATGTTTTCTCCAGCTGGTAAACATGAGTCAGGATTTGTTCCCGGGGGAGGGAAGAACTGGCTTCTTAGATACCAGCTGACTCTAAAACAGGACCCCTTCATACAGATAAATGTCAAGGAAAGCTCAGTCTATGTTAGTTGATGTTACCTCTGACTTTTCAGAGCAGCTGGTCCTGGAATGGGATGAAAACCCATCAGGCCAACTCTGACCACTGTCAAGCAATGTCCTGAATGGTGACCTGTTCACCTGAGTATCTCGGATGCTTGCAGCCACAGAAGCCTGGACTTCATTGTGGACCACACACCTACAGGAAAGCTACCCAAACCCATCCCACCTGCCTATTTTTCTATATTTCCAACAAATAGGAGATGGGAATTGCAGGGGGAACTGCATACACTTTCTTCTTCTTTATCATCTTCCTCCAAACAGAGCACTTAAAACACTGAGCTTTTCTAACATGAAACCTTGTTCAGTCTTGTCTTACCTCTGGCTGACCCTGCTCTGAGGAGATCTGTTGAGGTCCCCTCCCACACTCCTGTGATAACCCAACCTGGATTGCCCTTTTCTTCTGTTGTTGACTAGAGAGTCCCAAAGCCACCATGAACTCCTGATTTCTCTTTGTCTTCCTGTAGCTGTTACAGACAATTCTTACATCATCATAAGAGCCCTTAGGCAGTACCTGAAATAGAAGGCAATGTCTCTGTGATACAGCCAAGCCGACTTCCAGGGTCATCTGTTTGCCAGACAACAGAACAACGCTTCCTGGGCTCCCAAGGAACAGCTTAGGGTTCTTCTGAAGAGTTCAGAGAAGGAGTTTGGCATAAGAATGATCTGTCAGAGCTTAAAGGAGCTTCTGTTAACTGCAGAAGCAGCATGGAGAGACCAGTTGGCTGACTTGGGAGACTAAAACTACAGGGAAGATATTTTACTTAAGTTTGCTGAGCTCCTTTCCCAAAAATTATCTGCAGGAGGGAGGAAGGGCTCACAGGCAGGAGTGGGAAAAAGAAATGAGAAAATATCTCACTAGGAGAGCTGGTGGAGAAAGGCTGTGGAAAAACATGACAAGAAAAAAATATGGGGGTAAAAAGATAAGAACTACAGATATGGTGAAGATGGCCACCTTGGTTATTTACCCGAAGCACAGGGAAAGTTTCAGAGAATACCAAACTTTTGTTATTGGCTGATCTGGAATTAGCTAGATTCTTGAATGGTGGATTACACATGGTGAAGGAAATTTCAAGTAAGAACCTAAACACTGGGACAGCTTCCCCTTGCAAGGCTCTTTTAGATGAAGAGGAAATCTGGGGTTCTGCATCTCCTCCTGACCTGGTAAAGCTCATGTTTGTACCACTGTGTCTGCATGAGTTCTGTCAAAGAGACTGTCCAAGATGCCTCATCTTTTGGGTCAACATCTCCCCACAAAGTCCACTGGTGCACAGCAAACATGAGAGGGACTGGGTACAGTCTACTGGGATAGAGACAGGAAGCAAAACCCACCTACACTGTGAGGAGAGGATTCTAACAGGGCACGTCTGACCTCTCCACAGAGAGAGGTGTCTAGGAGAGGACCAAGTCCTGCTCCTGATGCAGGTGCTAAATTGAGAGAAACACTTGAAAGATTAAAGAAGTGAGTTTTAAATGCTTATCACTCAGATGGCTCTGCCTTCAAAGGGACAGGAGAGTTTGGTGTCTGCTAGTTGGGTGGAGGTGCTCTGCTTTTTTATTGGGTTGAAAATGAGATTCATTAAGAGGCTTTTACCTCAGCATGCCTGTGGTACTCTTTGTCCTTCTCAGCAGGGAGTGCAAGTGGCTTGCAGGGAATTGGCAGGGAATGAGCATCTTTCTTGTCATTAGTTTTGTGAGCAGAACTGCAACTGATACAAACTCCCCAAGGGTGAGGCAACCTGGGCAAGAGTTACAGGGGGATGGTGAATGCAGAAACCTGCAAGGGAACTTTCCAGTTTGTCATGAATTACAGGAGCTGAAGATACTGAGGTTTGTCTCCCACTGATTGCTGAGTTACCAAAGCAGATTGAAAAAAAAACATCGCAAGGACTTAACCTGAGGCAAGTGCTGGTAGAGGAAAAGAAGTTACAAAAGTAACAAGGAGTTTATGCCCCCACCATTTCGTCATGAAATGTTCTAACATTAACCATGTACCAAAAACGCCGGTTCCTTACAGCTTTTCCCCAGCTCTGATCACTCTAAGAAGCGTTCAGTCAGGCTGAGCTGAACAAAACCCTTCATTCATTACAGCCCAGTAGGATGCAAACAACTTCACAACTTGATAATCCCTTTCAGCCCTTATTAAATCAGCAACACGCTGCAGGTGGGAAGTCAGCCTGGAAAGGAGAGACGGCCCTTTACGCACTTTGCAATAAAGCATGGTTTTAGCCACCAAAAAAGATTTCCAGGGCTTTCCCTGCCTGCTGCCCCTCCCAGGAGGCAGATTCCCAGTGTCCCGCAGCAGATTACACGAGCATCGTGTTTGCATTACGCGGTGGTGATGATGTGTTTGTTCTTGGCACCGAGGGGCTCTGACTCCACAGAGCTCCAGCAATGACAGTGGAAATCTTTCAAGCCTCGAGCTGAATTTGCAGCTTCCCCCTCCCTGCTGCAGCTCGGGCTCACAGTGCAGAACACAAGACTCTTTTGTGGAAAAGAAAAAAAAAAAAAATGAATCCCACTGAGATTTGTCTTCTGTCAAGAAAGAATGGATTTACAGCCCTCAGGACATGGCCCTGCTTTTCAAACACAGCCCCCAAGCAGTGGTCGGATGCTCATATCAGAAGTTAGGCATGTATAAGCTGACTTTATGTCCACATTTGTAGATTTGATGTTCCATTAATGAGCCCAGCATATGGGAAGGTAGGAAAGGAACAACCCATGGCTGGTTTTATTGACAGTGCAAATTTTCCCCAGCGTGGTGCAGCTCCTGGAGCCACCTACACAGCACTGCTACCCCTGTCAGATGTGGCCAGACGTTCTACTGATCAAAGTATGACAATTATTTTTAATTGAAGACATCATCATTTTAACATATGCCTTTTGTTTGTTTGTTCACCTCTCAAAAGTTTCCTGACTTGCTTCTACTTGTTGCGTTTTAGTATTTTCTTCCTTCCCAATTAAAAACTCTCAGAAAAATAAGCAGGTTCTTTTAAAAACTAAAGTGTTAAAGGGAAATATTTAATTTGAAAAAATTTCAAGGGTTTTGATCTAAAGCCAGCATTTTTAGCAAGAATGTTTCCATGATTGGTTTTTACTACTTTTACTACTTTTTTTTTTTTCCTAAAATAAACAAAATTTCAGATTGAATTAAAAATTTCCATACTGGTTGGAAAGCCAGTCCTTTTCTGTTGGAAAAATACTTTGATGCATTAAAAGGGGAAAAAAAAAAAAGCCTTTTGAAAAACACCTGACTTTTATTTAGATGAAAACTAACCAGCTGAAAATCTCAAACCCCCAAAGCATCAGATACTAACCCTATATGCAGTTTGTATTCACACTGGCAGGCATCAATACCTTTTTATTCCAAAATGCCCTCAGCTTTCTGTCTGTTTGCAGGCTTGCCTGCATATGGATTTAAGTTTCAGGGCTCCTAATTTATATATATACATATATATATATATATATATATCTTTATCTATAGCTATATATACATGTGTGTATGTATATATAAAAGTCACTGTGGCTTCATCCTCAGACTGTACATAACTGTCTCCTCTCTTGTTCCTGGAATTGATATTTGGGTCCTATTTGTATGGGGACATTGAGAAAAGGAGTTGGAACAAATTTGCCATGAAGTGTCTTGGGGCCTGCAAGCAACTACGTATGTTTAAACTTGAATTATTTGTCATCTTGGGTCCAAAGAGGTAGCTCTGTCTGGAACAGAAGCAACTCTGTTTCGGAGTTGAAAAGGCACATTTGCACACCTTGTTGTTAATGTACCATGTTTAGTAAAGTTTATGTTTCATGAGGTAAATCAGGTAACAATGACATTTCACAATCTACAGAGATTTGAAGGACTCACATGCCCCAAAGCACTTTTTCTCTCTCCCCACAGCTTTATCAGATGAAATCAGTGAAGAGCAGATATTACACTTTCCTGCACTGATATTTTAAGGGCATTATGAAAGCATTTGGCTTTTAGGCAATGCTTTAAATTTCTATTACTGTTACATCCCATTTTCTCCTAACTTTTAGATGTCATAAAAGAGAAGAAAAAGGGAAAACACTAATCTCTCTTTTGACTGTGACAATTACAAGGTGAAACAACTCTTAGAGGCATCCTATATCAGTGATCTTTTCTTTCCTTGTCACAGGAGCACAGGCAGAACACGTACCTGTATTCCCAATTTGCTTTTTGCCTTCACAGAATATTTTAAATCATCACAGATTAACAGAATGGGTCAGACTGGAAAAGACTAAGGTGGATCATGTGGTCCCATGATCAGGCAGGGTCATGCCAGAGTGCTGGATTGCATCCAGACAGTTCTGGAATATCTCCAGTGAGGAGACTCCACTCCCTCTCTCATCTCTGCTCAGTGCTTGGTCACTGCACAGGGAAGAAGTTCTGCCTCCTGTTCAGGTGGAACTTGCTGGGATCAATCCCTGCCCATTCCTCTGGTGACATTGCTGGATCCCCATGGAGCAGAGCCCGGTCCCTGCTCTGAGCCCTCCCTGCTCACAGGGACAGCCAGGGATGAGGACCTCTCCAGGTCCTATGGTTGTGGCTCTTCATCGTGTCATTTTGGCATTTGGATCATTTGAGAATGGTGTGAGAACATCCCCCAAGTGTCAGTCTTGCTGCAGCTGCTTCAGGAACAGAATCCCCAAGCAGTTCAGACCAGATGTTCGTGTTTAACTTGGTTAACTGGGTGAGGCAAGTTCCAGGCATGGTGGTGATTCACCTGGCACTGAACCAGAGGGAGATCTTTAAGGTCTCTTGCAATACAAACCATTCTATGACTCTTTGGATTCATTCTTGGATCCATTCTTGGATTCTATGATCCAGTGATTCTTACAGATGCTACTCATGGTTGATGCTTTGGTTTTGGGGTTTTTTTGGCTACCTAGGAGCTGATTATAAAATTAATTTCATTTTCATTAACAGTTTGTTGGTTTGTTACTTTCATGGCAATTGCACTTCCTCTATTCTCAGCCAGCAGAGGGTTTGTGCATCTGTTTCCTCAGAAAGGTTGGAGCTGTCTGGATGGATGCTGAAACAAACCTTTAGTCCTTTGTGTTTCCTCACAGTTGGAAGAGAAGCTACGTTAACATTGAGAAAGTTTCTTAAAAAAACCCACAGTCTTGGGGACACGGGGTAAGGATTTTCTTATCTGTTTTCTGCCCCTGCTGCCATTCTCAGACTTTCCTTAGGGAATTTAAGGACATTTTGCCTGGTGAGGTTTGAACTTCTGCTGCTGTTGGGAGCCTCTCAGATGCCATCACCCCAGGTTCTTTGATTAACAGCACTGAGTCAAAACACCAGGAAAATGAAAAGCATTTTCTGAATTTTAGGTGAAGATGGGCTATTTCTGAATCTGTATAAAACTTTTCTCCAGAAATAAATATTTATTTTTTTCCAGATTGGATACCTCTAGTGAAAGGTGCCCCTGCCCATGGCAGGGGGTTGGAATTAGATAATCTTTGAGGTCCATTCAAATGCAAACCATTCTATGATTTTATGATTCTCTTACAATAAAAACAAAACAAATAACAACAAATTTAAATTCAGCCATTCCTCTAAAAAACTTAGGGGGGAATTTCTTCCATGTATAGACAGTTTAGCAAGTCTGTCTACAAAAATATAAGGTAAGATTATGCCCAGTGTTCACAGCACTGATCTGGGCAGAGCAGCAGAGAGGTTTGTGGAATGTGTTGAGCAAGGCAGATAAAAACCAGATGAGGATCTGTCCTGCTTTATTCTCTTCCTCCATGCAGACTTCATTGATATGGACTAAAATATAGTGATTAGAAAAGGCATTTGCAGGAGAAACAGAATGAAAAAATTCTAACTGGGGCCAAGCAAGGGAGGAAAAAAAATCACCTGCCAATAAAATTGACACACAATGGGAACAATTACAAGTCTGGAGAGAAAAAAAACATTCTCACTCTGTTCTCCACAGCATGGTATCTTCTCTTAGAGCAGAATGACTGAATTTATTGAGGTCATTTGGTAATTTGGCTACTGCAATATATTTCACAAGTAAGAGGGAAACAGCCTGATGAGACAGCACGTGAAAATCCAGATCACTGGGGGAGGAGGTTTATCCAAATTTATGGCTGCCAGTAAGGATGTGGCTTTATAATTCACAGTCACTCTCTCTCTCCCTTTAGCATTGAGAAATCTGTCCTGTCAATGGCCTGGACTTGCACATTCTGGTGCAAATTCAGATCTCAGTGGTGCTGGAGTAAAATCCATTGAGATTGATGAACTCGGTCTGGAATAAAATCATGACTTTCTCTATATTTGAAAAATCTATATATTTTAAATGAGCTTGAGCTCTCACAGGCTGTGATGCTTTCTTAGATGTACCTAGAATATGAATGAGTGTGGAGTAATCTAATCTGGATTTGGGCAAGCTCACATTTGTATGAGTTGCTCCATGTATGGTTGAAATTTGGATAATCTGTCCTGCTTCTGCCTCTCCCTCTGGGGTGCCCCACGCTGCGCTGCCCACATCATGGTCTGAATCTTCTTTGTCTTTTGCTTCCTTCTGGGTCCTCAGGTGGATTTCTCTTCTTCACTTCACACCTGAAATAAATGGATCATTGTTTTCCTTTTTTTGGGTCCTGACTCAAGCTGTCCTGTCATTCAGCTTCCATGGGTGACAGAGTTTATTCTGTTTATTCTTGATTCCTGTGAGGAGGGACTCCCTTATTGCCATATCAGACCTCAAGATACCAAAATTTTCTTGAGATTAAGAGGTGCCACCACTTCCAAGACCCAGGCCAAGGCTAACACAAAGAAAAAGGAAAGGAAGCTCTATAAAAATGTCAGAGACAATAACAGAACTGATGGCACAGATATTAATTTTTGCAGTATTTAATGTAAGTTGCAAGAGATTTTTGGTGTAAAAAAAGGAAAATTTTCTTTGCCACAGGTTGAGAATATTCTTTTAAAATTTGGATTCAGTGCCAGAAAAAAAGATTAAGAAAATGGATGCATAAGCCCTATAGAGCATGCAGCCTTTGGGATTTACAGAGCATTTAGAGCATAAAATGAAATTGAAAGCCAATCAAGTACAGATAATTTGGATTTTTGCAAATAAACCCCTCAGCTTTTTCTTGTTAAAATTATTACCCAAAAATATCACAATACTAATACCTTCCCATTAAATCCACTTTTTTATTTTTTTTTTTTTCAGTTGAAAAGGTCTGTTTCTGGCATCAATTACACAGGAAGCCAGACAGAATTACAGTGGTGTTTTTTGGTCTTAGAATATCTATTTATTAAAGCTTTGATTCCTGGCCTGCACATCCCTCTTGCATGGCAACCTCTGCTTGATAAGATTATAACTATTAATTAAGTCATGCTAATGAGGCCAGCAAGGAAGGGTTTTCCCAGCTCTCACACTGTATTTCAAGCATTGCCAATGTCAGGTCTCTCCTATCTCCCTCCAGCTCTGCTGTCTCCTGTGTTTCTTTGGAGGGGAAAGAGGGTTTAAAGCAGCATGTCATAAATCACCAGACATCCTCGTTGTAACAGGATGATCCCCTGTTAGAAGAGGATTTCCCCTCACCCTGTGAGTGGGAGTAATTGTTCTGTGGCTCCTGCTTTCCCTTTGAAGCACGTGGGAGAGGAGCATCCTCTTTGAAGCCCAGCTGTGTGGCAGGAGCAGCAGCAGAGGAGGGAGATGCTCCGTGGTGATGCTGGTCTGCGCCAGGGAAGTTGTGTGGGAGGGTTCCCACTGTCTGCTCTCTTGGCCCTCTCCTTGGACATCAGAACTGGGGGAGAAAAAACCAAACCTGTCTTCTGGAAAGGGGATTAAATGGGACAAAGAGAGCATGAATGCAAGGCAAATATCTTGCCTTAAAATATGTGCTTCAGCTTCCCCAAAATTTCTAGGCTAATGGCATGATCTAATGATCACTGATTGTAGAATTATAGAATCATAAAATTATGGAATCATAGAATTACAGAATGGCTTGAATTGGAAGGGACCTTAAAGACCATCTAGTTCAAAGCCCCTGCCAAGGGCAGGGACACCTTCCACTATCCCAGGTTGCTCCAAGGATAATCCATTGTCTTCTGAGAACATCACGGTACCAAAAAAAACACTGTACATTTCTGTATTTCTGCCCTGTGTTGCTGCCCCGATCCTGTCTGTTGGTTTTGTGTTTGGGGCTCCTCAGACCAGCCCTCCCATCTTTACAGAAGTGCAATGTCAGTGTCAGCCCCAGCAGGGCCCCAGGTGCTGTCACATTACTAACACACATACACAAGTCCCCCCCATTTTATTTTTCTTTTTTTAGTCAGTCTGGTGGTATGAGGTTTAATTCATTAATAAAAGAGGCTTGAATGGCAGTAGTGGCAGAGCAGCTAGTCCTGGCCCTGTGGCAGGAAGCAATACACGTTTTCCCTTTCAACAACAAACAAGCAAAACTGTGGAGAAAGTTCCCTTGGGCAGCGGTGGAACATTTGAGCAAGGTCTGTGGAGATTGCTGTCTCCAGCCCTGAGGGGTGGGAATGCTCTGAGGGCTTTCTGCTCTGTTTTTCCCTGTTCTGGCCAACTTCCTATGTATAGGATAAAAATAAGCCCTGAGTCCTCCTCCTTCCGTCCACTTCATTAGAGACATCCCTCTGTGCAATAACAAAACAGGCCCAGAGGAAGCGACACAGACCGAAATACAAGAACGATAATTTTCCTAACACAAATAAGCAGGCAGAGGAGCTCATCTAAGGAAACAAGTGAGCGAAGGCAAAGCCACAGATGAGCAAGCAATGGAGCCAAGAGCTATGCTTAGGCAACGCAAGGCTGCCTCTGGCATGTCTCCTGAGCCATCCCCAGCTGGGAAAGGCTGAGCAGTCACCTGGAGTGGACATCCCTGCAAGGCACTGACCTTCCCCAAGCCCACACCCCATGAGCAGCCAGGCCTGGAGTGACCCTCACCCCCACTTCTGGGCAATGTGGCAATGGGAAGAGCCTCCTTTCTCTCAGGGTGGACCTGGACTGACCCTTAGCCAGCCCTAACTTTGTCTTTCCCCAGTGTTTCAGAAGCACCAGAGAAATCTATGAAACAGAGAGGCACAGGTTAACAGGAAGGATAGCAGTTCTCCAACTCTAGAAAAAAAGAAAGAAATGGCTGGGCTCAGTTCACTCTATTATTTGCCATTTGGAGGCACTGACGCTGCCGTTCTTCAAAATAACCTCAGCCCAAGTGTTTATTTATCTAGAAATTCATCGTGGATGCTTGCCGTGTGTTGTAGTTCTGTTTGAAAAGCTTCAATCATCAAATCAAGGACAGGAAAAACAAAAGCAGATCTCTCAGCTGGCCGGTCCCCACTGCAAAAAGGAAGCAAAGAAAACAAACTGGAGGCTGAATGTTTCTTGCTGTAAATGATCAGTGAATGTCTCTGAACACTAACTGTGTCCAAGGAAGCCAAGATCAGTTTGTGAATGACTTGTTAGGTTAAAAAGAACCATATTAATAATAAATAATCTTTGAAACCGTTCTTTCATGCATGCTCCATTTTCACAAAGTCATTTTTATAGGTAAACAGCCAAGCCCTCACTACCCAGGAAGTTAATGGCAAAGATAAGGAGACCTGAGGCTGTGTCTCTTTTAGAAAATGAAACGCGGCCTGGACCATTCGCTGGCCTCGAGGCCAACTGGCACAGAAATGCTTGCATCCATTCATTAAACTCTCCCACTTTCCAAAACAGAGCAGCTGTATCCAAGCTGCCAACTGGGAATGGTCCCTGGCTGTGCCGGCTGCCGAAGAGTGCCTGGAAACTGTTTGGACGGATGTTCGAGAGTCGAGGCCAAAAGTGAGCAAGGGACCAGTCTGAGAACCAAAAGCAAATTAAAGCACCTGGTAATGCTCCTTTGCAACGTGCAAAGTGTGGACATTGCTCAAGAATTTGATGTCATGTCTTGGAGCAGCATCACTGCACCCGTGTCATTTAGCCAGAAAGCTTTGCTCCTTCATTCATATCTCGACTCCACACATCCACTCTGGGGAGGTGTTGGGAAACCAGCTGGAGCTTGGAAGGTCTGAAGGCTTCAGGGCCTCTTTCACATCTGTATTTTCCTTTACCAGTGGCCCCACTACCAAAAAGGGACACCTGGGACATGAGTGTTTCCAGGTGGGGGTTCAAACCTCACCTGTGCTAGAAAGCAAAATTTATTGTACTTGAAAACCACAAAAATTTAGGCACTCCTGGGGTCTCAAGTCTGATGTGTCATCCTTGTTAGCCAGCATGTCAACAGGCAGCAACACTCATACTTCAGATTAAGGGTCCTCCTGGGGAGCATCTCAGTGGCACAACCACCTATTAACAGGGGAAAGAACAGGAGGGGACTCAAAATGCTTAACAGCTACACAGGCATTTCCCACAACCATCATTAAATTAAACCATTGAAAAGCCCTTCTGGGGCTGGCCAGGGCTTTGTGAGTTTCCTCTGGATTAATGAATTATGCAAGTCAAGAGGGGCTGGACAGAAAGGTGTGAATAAGAAGCTTACTAATTCCCCACAGTAATCACCTGCAAAAGTGTTTAGGAACAACATCTATCAGGCACTGAAGAGTAAGAAAAAGAGTAAAATATCTTCAGCTCTTTGGTAAGAGACAAGGGGAGACCCGAGCCAGGGAAGTGTCACCTTGACATGAATCTACTGTGGGCACAGAGCACTCAGCAGTCATCAAATTGCTCCTCATGGTCCCAGGATTTGTTCTCCTCATATGGCAGGCACCTGCACTTAGCTGGAAACTTGTTTCCATTCATGTGAGAGAGTTCCAACTTCAAAGCAAGCCTTGTGATTTTTGGTTCCTGTGTGTGAGAAGGGTATTAATAAATGCCGTATTAATAGATCATCTGCTTGCAAGCTTCCCGCCTTAAATAAAGATATTGGATCAACCCTCTTTTCCCAGCATCTCCAGACTCCTCAGATGCTTTCAGTGTGAGGCAAAGGCAAGACAGCAGCACCAGAAATGGACTTTGAAATCCAAATAAATAAAACCTCAGACCTTAGTGCAAGGAGAGTTTGAAGACCAGTTCATAACTGAGTTACGGAGCATGGATGGATAATTTCTTTTGAAACTGTCTGAATCCAAGCTCAAAATCTAATATTCCTCCTTACAGTTTGTGGAAGCTGGGAATCAGAGCCAAGATCCATTACTCTTCTGGGGTTAACACTCCTCCTAAGCCATTTCAGCAGGGAGAAAAACCTTCCTCCCTTCATATTTTGGTAAAAAGACCCCTTTACTCATCATCCTCCATAGGATTTTTCCAGAGGACAGAAGACAAGCAGTATCCCAAAGACTGGATCCAGCCATGTCTCCATGGATGATATTCTCATCTTACTAAAATCTACTGAAAAGCTAGTGATCATCTTTTCCAATATCCTTTTTAACAAAGCTTTGTGTGACTAAATCGAGTAAGGAGAATACTGGACATTTAATTTTATCCTCCAGCTCTTATCTGCAGTGTTTAACTGCTGTTGATGTTATCTCTGCTTTAAGAATTCACAGGACATTGCTGTGAATCATTTTTCATAAATACTAGAGTTGGCTGGAAATTTTTAAATCATTTTTTCATAGCAAAAACAAAATTCTTAGCAACCAAAACACTGTGGGAAAACATTGGTTTCAATCTCCTGACTCAACATATGTTGAAAACAGAAATCACTTGAGTGCTTTATTGTGACATTAAAGAAAAATTAAGGAGGTTGTTTTGAGAAAATTAGACTAAGCAGAGAAAAGAAATAATTGAAAATTGCTAAAAATAACATAAAATAAAATAAAATAAAATAAAATAAAATAAAATAAAATAAAATAAAATAAAATAAAATAAAATAAAATAAAATAAAATAAAATAAAATAAAATAAAATAAAATAAAATAAAATAAAATTAAATTAAATTAAATTAAATTAAATTAAATTTATAATGAGATTTAATTTAGTGCAAATCAACCTTTAAAATTCCTGTTCAGAGTCCCATCCCTGGAAGTGTCCAAGGCCATGTTGGATAGTCCTTGGAGCAACCTGTGACAGTGGAAGGTGTCCTTCCCATGGCAGGGAAGTTGGAACTGGATAATCTTTAAGGTGTCTTCCAAGCGAAGCCATTCCATGTTTCTATGAAAATATGAGTTTTATTTTCTCAAGATTTAGGGTTTTTTATTAGAATCCTGGGTGTTTGTATCTTTGTTAGGGTGCTGTACTGCAGTGTCAAATACTGTAACAAAACAACAAAATTATGCTCTGCACAGCTGTAACATGGACCTACTCCAGGGCAGTGCTACCAACTCTGCTTATAACTACACCTCAGAGGAAAGCACAGGGAAGGCTTCAAGGGCAAGAAAAAGTGGTCTCTGAGAAAATAAATCTGTTTATCTGACATTTGGCAGCGCACTCAGTGCTGTCTCATGTTGAGGGAAACTGCAGTTGTCATAGCACACTGACTTTGGGGGGCTATTGCTATGCCTTGCCAGCAGGTTTAGCATCTTTTTAAGTCAGCCAGCTTTCCCTAATGCAGTAAAATTCATCACCAATCACAGATATGCATGTCTTGCCGGCATCCTTGATCCTCAGCTTCTCTATCCATTTTGCTCTCTCTGTTCATTGGTCACAATGAGTTATGGCAGCTGTATCCCACATATTGTCCAAGGCTCTTTAGCTGTCCAGCACATCATGGAAATTTCCCAGGAAAGCTCCCCGGTTGAAAAGTAACAACTCTGCAACATAATTCTCCGCGCCATGTGCAGTCATTCATCAGCAACACTTCTTCTGTGGAAACCGATGGGCAGATCAGTTACAGAGCAGAGCTGTAATGTGACCTGCCAGATAGATGGAGATCCCCATGGAGAATTCACTGACTGCACAAAAGAGAATAGAAACTTCTCTGGTGTTTCTGGAAAGAGGAAGAGCTCAGCACTTGGATTAGCCTGGGCTGAGGGTAAGAGAGTCCCTCTCCACTCCGCGCCACTCTGTTGCATAACCAGAGCTTCTAGAAATAAATGAGAAACAGAATTAAATGAAATTATTTTTTCAAAGGAGCTGTTTTCCTCTAGGAATTCCAGTGACATATTAAAAGAAATAATTTACACACAGCTGCTCTGTGCCTCAGCTTTGGCTGTGCAATCACTCTTTGTACTGTGCTAACAAGAGGCTGTTTTTTAACAGGAGAGTCCAGCCAGGATACAGGCTGACATCCACTTTCTGAAATAACACCCAAGACCAACCTTTGGTTTTATTTGTGCATTATCTGCCCAGAAATTTTCTCTTCTGAAAAATTAGTGTATTGAAGTACTACCTTTTTTTATTACAAGTCTTCATTTTAAAAGTAATTTTCTACTTTTCTATTTATTAATACACTCTTTTTAACTTTTAACTTCACGCTGTCACATCTCAAATTTTAACAGGTTTAAAATGTGATGCCCAAGCTGGCTTGCTAAGGAGGTGCTTGCACTGACCCCAAACTCACAAGTAAGAGGGATATATTTCAAAATGTACGACTTCTTTCTTATAATTTTGGTTTTTTCAGAATTTCCCAGCCATAAGGCTGAACACAAATATTCACAAGAAAGTCATATTACACGTGTCTTGGTGAGCATTTTGAAAGAAAGAATGTGATATTAAGATTGGTTAATTCAGTGTGCTTATATTACAAAAGGCTTAAAAAAGAAACTGCGATCTCATCTTAATAACTGAGTAAGAAACAGAACTAAGAGTCAGTTTATATAATAGAGAGAGGTCACATGAAGTTCCACGCAGATGAGTGTTGTTCAAAAGATTCATAAAATCTGGGAAACAGTGACTCATGAAATAACAGAGGCTGGAGATTGTAGGATCTCATTAGGATCTCATGACACTGAGTGATACTTGTTGTTGATGAGATACCGTGGCACTGAAAGAAATTCAGTGTTGATAGATGCAAAGTAATGAATATGGGCTAAAAATAACCCCAATTATATGTATGTCACAATGTACTTAATTAGCTATGACTGTTCACAGGGAAAATGGGGTTTGTGGCTAATATTCTGAAAACATTAACCCAGTGCTCAACAATCATTAAAGAGGCTGATAAAGCACAATGAATTATTAGAAAGAGAGCAGAGAACAAACCAGAAAACCTCATTATCTCATAGTAGAAATCTGTGTGTATTCCTGTCTGTCCTGACTAAGCGTGCCTGCCAGGCAGACTTCCTTGGAAGAGTGCAAAGAAATTGTGCAAAGAAAGAACTGAAGCGAATGCTCTGTCTCACTGCCCAGCTCTGTCTCCCTTGTGCTCTGGATTTACAGGACAATGAGGCTGCCTGGACACTATTCTGGACCAAAATCAGAAGAAACAGGAGTTATTAGGATGTTAACCCTGATGTCCTTCACCCCCCACCACCTCTTGTTACCAGTACCTTTTGCAGGACACGTTCCTGGGCTGAGCAATTTGTGTTAGCTTTTCTCTTGTGCTGGGCCCACAAAATCACTCCACAGGACACAATAAAAAAAGTGACAAAATATTGTGGATCTCAGAGCCAGAGGGTAGACCTTTGTAAAGGGGAAATGTGAGATTAAAAAGGAAAACTGTGAATGGGGAAAAGCTGCTGAAAAATACTTTCTAGGTGATGGAACTACTGCAAAGCAGATAAAGACTTTCATATAAACAAAAATCTTCACAAAATTGTTCTCTGTTTTTCCTTTCACCATCACAGAAACCTTTCTTCCCCACAGATAAAAATCTCCAGGTTTTTCAAATTAACACATTTCTTCAGTCTGCTCCTTGCTGTGATCCTCCTTTACACTGAATACACTAGACACTGAGGGCTTGTTAGAGTAAAAATATCTTCAGTCAATAATTTTGCTGACATTGGGCGTAAAGAAATTTTCTCTTAATCCAGTTAATCATGCAGCTCTTGCACCCAGACAAGGAAGATGGTACACATATGTAAAACTTGCTTCCAAAGAGGTCCTGCTTCCAACAAGTTTTGTGCTGGATTTTCTGCATTTCCAGAGATTTATGGTAAATGCATCAGGACTGTGTTAAAATCTAGAAGAGAAATGCTGCAAAAAAGGTACATTCCCAAAAATCTTTAACATATGGTGAGAGAGACAGAGAGTAGGAGAGGGGGGAATATATCAGAGCTCTGTATGTAATAAAGATTGAGCAAAAATGAAAGGGATTCTCTCTCAGGGGTGCTTTAATCTCGTCAGGGATGAGTGCCAGGACCAGAATTAACACTTGTGAGATCGTCCTTGGCACTCTGCACTTGGTGAAAAAATCTGGCGTAAATCTGGGAATGAGAGGGCTCATCAGGCCACAACATGCCCAACATCAAGGAGAGCTCCCAAAGTTCAGGAGCAGCTGTCAGAGCTGTGGCCACACTCTACCAGTGGTCCCAGTCAGCGTGACCCCTCTGGCAGCCCCAGTCTGTGCTCTGATGGACCCTGTCCCACCAGTGCAATCCTGCAGCAGGAAGGGACCCGTGCTGGGCCATCCATCACCTCCAGCAGGGTCCTCCTTGCAGCTGGCACAGATCACATCTGAGCAGATGGGATAGGTCTGTGCCTGCACCCCGCAGCTCAGAGCAAGAGAGGAATATTCAGATTAACAGAAAATTTTGCAGTCAACCTTTTTTCCAGCACTGATTTTCCTCCAGGGAAGTATGTGGTCCAGTTCAGGGAAATGAGAAAGAGAGGGGTTTTTTTTTTCTTTAATTTTACATTTCAAGTAATAACAGTTTTCTGGCTTCTTGTGCAGGTCACTAACAATGCTCCCCAGTGAAAAAAGTTAGTAGTTCCCACGTCTCTGACTCACTTGGCTAAAATAAAACCTGAAGCTGAAAAGCTCTCAGACCTGATGTGCATTTACACTGCAGCTTTATTTTTTCCTTTTTCAGTAGAATGAACTACCTTTCCTGAAGACATCAATGTCAAATCTTGCACATTATAAAGGGATGTGATTGTAAATATGATCCAGCCTCATCAATGTGTATGTCACCATGTGGGGAAGGATAGGAGAACACTGACTTTGGGTAAGAACTGCAAGAGTTTCATGCAACAGAGGCAGAGATGAGAATTGGAATTAGGCAGAAATGAATCAGTGCCAAAGCAGAGCTAGAATGTGTGTGCTCCTGAGGGCACAGGGCTGAAATCCTAATTTAAATTAGCACAATGCTGTATCAGTGGAGGGTAAAGAGAGTTAGGGACTGGGTAAAAGGGGTCATTAATGGGGACCCATCACTCTGTGGGGGAATCCACTGAGGCTCTAAGGGAGGGCTCCAAGGTTTGGTACACTCAGCATTTCTGTCTGTGAGTTTTGGAAATAAATTTTGCATCACTACAAAGAAAATGTGTCTGAGGATCAATGCAGGGTAAACTAAGAGAAAACAGAAGTCTGACCAACAACTCACTCAATAAATCGGGTCAGGGACAGGGAAAATGCTCAAAATGAGCTGCATGGGAAGGCAAATGTTCAGGAACAAAGAGCAGAGACCATGTTTTCATATGGGGGTTGTCTCCTGTCCCACATAAAGGCTTCATTAAGACATTGCCTACAGCAGCTGCAGGTGTTTTGCTCCTGGGCAGAGAGTGATGGTGAATGTCATCATGGCCTCGACTTCACACATGGCTGGGATGGAAAGAGCTACATGTCACCACTGAGCACCTGCAAAGTCACCCACTCTGAGGGCCTTTTTTGCCTTGGTCTACCAGTGACATCAGGAATTAAAGTGTTTGGCTCTGCTGAAGTACCAAGTGTTTCCCCCTTCAGCACAGATCCCCAGGGGAAATGTGAGGTACAGCTGCTCAGTTCTGCTCTGGGCAAGCAACAGCAGAGCAGTGAGAACCTGAGGTCCTTCTCAGACCATGGCTTTTAGGAAAATAATCAGTCAAACATCCTTTGATACAGATCTTTTGGTATGGACAATGGCAGAAGGAATGGATAATGGATTCGGAGAAATTTTAGGAATTTTCACTGGGAGGAAGGTAACCAGTGAGTGTCATGGAGAAGTGATGGCAACAAATTCGTAAATTATCTTGAAATTAATAGTGAAGTCTTCACATTTGCTGATGACACAGTATTTTGGAACAGAAAAACTTATCTGCTAAGAAAAGCTAGAGGGGAGATTTCTACAGTTGTATAAGATGAATGATGTGGAGACAATGGTAGGATTCATTGTTTCCCACCTATTCTGATGCAAAACTGATGGAATATCAAAGTTAGCAGTTGGAAAGTCTAAAAGAAAGATTTTTATTTTTTTTTTTTTTTTTCCCCAGAGACAAAATATACAGAACTTGCCAAGAGGATGCTGTGGATGCTAAAAATTCACATCAAGGAGAGACTGGACAAATTCATGGAAAAGGAATCCATCTGCATTACTAAAAAGAAAAAGAGAGCAATCTCTTGAGCCATAAATTGTTGGATTTTGGAACAGCAACCTGGGGAAGTGTCAGTACGTGCTTAGCACAATCTGCTCTGCTTGCTCTCTGCCAGACCATGATCCTCTTGATATTCATTCAAAAGATGAACATTTATTCTTCAACACCTCCACAGCCCAATGCATCTCCATGACAAGAGATGAGGTTTCATCCCCTCAGGACCAGCATCCACGTTTTCCATTTTCATGGTATGTGCTTTACCTCTTAAAACTGCTGTGCCAAAGATGGGCACCGATCTCATCTTTAATTGTGCTGGCCTTCTCCAGAATTCCCACTGCTGAAGCCTGGAGTGGTGCCACGTGCCAGAACAGGCACTCCTGAGCTTATGTGGGGCTGGAGCTTTGAAGAAACCCCAAGACAAACCCAGAGATGCCTCAACATTAGAGACCAAAGAGCCAATCCACTCGGGGTGAATTCCACCCAGGAGCCCAGGCTGTTGAGCTGGGTGACTGAAAGAGATGATGTCGTTGTAGCACATTAATACCTGTGAGCAAAGAAATACCAGATACTACAAGGCTTAGTAGCTGAAAATGGGAAAGATCTACAAGACCTGAAAGCCAGGGAAATTCTAATTAGAAATGAGGTACAAACTTCTAACAGGGATTGTGGTTAACCACTGGAATAAACTAGAAAAGGGAAATGCTGGATTCTCCATCTCTTCATGTCTTCAGAGCAGAAGAGGGTGTCCTCCTGCACAGTATACTGTGCTCAGTTCAGCAGATCTGGATGTAATACAAGGGCTTCATACATTCCAAAACTCGGATTAAATTATCTTATTGTCCTTTCAGACTTTTATCTTTACCAGCTTTAACTCCTGCAGAGTTAACTCCTGTCTTTCATATGCAGTGGATCTACAGAGTGAGTTGAGGGTGACCAGGTATGGACAGGACTGGGTTTATTAAGACCTTCACCTTTAGGAAACTGCTTACAAAAACAGCTAAAAGTGAAGCTTTCAAAGACCAGCCTATCATAAAGTGAATGCAATAAAACACTAGAACATCACACTGGAAAATAAGTTTACAGAGCTAAAAACACAGTTTATATTCCTCTAGTTCCCAGAGCTCTGGAGCCATTTGTCCCCAACACTTTTATTGCAATCCAGAGAACAGCAATTTCATGTTTTGTGTTAATTTCCAATGCAAATGGGAAAAATAGAGATGGATACATGGCTGGGGGACAAAGTCCTGCCTCTCGCTTTCAGCCCACCAACACAAGCAGCTTCCCACGAGACGGCGATGCCACAATTTACTTCTTCTCTGTCTTTTCATCTATTCCACAGCAGCTGTGTTTTCCCATTGCAGATGCCACCTCAAAACATGTACCCACCACCCTTCAAACCACACCAGACCACCTTTTGTGCTTACCTTACAGAAGGCTTCACACTGCTCAGGCCAAAGGATTTAGTGTAATTAAATCTGCAGTAAAGATCTGTGATGAATTATGCAGTTTTGGTATCTGCAGATGAATCACACCAATGGAACACGAGGATGTGGTGTCAGAGCCAAGCTTGGAAATGGAAAATGCCTAATCCAGCATTTTAAAGGTTTAATGCAGCCAAGATTTCAGAATTTCAAGTATATTCTTTTTAATCTTTGTTTAAGCCTGGATTTGGGGAGGGGACTGGTTATGGTATTTAGATTATTATTTTTGCTGTATCAGGATTATCCTTTTCAGTAACTGTTAAGTTGCCACAAGCATGCTGTCTTTTCAATGCAGGAATCAGTTAAGCATCACAGATAGAGAAATATTATTCTAACCATTTTACAACCCATTTTGGCCAAGAATGGGATCAGGAATGCTGACTCTCAGTCACCTGCTTTCACAAGTAAACTAATAAACAAGGTAGAAAGCTAATAAAAGAAGGCACTGTGTACATTAACCCTCATGTAATAGTACTTACCCCATGCTTATGTTATATGCAGGAGGTCAGAGGAGATGAACAGAGAAGTCCCTGCTGGCCACAAAGCCAATGAACCTATTTTTAAACACGAGGCAACATTCAATAACCTGCATCAGCTTTGATTAACTGTTCTGCAAGACTGAAAGCAACACAAGCAGAACTAACGTGCACAGTGGGCAAAAAAGACATCAAAAGCACAGTTCATGATGGCAAAGTTTTAGTGCAGAAATGCTGGATGGGAACCTTGGCTGTGCAGTTCATGCTGACCCTTCTGGAGTAGTTCATCATGTCCCCAGAACATTTTGGCCAAGGCTCTTACAGAAAGGCACTGACAACTGGGCACTGTGTCAGTGCCTTCAGGTTTCTAGCTAACCCCAGTCTCTACTTCTTAAATACATAAATACATATATATATGTATATATACATATATATATATGTATACATACATTTGAGCTGCTATGAGGCAACTAACTTTTTTAAACATGCAAACAAGCTTAGTATAAAGCCTATAAAACAGCTCTGCTTTTTCTGGTATTGATTTTGCTTATTTTGAAGTTAAGCATATCCATAAATACGCTCTATGGTCCCTTGAGGTAAGTCTCATAAGGTATTTAAAAAGGAAAGGAAAAAAGGACGAGGAGGAATTTTTTGGCAGCAATTACCATCTCAGATAACCTGCCTGGGGTTGGGAAAGTGTGCCAGCAATCTGCTCAGAAATAGCTTTCATTTGGGCTGTTTATTTTCATATGCTTTGTCTGACACTTTACTGCTGTGGTTGGGTACTTAACTGTCAGCTTCCATTAAACGCTTTGTCAGTTGTTTCCACTCCAGGCAAAACCCAAAATTATTATCTCCCATTATTCATTAAAGCCAACAAACTGGCAGGAAGCAAGCAGGATGACAAAGGAAATCATCCTTGTTTCAAATGGTGAGATTTCCTCAGGGTCCTTTGCTCCAGTGCTCCTCTAGTTCCTTATCCCTTCCTTCTCTTGGCTGCCTCAATCACCTGCCTTGCTTCTTTCAAATAAGTGGGGCACTTGGGGCAAGATATTCCACTTTAAAGCAAAGCTGGGGGGACTGAACTCCTCTGCAGCAGCTCAAGATATTCAGATATTCTGAAAGAGATAAATGTGTTCGCTTCAAATTAGTTTGGACTTTCAAAGCATAATCACATGGGTGAGTATCCCTTGCTATGGCAAGACAGAGTATGAAATATGAATGGGATGTTAATAAAATAGCTTTGGAAGTATCTATTACATGGTTTCTTGTTTTGCTGTTTTAGGGTGTGTCAATGGTTTATTTTTTTAATTATTTCAACTAAGTTTTCCGTGTTCCTATACATAATGGGGGGCAGGGATGGTGGGTGTTAATTCCAGAAAAGGCAAAACATGTCATTTCAGGTCAAGCAAAACATTTTAAGATGACCCAGACAGATCTTCCTTCTTCCAAATTTGGTCCTTTCCAAGCCAGTGCCATTGTCCCCCCAGCACTCTTGTTCACCCTTCGAACCAAAGAATCCATTACATGCAGTGCTCTAATTATGGTCTGGTTTCTTTTAATAAGCACATGTGGAACAGTATAATCATGGCCCCAGGCTACTGAAATGGTGGACTCCAGCCTGGACCTGGACCTCACATAAATTTGCCCTGTGTCCTGCCAAGGTCCCAGACATGGGATGTCCCACACAGTCCTGAAGGAGATCCCATGGTTTTTACCACTCCTTTTGGTGTTGTGCACCTCCAAGCTGGCCCAGCTCGGGTAAAGCCAGTGCACAGCTCCCTGCTGACTATCCCCTGCTAAGAATTAGCAGATCTCAATAAAATTACCCAGTGGGCCTCTATTAAAAATTAAAACCCTTTTGCTCAAGATTGCAAAGTGCTCACCTCTTGAGCAACAAAAGCCCCACCAAACAAAACCAAATGTTCCTCAACAGAGGATCTCTATTGCTGTCCTTCTCCCCTAAGAAAAACATTCAGACTGAACATATTTGTTCCCACTCATGCTCCTGGGATTTTCAATGAAAATCTTGAAGCTGTCCAAGCAGCTCATAAACTGGAGCCCCTTTCTGATTCAAGTGTGCCCTCCTGTTCAGATTTTGGGAAATGGGATGATTAATTGATTTCCATCATCAGACTCCCCATAAGTCACAAACCAAACTGCTATTTCAAGTTTCCATTGACAAAGATTTCATTATAAGAAGCCATAATTTTTAACCAGCACTGTGCAAACTGTTTTTAGTCTTCAGCCTGAATTAGGCCCATATGTTACAGAAAAACACAGTGAGGGCAAGTTGTGGGGGTGAAGTGGTGAGGGGAAGGGAAGGGAGCAACTGGTCTATCTCAGTGGCTGAACAAACTTCCACCCACATCACAGCATAAAGGGACTCTGAATTGGTTGTCTTAACCCTTATCTAAACAAAATAAATCAAAAATACAATTTTCCGATTGACGCTGAAGGATTTGCTTTCTTAGCCAAAAAGCAATTTTAAACTCCCTTGCTGAGTAAGCTCTGCCCAGATACTGAACTCCACTGAGAGCTCCTGGAGTCCAAGGTGGAATCACTTAATTCCCCTTCCGCTGTTCTGCTGCTGGGATAGAAACGTCCTCAGACAGCACCTGCCCCAGGATGCAGATGAAACCACAGCTGAGTGTTGTATGTAAACCTGATGGCTGGCAGACTCTCCCTCCACAGGGCTTGACAAGGCAGTCAAAAAGACAGGAAAAATGGGAAAGAGGCAGTGCTGCAGTCCTTCACAAACAGACAAGGTGTAGCCCAACAAAGAAAACAGTTCACTGTCAACTAAAGATTGATCTCCAGACCCTGCCAAGATCACCTGCATTGTTATGATAACATAGTCCATGGCCATGAGTCATGGAGTGAAATTTTACTCTCAGTAAAATTTTGCCGTTGCTGCCCTGTTGAACTGTCCAGCAGGAAAAGGATGGACCTAAGGGTGTAAAGCACATTCAACCCAACCTGTTTTATTTAACTGCATAGACAGAGCCTTCAGCAGAGAAGAGGCTTCATCTGCATTGTAGGTCCAAATCAGGACCTGGAGATAGAAGGATCTGGAGATTGAGCACTCCCTTTGTATGATAAATGCATCCCAAAATGACCTCTGCTCCATTGTCACGTGTGCTTCAGCTCTTTGGCAGTGTCAAATTGTTGTCTAATGGGATGGGAATTCTCTGGGTGACAGGGAAGGGGGACAGCAACATCACTGTAGGGATGAACCAGAAGTACCAAGGAGTAGTTTAAGGAGTTTACATTAAGCTGTGTGACTGTATGATATGGCTAAACCAAAAATTACTGGATATAGGAACTGATAAGTCTCAGTCTCTTCTTCTCCCTGATTTGCAATACATCCTTGGACAAGTCACTGCAATTTGGTTTCATCCCCTGCAAAAGAGGGATAAATGATATCAACCTGCCCAAAATGTTCTCTGAGAGATGTAAACAGAACCTGATGAACAAGTGCAGCCTACTAATGCCCTTGTCATCTAGATTGCCAAGGCAGCTTCTTGGCATAGTGCTGTCACACAGGGGGGCTTGGGAAACTCAGCAGCTTGGGAAAGCCAGCCAAATTTTACATTCATATGATGGCTGCTTCCAGCATGACAGAACTATGGCAACAGCACAAGCCATGTCAGAATCTGGAAGGGCCAGAGGTTGATTTGAAATTTCCCCAGATAAAGAAAAATATTTAGCAGTCATTGAAAACAAACAGTGATTTTTCTTCTCTGCCCCTTGAACAATAAATTTAATCAGAGGTGTAGGTCTTTCCCTATTTTCTTTCTTTCCTTATAGCCTAACCCAGGCTGGATGGAAGCCCTGGAACTATTGCAAATTCCTGTGCTTTGAGGAATTTGTCTCAGTTCACGCTGGATTGGTCAAACAGATGATGTTGCAATAAGGCTGTGGCAGACTGAGAATAATACCCCATATCTGACTTGTTTTCTCTCCTTGCTGAATTGTTGCAGTCTGCTCATGTAGTTATTATCCTAGCAGCCAAAAATTCTTTACCAAAAGCACAAGTTTTGTTGTGTTTCAAAATTTCTTGCCAAAAATCTAGTTGTTCTCATTTCGGTTGTGTCTTGATAGCAATATATTTGATGTCACAGAAATATCATCAGCTTCAGCGGCCTCAGTATTTTGGATAAAAACAGGAAATTTGGACAACAGAAGGGGCAGAGAGCTTTGGAGAATTTCAGAGAGCATGAAAGGTAGAGAAATCACATCCTTCACGTACAGGTTTTGATAAGAAACTTCTGGTTGATGTCTCTTGGACTTCAGTGTAAAGAGGAGTAAGTCCACACAGTCTAAGCCCAGAACAAACTATTTACTGAAGACCTTCAAAGATGACCTTCCCCTCCTCTTGCTCTGACTTCAATGCCTTGTGCTCAAGTAAACCATTTTTTCAGGATGATACACAGCCTGAATAAAAAGACCAGAGATTAAAAGTCCCCGACTTGTCTCCACAGTTGTTGTTAATTATTAATCACCCTTATAGTTAAAAAATGGCCCTTGTTTCTTGTCAGGATTTGAGCTCAGGTTCTGTTTTTGATACCAACCTTTGTTACATCTCTGTGTAGTTGACCAGGATGTCTCTACTACTGCTGTTTATGAAGATGTTTCATCTAGCATAACCAAACCACTTCACAACATTGCTTTTCACACCAAGCTCTTTTAAGTCTTCCATGGCAGCACATTTTCTCTGGACCTTATTTTTTTTCAACTTTGTGCACTTTAAAATTAAAGGTGTGCATGAAATGGGATCTCCTGTCTTACAGCGAGGCACAAGTCACTGGGCAGATCCATCATCTTGGGGATATTCAGGGCAAGATGTCAGTTCACATCCCACCTTGTGATTCAGATGTGGATCTGTGCTCTCCAGATCATGCTGACACAGAAATTGAGCATTTCTCCAAATTTCCATTGCATTTCTCTTGAGTTGTGGTTCATGGGTAGCTTTGTCTAAAAGCAGATCTGATCCCAAGGTTCAGCATCCTGACCTCAGCAGACTCAGTGCTGATGTCTGAGTCTTGGGAATTGCAGTCAGTCAGTAGCAAGAGGTGAATTCAGCCAACCCTTTCAGCTCTGGACATTGGCCTTGCAAGACAAATCTCCACGGAGCTGTTTTTGGTCTCTGGAGCTGGCACACGGACACGTAATGCAGTATATGCCCTCCCCTATGGGACACTGCTCCATGAGTTCATTCCTGGCTTAGCTGGAGGAGCTGGATTTTACATTATTAGGTATTGAGTTGCAACATGAAATTACCAAAATGTAAAACATGGGAAAACATACTGTAAATCACTTATTGGCAGGTCTCTCACCTCTTTACAAGTGCACAACTGGATACACAGGAGTCTTTTGGAATTTCCAAATTAGAGCCCAGAAGACTTTCCCAAAGAAAGGTATTTTCTACTGGCACCAAAACAATTTTATCTGAGCTAAACAACAGAGTTAATGTTTTAGCATTCACACGGCCATTTGCAGGCTACAAATCCAGACTTAATTTCACCTCCTTCTTGTACTGTAGCTCTATTATTATTGCTTTTTTTAATGAATGTTATTTTTCTTGTAACTCTCCTGCTTTGGCTTTTCAAAGGAATTATACAGAGACCCAAGGGACTGACAGTGAGAATGCAGAACCTTTCACATTCAGGTGAAAACACTGATATCTTGAATAGTCCTACTGGGAAGTGAATTTACCTAACTGTATGTTCTTACTCCTGTGACCTCCAGCTCTTCTGCCCCCACCACTTGTGACCCTCAGCTTTTGGTGACAAAGGATAGTCTGATGTGAGGAAGGAGTGATTTTGTGGTTAAGGCACTAAACTGAGAATCAGATGTCTGTGATTTATTCCACGGTCTGCCATAGCCTGCCTGTATGTGAGTCATTTAATCCTTCTCTGCCTCAGTTTCCCATCTGATGGAATAAATAAAAATATTTCATTTTTCAGTTCCTTGCCATCCTTGTCTCTGGGGCAAGGAGGATATCCATCCCTGGCAGTGCTCAAGGCCAGGCTGTTCACATGAGCACCAGAGCCAGCAGTTCAAACAAACACAATGAACAATTGTGCATCCTAAAGCAAAATTCTTCCTTCTGCACAAAGTTCACCACCAATTCACAGGGCTGCTCACAGCAGGACACACTGCAATCTTTAGCTGAGATAAAGAGTGAAGGCATCACCAGGAAAGGCTCCCAAAAGCCAGAGCATGGTTTGTCCTGCAGCTCAGAGCAGAGAAGACATAACAGATTTGTTAAATGCAAGTTGTGCCATGTGTAGTGGCAGGGTTTGAAACCCACCTGGCACCCAGCACTACAGGTGTCTGTGTTGGTAACTCCATAGCCCATGGAAAAGAGATGAACTGAAGCCTCATATCTTCATTCAGCTCGACACACGTTTAATTTTTTTCTCTACTTGTTTTACTCTTAGAATCTGGGGAGTTGGTGGCATGAAACCTGGGCATCAGTTCTTATAGTCCTGGTGTCTACTCTCTTTCAAAGATCCCTCTTGAGCACCCTTTTTCTGTAGGAAAAGCTCACACAGCATTTAAAGAGAGGTGGGGGTGCTGGAAAATAACAATGAACACAGCCTGAAGGAAAGATACCCATTATCACAAGCCGTATCTCTCAATTCTGATCATCCTCAATTTTTCAAAAGAAAGTAGGTTATTTAAAACAAAAGGAGTGACCAAGTAGGTGCACAGAGCTGGCTGCTTTCTTGCTGCTGCTACAACCAGTTCTTTTCTCCCCAAGTGAGAGAGGCACATCTGCTGGCCTTGCAGAGAGCACATCAGATCCCCTGGATTAGCAGGTCTTTCCATGGATAACTTGACGTGAGGCTGGCGTCCCACAGGAGCTCCCAGATCACAGCACTCATTATGGAGAACACTACACTTTAGTGCTCAACTTGGATGATGTTTTGAGAGATAAAATACAAAGTTATCCATAAACCATCAAATGTTTCAGGCCTTTCAGAATACTATTTGCTGATTCTCTCGGAAATTTATTAGCTCTACCAATATTTTCTTTCTTAGCTTTGTAAAGCAAGCTCCAAGTCAGCTAGTACTGACTATGCAGAGCCCTGAAACCACATGTTTATTTTCCTAAGTTATAAAAAGTTTATAAGGGTAGCTGGTATCCTTATGGGCCACTGTACAGTGATTTGCTACTGCATTCCACACTGATACAGAAGAGCTCTGTGTTTTATACCAGAGGGAAATCCTTGTGATACAGCTGTCCAGCAGCCAACAAGAGTGCAGACACCTTCAAAAATAAAACCCTGGTAAAAAAAGAAAATAAAAAAATTAATAGCTGAAAAGGCAGAAAACATCCCTTCTGAGAAAAATCAGTTTGAACAATGTGATGACCTTGGGCACTGTAAGATCTGTGTTGTGATACCTCACTGAACATCAACAAAGTCCTTTCTTCACAGATATAGTTGGGTTTTTTTTAACTAGATCACCATTTTTACCTGAAAATGCTGTATGGCCACAATAATTTTTGGAAGTATGATGCAGTGGCTACCTTTTCTTTCTCCAGCTAACATTTAGCCCCAGGCACTCGGTGTTCACAACTTCATGTCACTTCATTGACATGAGGAGGCTTTGGTCAATTTACACTGGAGAATGGGGAGACTGTTATTCATTTATCTCTTAAAATAGTGAGTACACAGCTGCACAACCTGAAGAATTAGGTCAGTACGTTGCTATGTCTGTCCTGGAATGAGACATTCAGAGCAAACAAGGTAGATTTCAGGAGAGAGCCTGGAATGTGTGAAGAGTTAGCAAAACTGACACAGATTCAATAGCAAAAATAAGTAATTTTGCAAATCCCTAAACCACAATGGTTGGATTAGGGCCCTTGTCATACAATTCTTGGGCATGTGAACAATCCCTTTTTCACTTGAGTTCATTTCATTAGCTTCTCTCAGCTACATAAATACTCATACTCTCAATGGGACTACTCACATCAATAAAGTTCCTCAAGCGAGCAGGGATTGCAACCCAATTTTAGTGGAACAAACCCAACCTCTGACTTTGATTGCATCCCTCACTTTTCTAAAAAAACTTTGTTTCCAGCAAGAATGAGCCCACAATCCCTGTGGAGCTTTCTTTCACCACTTCCAAGCACAATCCCAGTTATTTTTCTTGTCAAATACAAGGGCAAACTGGGCTCTTCTAAACTTCTCAACTCCACCTTTCTTCATAAAAACACTGCTGGGTCTTGAGCTAGCCAATTTGGATGTCTTTTAGAGCTCCTGGGCTTTGCTGTGCTCTGACTGATAGATCCCCAGTTGGGTTATCCTGCTCACGTTGGATCCCCACATGCCTCAGCCAGCCAACAACCTCTGAAAGTCAAAATACTGCTCACTGTAATACCACAAGTAAGGACAGTAGTATCAAAGCAGTAAATTACCCAGATGTAAACTGTTTTCTGATGAAGTTTGTAGTATTTTTTTTTTTCCAAGCCTTTACACTGTTGGACAGTATTGACTGTAATTAATTTACTTATAGTCAATACAAATGTCAAAGGAAAATTGTCCCTTTAGCTCTCAGTTCCTATCATTATTCTGATGGGGTTAGTTTAAGGTTTGCTGCAAGGGAGACAGGATGGGCAGTTCTGGAGTGAGAAGTGCATTGCACTGCTGGAGGAAGCAGCAAAACAGACAATTTTTGCCCCCAGCTGGCAGCAACCACCACAGGGATCCCTAAATCTAAAAACAGCACATATTGAGTTGGACATTTCCTGTATGGAAATTAAATTAAAGCAGGTTTTTAGTTAGTTCCATTCTGCCAAAAGCAGAGGAGGAATTTCTCTTTTGTCTCCAACTCTACTTGATCATCCAAAAATACACATGAAGGGCTGAACACAGCAACAAGCAGAATTGAAATCAATAAATTGAATTGCTGGCTTCTTGTGTCAGTATTTATCATCTTATCCAAAATATACAATAAAATCAGGATATCTAAACTCAGCCATTTCCTGTCAGGACTGTGATCTTGAAACTTCTGACGTGCTTGGCTTCCACAAATATCCACCAGATGTGGCACATTTCAGGTAAAGGCTTCAGGGGAAGGCATGAACTCTCCCATTAGCATCCTCTCCTCCCTTCAAGGTGGAAAAAAAGAAGCGGGAGGACAATGATGTAGAAGATGAAGCAAAATTAACTCTGTCCCCTCGCTTTCCATTATGTTCAAAGATTATAATGTGCCTCCAAAGAGATCTACAAAGACTGTCATGGAAAATAAACACACAGAGGTGTTTCAGTCCCAGAGTTACCAGACACAAATAAGTAAATAAACTCTCACTCCACAAAGAGAGACAGATGGAGAGACCTGGCTCTAAGGGCAGTTATGTTGCACCAAGTACAGATTGCTGGAAGTAATCTCAAGGTCTGCAAAGGGCAGGGCAAAAAAGCCTTGGTAAAGCAGAATAGGCAATGGATTGGTTTGGGTTCTTTAATTTCTTTTTAAGTTCAAAGACTGGAACATACAGAAATGTTTTTATGGAACAAAAGGACACCTGGATTACTGGGAACCCTGACCCACTGATTCCCTCAGCAGGACTTGAGCTCAGCAATGCAGCATTCATTCCAACAAAAAGGACACATTTTATCCAGAGCTAGGAGTCACAGAAATCATCTGCAGGGTAATAAAATCCCAGTAACATCCAAACCAGCTTGCCCTCCAAGATCCTGTGTGTGTACAGGCTTGTTGTATATGAGTACTTGAATGTTAAGATTGTGTTTTCCAGGGAAAGGGAGAAACCTTTTACATTGTATTATAGACGTAATGAAATGTAATTTAATATATATAAATGTAGAACTAGCCTCTGCCATGACTTTCTTGCATAGAACAGCATCTTACCATTCATACATTCAGATCCATATGCAGCATATAAATATATATATTCACATACATAAACATGCTGTATTATTTAACTTAAAGCATAAACATGTGCTTAAGAGAGACAAGTCTGACAGCCCAGAGACCTAATCTTTCCATTAGCATCCTTCCATGTCTATTACCTTGTCTCACTGGATTTCCTTCTGTGTCCCAGTGAGAATGGCTTTTGCAGCAGAACAAGCAGAAGAACACTCAGATTTACATAAAGACCTCGCTTGATGTTCCAAGATGCAGCCACACAGTGAGCCAAGGGATGGTTTTCTCATCCAGGAGGAATCTCAGCTGTAATCATCAGCCTTTCACGACAGATTCCTGGGAGTCTTTTACCTCCTTCACTTGCAATTTGTCCAGCTCAGAGATTTACATGAAAAGGTTGAAGTCAGTATTGAACCTCATGAGGAAATGCATGATCTGTAATATCAAAGGGTATCTTTGGAGTACACCAATTTTGGACATGGCAAAAAAATGAAATCCTTTTCTTCAGCCAAAATACCACTTACAAGAAGGTCACTTAAGCTGGTTACCACTACAATTTCTTGTTTTTTATCCCATGTACCTCAAGCACTTTCAGGACAATTAATACAAATTATACTTTAAGCATTTTAGGAAGCACTGTGCTAACTAATACAGGGGTCCCATTAATGGGCTCCACTGACTTTCACTGTCAGTACTGAAAACTGAATTGCACTGCCAGGTGTGAACTGAGATCATCAGCCTTGACTATTAGGAGTCAGTAGCTATCACAGAGCAGAATGGAGTGCCAGCAGCTGTAGATTAATAGTCCAGAAATGCAGATAAAAAGTGAGAAGTGGAAATGAGGAAATGAGACATGGGTCATCTCAAATGATTATTACTGCAGATAATTAAAATGTTTCTCTTTAGCCACATGGATGAAGAGAGAACAGTGACAGAACTGTAGAGTCATAGAGCCATAGAATATCCTGATTTGGAAGGGACCCACAAGGATGACTGGCATCCAACTCCTGGCCCTGCAGAGGAAAACTGCAAAAATCCCAACATGTGCTTGAGAGCATTTTCCAAGCACTTCTTGAACTCTGGATAAATGAAATAGAGAAAATATGAGGTACAGACAGACCAGAGAATGACTGAAGATTGTTAGGATTAACGGGATATTACGATTTTCCTTTTGTTTTCAGTGATGATGATGAACATTCTTGGGCCCCATGGCAAAAGCACATCCATTGCATCCATTGTGGGTGACACCAAAGCCTCACTTGGGCCTTGCACCTTGCAGCTTCACCAAAGGCTGGAGACTTCAGCAAGTTTGGACTTCTGTGAGTTTTTCTACAGACTTTCAGTGCATGTTCATCCCTGACACAAAGGTCAATCCACCAGATGTCAAGCCCTTCCTGCAAAGTACAAGGGGCAAAAGAGACATTCACATACAGGTTGTCAGATTTTTTTATGCACATATTTTCTGATTTTGGCTGACATTTTCTAAAATGAATTCAGCCTGAGGCACACACTCAGCATGAAGAATTTAAATCCAAATGGTTAAAGCTTGGCAAAGCTCTGAGCAACTGAAAACAGGGTCTGGTAATGGGAAGTGTCAGACAACCTCAACAATGGGGAGCCAGGCCCGTCTGCAGCGTGCACTGTAACACACTGCTGATGGATGATATCAGACTGGAAATTTCACAGTTAAGTAGCTGCACCATTAACTCCTCCCTGGCAAAGGTCGGTGCTAAAGCCCATCTGGTCTGTGTGTACAACATCAAACTATGCCCATCACAACAAAATAAATTAAGGATGGAATTCAACTTTCCTGTTAAATTAAGGAGTAAAATTTGGGCACTGGTGATTGACTTGACATCACATACTTTGGTTCAATGACAAGTATGAGGTGTGGCAGCTCCCAAATATGTAAGTTGCTGAGTTTTGGATTATATTAAGTGGATATTTCTTATGTTTTGGGTTTTTTTTTCTAAGGAACTGGGTTCAGCTTCCATGTGGACATTCCTATGAGTGAGTTTCAGAAGCTAAACATGCAAGGATAGGACATTTCAGGGTTGAATGGAAGAGCATTGAGAGGAACAGAACCTTAAATATGTGCACCTGGGTATTTGCACTGGAAGACATTGCAGCAATATTTCAATGAAATAGGCTTGAAAAGCACCACATGAGTGGCTTGACCAACACATCTCAAACTTTGTTATTCATGAATAAGCCAGAGGGCAAAAAAGTCCACAATGATATTTGTCCAAGCAAGTACAGCGTAGGAAACTGCACTTAGCTCAGAGCTATTCCCTGAGCAGGAAAAAATGCTACATTTGAATAAATTATTTGTGGTGAATTATTCCATTAGCTGTAGTCATCATAATTCCATCCTGATTTTTATGTAGCATACATAAGAAAATTCTCCTTTCCATATTGTATCTTCACTTAATTTGCTGTGGCTGGAAACAACAATTAAACATTACTTTTAATGACTATGATTATCTGACAAATGCAGATCTTAACTAATGTTTGCTCCAGAGATGCTGCAAACAAAAGCAAATCTTACAGTGAAACTGAATAATGACAAATAGTTTTAATGTTATTCATGAATAGCTCTGTGGGAAAAACCAGAAATACAAGGAATAGCACTATGCTGAGTGAGGCTCATCATTGTTAGAAGAGTTTTGTGATGTGTTATCTTGTGGAATATAACAACTAAACATAGCATCAGTCTGCAGCAGTTTTCACAGAATCATAGAATGGTTTAGGTTGGAAGGGGCCTTTAAAGATCATCTCACTGCAATCCCCCACCATGGGCAGGGACACTTTTCAGTAGATCAGGGTGTTCAAAGCCACATCCAGCCTGGCCTCGAACACCTCCAGGGATGGGGGCATTTATGTTCTGAGTTCTTTAAAGAAGGCTTGTGTGACAGTTTAGACACAGATGCCTTTTCCATGGGCTGGAACCAGCAAAGCTGAGAGAATGCAGGAGAGTTTCTACAGCTTCTGTCCATGTGTCAGACCAGAGTCAAGGTGTCAAGTGCTACAAAGATCAGAACACCAAAAGTGAGGAGAAACAGAGACACAGACAGAGCAGAATGTGACTCAAAAAGATACTTCACCTCTGGAGAAGCTGGTTGTATTCTTTTGTCCAAGTCAATGATAGCTCAAAGTGGGGAACACTTTGATGGCACACCCAGAAAGCCACCCCAGGGCTGGGAATGCCTGAGCTGAGGGGAGGTGAGGTGTGGGGTAATCACCCAACAGGCAGGTTCAGCCTGAAGACTCTCATGCAAATCACTGCTTTTGCTTTGGGTTGTGTCCCAAAAGGGCTTATCCCCCTTTGATTTTTGGTTTCCTGCAAACCCTGTAACTCCCAGCAGAGCCAAAGCCAATGCATTCTGCCTGGCTCCAGGTTTTGCACAGTGCTCATCTGTAGCCATAAACTGGCCCAGCTGCACTCAAATCTTGGCCTACAGCTATTTAAGAAAAATATTTTTTTCATCACAGCAGACCCAAACCAGATCCTAATGGGATGATCACAAGGAGAGTAACTGGAAACAGCATATCCATTTCCCTGGCTTTAAGTAAGTCTGGCACAGTCTTCTAGAGAGAAAGGTACAGTAGGTTTGTCCCAGACACATGGTTGGATGTAGATGCAATTTGGGATAATCTCCATATTATATGGTAGAATTGCCCCCAGTTTCTTCTGCACAAACCTGGATGCAATGAAGGAAGGAATCAATCTGGTGACAACCCTTGGTTAATGCCAAAGGTTTACTCGTCCCCCCACTCTTCACTCCCCCATTTTTTATTCTTCTTATGACTGTGTTGATAACACCCTGGGATGAAAAATCCTGCAAATTATAAACAGTGTGCAGATATATTTCTATTTCTATTTGGTAACACACTGACTTCACAAACCTCTCCAAGAGTTGAGACTCTGAGAAGCAAATCTTATGAGTAAGGGGATGGAGACTTATATTTTTTCAGATTTTTTTTTTCTTTTTTCCTAGATTTTGACATTAATACCAATAGCACTACAAACAAGAACAGATGATAAAAGCATGATTGAAAGCCCAGATTTCCTGGTGTGAGCACCCAGGTAGAATCCTGACTCAATCTTTACACATGCAAATGAATAACATGTTTATCCAACATGCTCAATGGCCATTGGTGTCAGACAGTGCTGTGGGATGCTCTGCACTATAAAAAGAAGGTCAGGTATCCTTATTTGGGCTGGATTTAGTCCTATGTGTCTTTGTAGGTGTACCTGTCAACCACAGAATTAAATTCCAGTCATCCTGGGCTCTCCCCTGTAGTCAATAACAGCACAATTAAACTGCTTCAGATATTTACCAATATGTGGGATAGGTTCCATGCTAAAAGTCTGTTTATTTGCTCTGTCTATGAAGATATTCTACACATCCAGATTACACCTGGATGAGCATCAACTGTCAGATGCATCCCATCATAAATAAGTTTAAACATGGCTTGAAGGGCAGCATTCATCTGATCAAGTGCAGACAGCTGCAATGTTGACAGCTACATTTACTCTTCTTTTGTAGTCAGTACAAAGGAACAGGTGTATTTAGGGAGTAATTCATCTAATATTAGAGCAGAAAATTAAAACAGGTCAGATTGATCACGCCCTGAAAGCATCTGATTTACACTGGCTGTAAGGGGAGTCTAACAAGGAGCTGAGATGTGAATGCTGGGTGGGATGAACTCCACACTAAAAGTTCATTTATTCCCTCATTTTGGTTGGAATAAGGAACAAGAAATAGCCGAAAATTAGAAAGCTCATGATGTGATAAAACCTGGGCAGTGTGAGACAACCAAACTTTCCAAGATTTCTTGGGAAAACAGAGGTGCATGTGAACCAGCTCAGCACAAACCCCTCCACCTTTGCAGCTAATATCATCTTACTTGGGGATCAGTACACAACCATTAGCTAAATCTAACAAAACAAGCTCCTCTGATATTTTTCTAGCCAGGTAAGAATGTGCAGTTGTAGAAGCTGTAACGAGGATAAACCAAGAGTAGCTGATTCTATACTATATGAATCTGAGGAAATTAATTCAGCTAGAAGTGATTTAAAACATTAAAAGCTCCAAATCCTCATGGGATTATAGTATTAGGCAATTCCTTAGCAGACTGCACATCACCCAAAGCTTATGAAAATATTTTTGGAAAGAGCCACAGGAAGTGTTACATCACTGAAGACGGCACAGACTGTGACAAGTCAGGAAACGTGACTCTGAGCCTGTCTCAGCTTGGTGCCCGTGCCCTGCCTGAATCCAGTCAATTTGTCTCCTGTTCCTCTTCCACTCTTTGCTTGCCTTGCCTGTGTAGGACTGTGAGCTCCTCTCTGGTGTTTATCTAGAGCTGACCCTGTGACAGCACCTCTCGTAAAAAGCAAGGGACAGAGGACAAACATGGATCCACGGTCTGTCCTCCTCTGACAAAAAACCCTCAGCACCTTACAATTGTCTTAGGTGGTCAAAACTTACACAGGGGACACACTGAAGTCCTTTCCTTCTTACTCCCACAGGAGATGCTGATTGTAGCAGGCAAACTGGTAAGGAAGTGTAAATAACTGTACTGCAGCAGCCAAATCCTTGCTGGTTTCTGCAACCAGACACATTCTCTGCAAAAATAATTTTGCCAAATTATTTTTTTTTTATATAATTTTGTCTGAACCACAAGTTCCTCCCCAATGTGTTTGAATGCAGGGAAAGGTAGTTGTGTCTCTCTGTGGCAGCTTCAAAGGGAGGAAGGAGCCAGATTTAAGATTTCCAGGTCAATCTCTCAAATGTAAAAGCCACTCTAGAGATTGACATCCCCAGTGAATAGCAACAACAACTTGAATTCAACTCCTCCATAGTAAACACAGCCTTATAATCACAGACTTGGTTTCTAAGTCAGACATCATTTATGGCCGGTGGCTCACCTTCACAGAGAAGATTTTTTTTCTGGCTCACCCACAGTTTAGACTGGAAAAGACTTTCTATTAGGTTTAAAAAAACCCAAAGAAACAAATCTACAGAGATACAGAACCAGGGAAGCAATGTATCAGATACAACATAGCTTCCCATCTCCTTTTCCAAATTTCCCCATTATTTCCAATTACATCACTTTAAGCATGCAGTCTCCCTGAGCCCTCAGGTCTCCAGATGCATAGTAGTTTTTTCTATGACAAAGATGTCAAACTGCTGACTCAGACAAGTGTGATTACAGTCAAGATCTTGGTTGAAACATGACAGAACCTCTGTCACAAAAGAAAACAGTAAAAATTACTCCAGCCTTCAGTATGAATCCTTAACATGTCAGAGCCTCATGACAATGGGCTTGGTTTAATCACAAAATTAAGTATATTTTAATACAACAATGAGAAAATTGTCCCGTGTTTTTGTCCAAAACAATGTTTAGGTGGAAATTACATTATATCTACTGAGCTCTGGTGAAACCCCACCTGGAGAAATGTAACATGAACTTCTAAGATTTTAATTTTGCTCTGTCTGGCTACATGCAATGTCTTGAGAGCTTGGTAAGAATGGGTGTTTAAAGTAAAAAGATGTGCTTCAGCCAAAGTCTGCATTACAAAGAGGAAAATTTCTTTTCAGATGCACATTTCATGGTACCCAACTAAAGAAATTGAGAACTCCTGAACAAAACAAGCCATGTATTCTTTTTTTTCTATTTCTGCTCCTGCTTCTGTGGTGTGAAGTTATTTCATGACTATCATATTCAATCATTATCTTTATAATTATCATATTCAATCATTATCTTTAAATAGTTATTATTTGAAATAATATTTGATTATTATTTGATTATTATTTGAAATAATGTGACAGTTAAATCTGTAAAATCTGCCTTGGCCTAGGAAATAGAGTCTTCTATTTATTTTAAAAATGGTAAAGAAGCAACTAAATTACAGGTTAAGTGGACAGAATACTGATGATATTGTGGTAGGGGAACCTAAATCACTTATCACTCAAAATTAACAAAATACAGTGGTGGAGAAATGGGGATAAAACACAGTTAAAGGAAGGTGTAAATGTTGTATTGCTGCTTAGCACTTAGATGATTTATCCAGGCATGAAGTACTTTTTGCAGACCTTACACATAGATTAAGGTCTGTATAATCCCATACAAAATCATGGAAAGAGGAAGAATCACAGGGCTAGAGTTGAAACTAATTATGTATTTGGTCAGAGGAAATTCCCACAATGGTGTCCATCAACCTTAAACCTAACCCATAATAAAACTTTTATCCACAGGTATGTCATCTTTTTATCCATCTTCCACACTTTATTTTTTACCCTTTAACCAACAAAGAGCATCATTCTCTCTGGCCCCTCCTATTTGGAATATTTCCTTTCCATCACTTTAATTTCCTTTCCTTTTAAACCACGTGTGACACTGCTCCAACATTAATGTTGTTTTTGGCCTGCTCTCCTTCTCCCTGTTATAAGAAGGTGAAACTCTTGTCACTGGATGCAGGAATGAGTCTGCCAGAGGGATCTTGTATGTTTCCCTCTTCCCCAGAAGAGCCTACGGCTAAAACTTGTTGATAAAGATGATGCTTCAGGTCTCATGTTTGCCACAACCCTTGGAGAAACAGCATTAAGGGCTCAGTTCTACAAAGCACTGAGCAATTTGTGTCCCCTATTAGAGGGTCAATTATCTGATAAAGAACAGGATGGAATAAATTCTTGACTGGTGACAGCTCTGCAGGAAACATGTGCAGAACCTGCATGCTGTGGCATGGGTCAGCACCCCTCTGAATAGATTTTTTATCTTCATACAGTGACCATTCAGCCACTTCCAAAGGGAAAATTTATCTCTTGCTTCTATCACGTATTTAACACCCAGTTGCTTCCACAGGACTCCTGCATTTCCTGTCTTTTGGACAGTATCAGCATCGGTGCTAAACTCAGGCAACCTTAAGCATATTTAAGGAATCACTTGTCTTTCTCACTAGGATCTTATAGGATTTGGTTTTCCCCTACTACAGCCTCTCCATAGCCATGTTAAAAATAGGCTTGGTAATACTTTTCACATTTGTAGGCTGTCACAAATGGTTAGCAGGGAAGAAGTCATTCAAACACACATGACTTTATAATTAAGGCACCTAACTCTTATAAACCCCATTTTTCACAGAAGCAGTGACTTTTAATAAAGTGCAGTGGAGCTGTGGGGGATTCTGTGGTTTCTGTGTGCAGGCCTTGTGCAAATGTTTCGACCCTCAGCCCCAACCACAGAGACCACAGTCATCAGGAGGAATATTTATTTCCACCCCAGCACTTGTCTGGTCTGGTGGACAAGCCCCTGAGCATGGAGACAAGAATGGTAGTAATTTCCCTTTGCTGGGCCTCAGTTTCTTCATCTATCAAACTGGGATGATGATTTCTTCACCTTTTGAAAGCTGCCTTGAGAGAAAGGGATGAACCAAGCAAGATGGAAAGTCTCCAGGTGGGGTCACTGAGGTGAGCAGAGGTGATGGTAACACTGATGAAGTTGGAGAGAGCTGGAAAAGAAGCTCAGGAGCCACAAATCCCATTTCCATGCATGCTACGAGGGATGGAACTCCTTTTAGTCCCTGGCCTTCTGAGGAATAGGATGCAAGAAATTAAAACCTGGAAATTAAACTGATGAAGCTCTTGTATCTGGATCAGGAGGAGGATCACATGATGAGAGCACTCTGGCTCTCTCCATGCATGTAGCAACAACACACTCAAAGCTGAAAACCTGTGATAAAATTAAAACAGCCATTAGATTATCACTAGAAATTAATTTAACTTCACTGTCAGCAATATTTTTTCCAGTTCACATGCTGGGCAAAGTCAAGGAAAACACCTGACTATCAGCATGACAAAAACAGGTCATTCACAGTGTGAATCAGGAAGTCAGATGCTGCAAGTGCTGCCTGTCAGCATTCACTGACCTGTCACAGGTGTGAAAATGGGAGAATGGGATATTGGAAAGACTCTTGCAGGTCAGGGTGCCCCTCTCCATGACTCCAGCACCTCAGTGCTTCTCTTGCCACCACCAGGCTGAATAATCCTCGCTTTTAACTAATCCTTTGTCTTCTCCTTGACTCTACACAAAGTGTGAGTTTTGGTGGCCATTCGAACCCTTGTTGTGGGACCTCTGTGACAGGTAACAAGCCTTAGGGTGAAGGAAAAGGCAATAGATTCATCACTGGCACTTGCAGACTTCTGACACTGTCTCATATTCACTTTCCTAATCAGGTGAGGGAAACATGGGTCTAGATAAAATTGCTGGAGTGGGGACAAGGCTGCAGATATGTGCACCCAGAGAGCAGTTATCAATGGCTCATTGTCAAAACAGAAAGTGGTGCTGGAAAGGCAGAAAGTGCAGCCTGGGAGGACAGATTGATCAAGTTACCTTTATTAGCCAAAGGAGAGCCTTGTTGGGATGTAAGTGCCTTTGAGCACAGAAAAGGCTGTTCCAGTGCACACTGGTACAATCTGTCCTCACCATTAGGATAAGGAAAGCCTTTACACTACTGCAAAAAAAGAAAAAAAATTCAAACCAGATAGGAAAAAATTTATGAGGATCTATAACATCAGTAGACTCAAGGCTGTGAAATCTCCATCCTTGGGGGTCTTTAAACACAGGCTGGATAAACCTTTGCCAGGAAAAACAGGTTTAAGGGACTCTGCTTAAGATAGGCAGGGCTGCTAAGGACTTTCTGTGTGCATTTGAATGATGCCATGAGGCTTGATGTGCTTCTGGCCAGGCTTTGTGCCTCAGCATCCCTTGGGCTGCTGGCAGCTCAGTGCAGCACACAGAGATAAACCACTCTCAGGTTGCCTAAAAAACGGGGCCTTGTTTACATCAGGCAAGACTGGAGATTTTCTAGAAGATACTGTGGTTGTGTGATGCTACTGAAATGGCAGCCAGGAAAAAAACTGCAGCTTTGCCAAGGGCATGAGCCTGGGTCATGTGCAGACCTGAGCCTTTTCACTGGGATCTCCCCAAGGTTGTCTCAAACCAGCTCTGGAACAAGAGCTTGGATCTAAGCTGTGTGGACACGAGGCATGAAGGACTGGAAAACCACATACAAAGGTGTCAGATATTGCAACACAGCCTCTGTCTGATGTCACATTGCTGACCCAACCCCTCTGCTTTCATCTTTTGGCACTAAGCTGATGTGGATTTTTGTGCAAGACTGATTTGACCTTTGCTGGGCTGCATTAGGAGTTTAAGTTGAGGCTGAGCGTAATGCCCAGCTAAGCTAGCAGTACTGGAGAGTAGAAAAGGAAAGTGGAAAAATCCCACCAGGAAACTCTGAGAGGGCAGGTAGCACAGAAATCATAGAATCAGAGAACCATGAAGTGGTTTGTGTTGGAAAGGACATCAAAGACTGTCTCATTCCACCCCCTGCCATGGGCAGGGGCACCTTCCACCATCCCAGGTTGCTCCAAGCCCTGTCCAACCTGGCCTTGGACACTTCCAGGGGTGGGACAGCCACAGCTTCTCTGGGCAACCTGTGCCAGGGCCTCACCACCCTCATGGTTTGGGGGTTTTCAGATGGGCAATCTTGGAGTTTTGGCAACCATATGTGACTGAAATCACTGCACTGCCTTCACACACACACAAAATATTTAAGCCTCAGACTGAATCTCCATCTGCTCAGTCCAGTGAGTGATCAGGACCCTTGAGTACTGCACTGGCAGAGGGGAGCCCAGCGAGGAGGAACATGAGCCCATGACTGCTCATCTCAGCAGTGCTCAGGGATAAGCCCAGAGGGACACAGGGACAACATTGTGGACTCTGCTGCAGCTCTTTGGAATTGTTCAGTCCACTCAACAGTGAACTCAGTACAAATAAAACCACTGGGTTCATACATCACACTACAGGCACAATTCACCCTAAGGTAAAGTTGTAATGTAAAATAGATTTAAATATAAAATAGACCCAAAAATTTAATTTATTTAGTCTCTGCTTCAGTGACCACTTGGTAGCATCTTTGGGACAAGGTGCTTTGCAGGGATTAACAGCCAGATGGGGGTAACAGGCCACAGCTGTACTGTAATCCCCAACTCCACCCCCAGTTAATGATCTTCTGAGGACATACCCTTAAATTAGAGGAAATGACAGGTTTAAATTGGCATGTGCCACACACAGTGCAGTGGCAAGCCCAACAGTTAGTATAATTTTTAATACGGCCATAGAAAACACCTTTTTATACTAATGGAATAAATCATGTTCTCAACACCTGGAGTTTACACTGGCCAACCTGTAATAAGGTATTAATGCAGAGCAGTTGCACATCCTGTTCCAGAGCAGCAATAAAATGGTGAGGGACCCCAGGGTACAGGTATTAGCCAAGGGCACACAAACTTCTTTCCCTTCCTAGATGTCCATGAGCTCTTTTTTTTTTTTTTTTTTCCTTTTTTTTTTTTTTTTTTTAATGATTACACAGATTTCAGCTCAGGAGAACATTATTATTTCCAGTCATCCTTTAAGAGTGTGCTCTAATTACACCAAATATCAAGACAATTTCAGGTCAGATACTGCTGTCAGGATGGCAGATGCTGGTGCTGGTCCTTGAAAATGAAACTATGGTGGCAAATGCTCCTGGAAGTGTCCAAGGCCAGGTTGGACAGGGCTTGGAGCAACCTGGGATAGTGGAAGGTGTCCCTGCCCTTGGCAGGGGTGTTGGAACTGGATGAGCTTTAAGGTGCCTTCCAACCAAAGCCATTCCATGATTCTATGACTACATGCTTAGCAATGTAAGGGTACTCATGAGTAGGCTTCATGGAGAAGTAGGTGGAAAAATGGATTACTTTCTTCCCTCAGGGGTGTTTTTCCAAGATGACAATGGTGTTGGCAGACCTCAGTGAATTAGTTATATAATTTGTTTTTATTAGTTTAAATGGGATTCTGAAAGCAGCACCTTCTTTTCTTAAATGAAAACCTGAAATTCTGATTTCAGCCATGGAGCTGCTGCTTCCAGGAGGAGGTTGGTGTACATTTACAACTCAAGAAAACTCAGTAATACCTGATGGTACCATACACCACTATGTGTGGTGCCTTTACTGTTCAGTAAAAGATCACAGATCTGGAGACATTAAACCAGAGTCTGTTTTGATAATTATGGAGGGATCATACTTTAATTTTTTTGTTTTCTATTGTACAGAATAGAAGAATTGTGTCTAAACCACAGTGGGAACTCTAAGCCAGCAGCTGCCTTTATCAGGACTCAGAGTCTTCCTGAGGCACCAAAATGTTTGGGGTTCCCAAATCAGAAGAAACAAACACAGAACTTGATACAGCAGCTGCTGTGCTGGACTCATCTCTGTCTCTGCAAGAACAAAACTGGATTTGCAAAGCTGTGATGGTCAGTTTTTCAGCCACAGAGCTATTGCAGCTTCCCTACCACCATCTTGAATTTGAATTTTGGGACCTACAGACTTCCTCTTACAATTATTATCAGTGATATTTTAAAAAGACTGGGTCTAGAAATTCACTGATGCAGTGATAATGAACTGAGGCACTGAGAGGTCTGGATGGGAGCCCAGGTCTCCAGAAAACCATTTCAGTGCCTTCACCTTCAGCATGTGTTGGTAAGGAGGGGGTGAGGGAAGCATCTGCTTTCCTTAAAAAATAAATGAATGGTTAAATGTGCCAAATCTGATATGATGCAAAATCAATGTAATGCCAAAGGGAGCAGAAGGGAGTTAGGAAAAGCAGCAAACCCCCTCATTTCTAGACTTGGAGTGGTATCACCAATGACACCTTTGACAAGGGGGTAAACAGGAAAAGCTGAGTTGGCTGAAAGTCTGTAAGGAACAGGGAGGGAAAAGTCCATGTTTACCACATGGAAAAGGACAGACAAAGGCAGCACAGAGCTGAATGTTATTTTCAACATTCCCAAAAGAGGATGAGACAGGAGAGAGGGTAAAGACACAACAACACTTAAAAAATACTTTAAACAAGTACTTACTAGTATTTCTTTCTGAATGGATTTAGACTGGCTCCCTTTGTCTGCACAAGGCAAGGAGAGAAAGAGCCACCAGCTCATGGATGTTGTCACAGTGGAAAATTTTTGACAGGTTTTGAATTTTTTCTTATCCCTGTTGCAAACCTTTAACCAGCCTGAGAGGGGTCTGATCTTGCATGTGTCCCAAAGACATGTATTTAGGTTTACTGTCCCCACAACCTGACAGTTTTCCTCCTCTGTAAACACAGTAGGATTCCTCTCCTCATAGTTACATAGACAGACTGAATTTGGATGAAACAATTGAACAGGAAGTGACAGAAAGAGGGAGATTTATTGGTTACCTAGGACACAGTTCTACAATCAAGATCAATATGAAATAATTGAAATATTATAATAACTCTCTTGACAGGCTGAAAGAAGTTGGGTTGTTCAGCCTGGAGAAGAGACGGTGCCTGGTAGAACTTCAAACCCCTTCTAGTAACTAGAGGGTTCCAAGAGACTTGGAGAAGGACTTTTTACAAGTGCATGGAGTGATGGGACAATGGGGAATGCCTTTAAACTGAAAGAGGGTAGAGTTAGATCAGGTATTAAGAAGAAATTCTTCCCTGTGAGGGTGGGGAGGCCCTGGCACAGTTTTCACAGAGAAGCTGTGGCTGCCCCATCCCTGGAAGCATTCAAGACCAGGTTGGATGGGGTTTGGAGCAACCTGGGACAGTGGAAGGTGTCCCTTGCCATGGTAGGGGGTGGAATGAGATGATCTTTGACGTCCCTTCCCACCTAAATCATTCTGTGATTTTATGATGATTAATGGAACACAAGCAGCAGGGTCCTGCACGGTATCCATGAAAAACAGTCAATATGAAAAAAAAAAATTAAAAATAGCCAAACTAGAGCTTCTGAGCAGAACCTGTGCCTCTTTTAATCTGACTGCCTTAGTTACTTGACCAGAGATTTCCAACACTGCTTTATCTGCTGGTTGCCAGATCGAACCTGGGGCTGAAAGATGGGCTTGTTTGCCACAGCTGGTGCTGCAGAACTGGTGCAGCACAGGCACAGTGAGGAGCCAGCTGCCTTCCCCAAAAAATGTAACCTCAGACTGGGTTTCATGGGTCCCACTGGGCAAGGGATCCTTTCTGCCACAAGAACAACAATTTACTGACCTGGATGAGCAGAAAACCTACACTGCAAGTAATGGACTGAAATAAACCATCCCACCAACTTCCAAAAACTCCCAACTCTGCACCTGCAGGCTGACAGTTCAGTTGGGAATTGCTCCATTGGGGCTCACTGCTTTTCCCACCTAAGCCTCAAGAGCTGTCATTTAATTCAGTGAAAACAAAGTTTGACCCATGAGTACTTTTTTTAAGAAAAAAGTCACCTTCTTTTCTGATGTTTGTATCACTGTAACATTCCAAGCATGAGAAGATTTAAACTTTTTTTAAAAAATATTTATCTATATTACATGCAAATTGAGGGACTGTCTCTGACCTTCCCAGTGAAGTTGAATGGTTTTAGTATCCATAAATTTTTGGGTGTCACATGCTAGTAAAACGTTGGACAGGAAAAACAGGGGGAAATAGCCTATCCATATGAAAACAATAATCATGTAATATTTATTGTCTGGGATTGAAATGTTTCAAATATTCAAAGCAATAAAACGTCAGGAAAAGCTAGACTTCCTGATGTAAAAAGGCCATAAATTTCTTTTCTCATAAGACACAAGGAGAGGGGGAAAATCAATGTGACATTTAAAGCTAAAGGAAAAGAAAGAATGAGAGAAAGAAAAGAAAACACACACACCACACTTAAATTTTAGTTAAAGCAGTGGAGAGCCCCCAGAGGGCACAATCCACTTACCTTTGGGAGGCTGCAGGAAGGAAATGGCAGCCAAGAGCACAACTCATGTGCTGCAAAATATAAGGACATTTCAGAACAATTTAAGGGAGCAAAGAGGTGTCTCTGCAGCATCTGGCTCGGACAACTCTGTCCTAGCTCTTTCAGATCTCTCCCTCTCAAACCACATTCTGTTGGACTTTTAAACCCCCCAACAAACCATTACCAAAGAAAAAAATACCCAACAATTTGCAGATTCAAAAATGCTTTTTCCACACAGGTCAAAGATGTTTTTTCTAAAATTTCAGGAGTTTTCACAATTTCTTAAAGATTTACAGTATGACATTAAACTTTATGAAAGGGAAAAATGACAGACAGCAACGATACCAAAGGTTACAATCAAATTACTTCCACAGAGTAAAAAATCTTTTATCTTTACAAGGATAAACCACTTTCATTGCAGAGAGTGGGAGGCATCAAAACAAGTTATGTTTGCTTTTGGATTTAAAAAGCAGAGATGGTTTTTGGAATTCAGTCTCCATGAAAAATATGACTACATATATATTCATATTTATTTAATATAGATGCATATAAATGAATAAATTTTCTATGCTCCTCCTGCTCACCTATGAATAAAGTTTTAATAACAGGCTCTTTATGTGCGGCATTAATTTTGCCCTTCCTTCAAGACCACCAAAGAAACCAACTAAGATGCAAAATCCCTTCAGAGCATGCACCACAACTACATACCTAAGTGCAAATAAAACAAGCCTCAACAAAATAAAAATGCATCCAGCATCATCTACAAGCCCAACTTCAATACCGTAAAAAAAGCACCTATAAAAATCAGCCGTGGTAAAAACTGGGAAGGTTTGGACATTGGCCAAAAATTCAAAAGTTCAGCTGCTTATACCAAATTTTATCTTCACTACCATAACTTTGGGAAGACCTGCAAGGGTGGCCAATAGAGCAAGGTGCACTAGCTTAGGTGGCTACACTTATTTATTTGGGTACTGTGAATAAAAGCAAGTAACTCAGACTCTGCACCAAAATACATGTGCCCTTAAAAGGTGAGGTTTTAACCCACTGGTCAAAAACAGCTGCAGAAGGACAGGGAGCTGTTTACCACTGTATCAGCTCTGAAAGTTGACTGCACATGAGAACTAACTACTCTCAACTATTTCACTGCTAAAGTTCTGATCACCAAAGTGTGGAAATAATCGTGATGCAATTGTCAAACATGAAAAATAGAAGAGTTTTTCCCTAAGTGACCTGCTGCTGAGCCCAGTCAAACCAAAGGTTATTTTATTTTGCTGTACCTTGGAATATGCAGTGTTGTGGTTCTTGATCTTCCAATGGAAGAATCTGTCATGTTTTTCCTCTTGGGCCTGTGCCTGATTTACACAGTGAGGAGACAAATGGGATGCTCATGGGTTTGAGGGAGACCTCAAGGTTGACCTCAACTGTTTGTTGTACAAGTTCAAGACCTACAGGAGCCATGTATCAGTTTTGCCACCATCCCAGAGAAAGGAGCACTTTCCATGGAGAAACTGACTGTCAAAGACCCTTTCCCAGGTGCTCAAAGCATTCCTTAATAATGATTTCCATTTATTTGTATTCTGTCTACACGAAAATCTGGTGAGCAGTGAAAATTGAGGACTGTGTTGATACATTCCAAAACAGAAGAGTATAAATTCTGTTAATATTAAAGTAAGGGCAAGCTCACATGGAGAACACTAGACAGATCATGCTAAAATCGTTCAGTTGAAGCTACAACAAAATTTGTGCACAAGCAGCAGATTTAGGCACTGCTGATCAGCAGATACACAATGATCTGAGCAAAGGAGCTCAGGGGGAAACTCATCTGGAGCCTCTCTCCTCTAAGCACCTTCCTTCTCCTTCTGCAGTGATGTTTTAGATTTGTTTTAACCTCAGCTTGACACACAGTTGTTGCCATTCCATTTGCAGATCTGAAGAAATCGTGTCAGTACAAGAAAGGCAGTAGTTTCTTTGGAGTTGTTTTTTTTTTGTTTTGCAGATTAATTAAATACTTACGGAAATGAGAGCTAAACAGAACTGGTCTGAGCCAGTAATTAACAGCTGACTATCTGAATCTCACTACAGCTTCTGGTATCTTATACGTTCTCTTCTTCAAGGTCTTGTTACAGGATGAGGATCAGCTACCACACTTCAGTGGCATTTTATTGGGTTCAGACCCAGTTCATCCACTAAAAATTAACATTTTACTTTATCTTTGTCAACACCCACCACAGTTTCTGCCCCATTTAAAAGAGGGCATTTATGTATTTCTCCTCTCATTTCTTTGTGTCCTGATGCACTCTGCAAAGGCAGGCTGGGAGGAGATAAAGGTGAGAATGCTCTGGCACTGTCAAAGCAGGATTTTTGTCATCAGTTCATCCCTCATGGTGATTTCAGAAATCCAGCACAGCTTGGAGGAAGGAAGGTGTCCCACAGTCCATGTTGTGGTGAAAACTTACCTTTTGTGTTTCTGCATGGGGACACCAAGTGCCCATGGCACATCTCAGACAGAAGGTTTCAAAGTCTTGAACTCTGGATTGGATCCAGGTTGAATGTTTGCATTCTACCCTGCCGAGTTCCTCTCGTGGGTCCTGCACTGTCCCTTCCTCCCCCAGCCTGCAGGGCTGGGTTATGTGCTTTCTGACACACCTACTGCTTTCACTGTAGAGGGAAGGTATTTCAGAACTGAGAGCACCATTATGGATTTGAGAAATCCAGGTTTCTGAACCATGCCAGGTTTCCCAACCTGTGGCCCATCACTCAGCCTTTCACCATAAAAAATGGAGCTAACAACAATTTATTTCAAAGTTGTGCTGTAGACATAAACATGGAAACACATGAGGCACTCAGATATTACAATCAAAGTCATACAAGGACCAAAGATTGATAGATCACATCTTCACCAAACCAGTAAGAAAAATTTGCAAAGCATCTGGATGAAAACAAATCCAGAAATACACAGATATTGATATAAGATTCTTGTGCCAATATTTCTGCCTGATAGGAAATAAGATGAATTATCAATCACAAATATTGAAGAGAGCTATAAAATATAAAATGAAACTGTATTATTATAGTTTTAGTTCTTTATTTTCCTTTTTTATCTTTCCTACTCTCACCACAAATTTATCTTGTTTAAGAAAAATAGTATATAAGTGTAGTGGAGCTTGATTACTGAGAATGGCTATTAATGTAGCATCTCAGAGCACTCTCTAGACAGTTGAAAGGCTTTTAACAGTAAAATATGAAGGTTTTCTTCAAATTTGCAGCCATATGCCTTCTAAAAATTTGTTTTAGTAGTTGCCAAGATTTCAGTGATTTAGAGAAGCCAAAGTATCTGATTTTTGTCTCCCCACAAGAGATGAGAACTATTTTTTCTTATTATTTTGTAAAGGCAACATCATTATCTCAATCAAAAAAAGAAAAAAAGTTGAGCTACATTAAAGATACAGCTTTCAAAATAATTTTTAAGGCATCTGGCCTTATTTAAACCATCAAATTTACATTCAATTCCTTCAGGGATGGCTTTGCTGCTTTGTGCTGGCTCCGTGCCCTCTGAATAAACCTGGATTTAATGCATGCCACCACTGCATTTCCCTGGCTGCACTGCTGCCTGGGGTAGATATATAGCAGAGGTATAAAAAGTAGAAGTATAAAAAGCCCAACTTTGGACATGATGATTCATTCTGACAAAAACACCCCTGACCCTGTAACTGTTAAGTCTCAGCTACAGTTGGACTTGTGACTAATGTCATTATCTATTTATTCTGAATTTATGATTAGAAGTGTTTATGTACCATGAAACATTCTCTGTGAGCTAGACAGGAAACTATAAACCATTTTATGAGATCTATACATGGCTGATGGCAGAACCTTAATGCATCACAAAGGTTCATCCACACCAAAGAAATGCCAAAACAATTTTTTGTATTTCCCTCCTAAGTGAGATGGACACTTGACAAAGAGAAGTGTGCCCCAAAAACCCAGGGCAGCATATTTTGGAGGATCCTGAGTGTCTCTGGAGGAAAATCTGGAGCACTGTCAGCTTCTCCCAATTTCCAGACAAAGACAAAAGTCTTTTACAGGGTTTGCTTTTCTCAGAGGAAACACTGACAGAGGATGGACCAGGAAATGAGATGAAGCTCAACTAGGAATTTGTGTTGTGGCTCCCTCACCTCTGATGAGTTTTAAGCTGAACTTTTATCCCTGTTTTGTGGATGGCTGAAATAAAAACTGATAAAAACAGGTAGTTTAACCACAGAGCAGGGCAGGCACTGAGCTGAGAGCAAAACTCACAGTCCCTTAGATGATATACAGTCATATTCCTACCGAAACTGAAGTTTTCCTTCTTCAGGTAACTAATGTGAAATAATCAACATTACCTGATTCAGTACCAATAAATCCTGGCTAAGAATAGAAATGATCTTCAAGTTGAAATTACAGAAGTGTAAAGCTATTCATATGCAGCCATTAACTGAATCTCAAGCTGAATTTTATACATATAATAAAAATGTGTAGTACTGGCCTAAATATACATCTCTGTTTCTGCAGCATGGGAAGTGGTGCTAAGAAACACTCCAAGTGCAGCACAAGTATTACTGGTTGCATTTTTGTTTTAAGCAGAGTTAAAGAAAACTCTAAAGAAGAGAAAAAAAGTGATTACTTCCCAAAATAAGAATAAACTGGGTTATACCAAGATAGGGAGACACAACATACCTTGTTTGACTCTAAATTCAGCTCCCTGACTTGTGCAGAGAAGTGAAAGGTTATTATATGGGTTTACTGGGCAAACCCAGATTTTATAAATAATTGCCTGTCAGGCTGTTCAAGATAGACAAACACAGAGCAGACCAACAAAAACATGATCTGTCATATTTCTGAGAGAAATGTATGTTGAGTCTTCATTCTCTGGGACTTTAAGGAGACCAGTAAAAAATAAGTGCCAGTATTTTTCCTGCTTATGCATATTTTAAAATGTAAAATCTGGGAGAGAGACAGCAACAGAAGGAATTTAGATTCCACTACCCAGTGCCTGAAATGGTTTCTTCTGTCTGTATCCCTGCAGATCGAAACCAAATACAATAAATGCTGGTGTTCTTTTAAAAAAGTCTGGATGTTTACAGCAAGCATATAATTTTCCATGATTAAGGATGCCAACAAAAATAAAGAGTGATGATAAAAAGAAAAGTTTAATCATATATTTCAAGAAGCACAAATGGAACATCAGAAAACTTCCCCCGCCCTCGTTTAATACATTGTACACATTACTTTTAGTCCTTTACACACAGAAAATTTCCAGAAAACAGAAGTGTAAGCAGATAAAAGATAAAAGCAATTTATAAATGGCAGCAATATTGGACATACGACGTTTACTTTTACAATACATTGGTTGCAAAGAGAATTTTTCCATTTATTTAAAAAATACACATATATTTAAAGTTTTTGCAAGCAGGTCCAGGAGAGCAGGACAACAAAACCACCTAAAAACGACCACAAGAGGAGCACAGAGCAGGAGTGAAAAATTAAGACCTCACATACTAAGCAGAGAGGAGGAGGAGGATGGCTGCACTATATAAAATACTTTGCTTTCTCCTTTGATCCCTTGAGTGCTCTGTATTAACTTGAGGCTTAAGTTGGATTCCAACCCTGAGCTCAGGGCAGATGAAGAAGACCCCTGATGTGTGGATACCACAGGGACACCAGCAGGACGTGCCAGCAGATGCTGGTGAGGGGCTGAAGCAGGAGCCCTTTTCCCTGCTCAAGCATCGCCGTGGTTAGCTCTATATTTGTACGGTTTTTACGGGAAGAAATGAACGTGCTTGTGAGGCCAGCAAAGGCTGGAAGAGCAAAGGGACGGGAACAAGCATAGAGGCAGGGACTGAGATTTAAAAAAAAAAATTAAAAAAAATCTTGAAAACAAACAACCTTAGCTAAAATATATATATAAAAAAAAAAAAAAAAAAGGAAAAAGAGCTGGTTTCTTCTTTAAGCAAATCCAACAGTAATGCTGCCTTTGTCAACAACAAGGACAACATCTGCTTCCTGCAGCAAACGCTGAGCAAGTACACAACGTTAAGCCCTTGCCTAGAACCACTGAGACAGACACAGTTATTGAAACACTTTAGAATGTATTTTTCCAAATAGGGATCCAATCCAGTGCCAAGTCACTGCAAAGGCTTTCTTTGATTTTGGACAATGATGGCTCAAACCTTAGGAGATGCCAATATTGAAAATTTGGGTGTGAGCCCATCTTTGGGTCTGCAAAAAGCCAAGTCTCTAACTGGTAACATTTAGTTTACCTGAACTTTTTCTGAGTATCTTTGCATCCAAACTTGGTATGGCTGTCATCAAAATCCCCTCACTGGACTGAACTGGGTTATCCTCTATGAACACATATTAATTGAGGGAAACAAGTGGAAATTAGTAGAAAATAGAGGGAAATAGTTTTTGTTTTTATAAAAATTGCGAAGAAAACTACATAACCTTTATACAACCTAATGAACCAACACAATCCAGTCTATATCTGGCCTCTTCCTGCCCCATCCTGCTTTACAAAAAACATCTTTTGGAGAACATACAGACTTCCAGACACTTAAATAAAAATGACATGGCAGTCAGAAAGTCCCCTGCAAACTTCAGCATTGTCTGAGTTGCATTCTTGTCCACCTACACCCTATCCCAAACATCCTGCCATTAATTAGCTAAATGTTCCAGCTAGTAAACAAGAATAACGATTGAGGGGGCTGGAAAAAGAGACAGAGACAGCCAGCAGATAGTCACAACAAACCAGCCCACTCACTGGTACATGGAGACATTGGAGCTTGTATTTTTTTTCCTTCCATGGAGGGGAAAGAAAATCACCTTAATATAATACTGTCTTTCCTGTTGCTGCAGCCACATCCACATCAGCAGGCGAGAAAAGTCATCCCATTCCTGCGGTAGGCACTCTGTCAGGGAAAGAGAAAATCTGCAGTGAATTATCACATCAGCTTCAACAAGGGAAGGAGGCCGAGAGAAAGGCAAGGCTTTCTTCCTGTTTTGTAGGCTATTCTGGCTGCAATCTAATAGTGCTCTTAATCTGAACATTTCTGGTGGGGAAGCTGTAAGCAACCACTTTGTCTATTAAAAAATCAGTGTGGTTAACAAGTGGTTAGTGACTCTATTTCAGGAGAGCAAGAGATAGGCAAAAATGTAACATCCTCCTTTGTTAACTGCCTGCAAAATAGAGGAGGCCAAAAAGACACCATTATGCTGAACCTGTTTGTCCTTTAGAGGCACTATTCACCATGTTCAAGAATCATTTCTAAATTGCCTGAATACTCTATAAATTGTTGAATAATTTCAGTTTTCCAAGCTTAATCTATAGTCTGAGTCTAAAGTTATGTAAACAGACACTGGTATAATCCCCACCACTCCAAACCCAAATGAATATTAAAGACTCTCTGGTCAGTAGGAAATAATTTGATATCCCATATATTGTAACCTGGGATGATGTGTTTACAATGGTAAAGAAGCACAGGAGTTAAGTGGCACTTGAGAAAATAATTTTAAAAGATCCTGTGACACTGACTGCCTAAAATACCTTTCATGTATTTTTAACAGCTTTTTCTGAATCAATATAGGAAACTATACCTTTTAATGTCACTGAAAACCCTATAATGTAAGGAGATATTCTCAGTTTAAAAATACTTTCTTTTTCTATTAACATTATCTTTAAAAAAAGCAAAGAATTTTAAATAGTTTTGCTTTATTTGGTTCACCTTCAGCAGCCATCCTGTTTTAAAAACAAAAATGTAGTCATCTATTTCATTACAGTTAGTGCTTCATCAGATTTATTTTGTACCTCTTCAGTTGAAGCACGTAGGAAGTGCCATATATAACCACCATTTTTAGTGGCTCTACCAATTTCCTAATTAATTTCAGCCAGATCAATTTCTCCTCTTTTTAACTAGAGTAACATTAGGAGCAAAGGATAACCTCAAACAACTTTGGGTATAAATAGCATTTATACTGAACTGTAAAGAAATAATTTCAAAGCAGTAAGGATGTATTCAGAGAGACGTTTTACAGACAGTGAATATGCAAAAGGAAATATGTACAAGATGTTCATTACAGCAGCCTTTACATTAACACCACACTTCAGTCTGAAGATCTAGCAGCATATGGCATTAAAGCTGAAGAGCAGAACATCAGCTCTGGGATATACAGCCAAGACATGACAGTATCACCAGAAACAAAACACAAAATAAATCCACAGACTCTATACCCAAACATGAAATGCCCAAAACAGACTAGCCAATAATTTTGAAAGAATCCAATATATTACCACAACCACAAACAGAAAGTCCAAGGCAGTTTGGATGTTCAGCTTGCCCAAACCATTATGGCTGGCATTTGGAAGTCAATGCAAAAGTAATGTTTTTAGCTGCTTGACCCTGATAGTTTCACAAGGCTTTATAACCCAAGCAACAACCTTTAACACATAAAACAAAATATTCAGGACTACTGTGCAGTTTGCTTGGAGACAAATGATCCCAAGCACAAAGCTGGATCTACATGAAAGATAAAAGGCTGAATTTTGCAGAAGGAATTTTGGTTGTGAAGCAAAGTTGGGCTTGGCTGGGCTCACCTGGGAAATAACGAAGTGTAATATTTTCCAACATGGGCAGTGTTGTACAGCCAATTATATCCCTGCAAAGGTCATTTCAGAAGCCAGTTTCATGGCAGGCAGGATAACACCTTTGGAGAGTTGGGCACACCCACTGGTCTATATTTAGTGATATAACAAGTGTGGCTATAGTTAGGATTGAGAACTATTTCCTACCTCATTCCCCCTTTCACATACTTTAAAATTTCTGAAACATTTGCCCTTGGGCTGAAATTTCCTCTGCTTTAATCTCTGCCTGAAGTTCACTTTCTTTGGAAAGGACCAACAAAATTCCTGAAGCCATTATGAAGTACAGCAATAATGAAAACAACACATTTTTTCCTTCCCAAGTCAGGCAAAATGGTTCTGATATATGTATATTTTGCTATGGAATTTAGCCATAAATTGAAACATTTTACCCAGAAACCATCCATACCTTCAACCTCAGCATAAAGGTAACTGTTTTGAAAATCAGTATTTCAGAGGAAGGAGTTTGATTCATCCCATTCCATAACAAGATAACACTTCGTTCTCATTTTGATACATTCCTAGATAATAAAGGTTAACCTCCAAAATACTTTTTATGCAGAGCAAAAGTATTTTACAGACATCCCATTTTTCTGAGTTATACCAGATATCTTTTAAGATCTATACAGCTGAATTTGTGATACTGAAAGGCAGATCTTTACATGCCAAGAATCATGAAGAGAAAGAGCAAGATGTTTTTCATAAAATTCACATGTGTATGTGCCCTTGCAAGAGTTTAGATGTATGTGGCAGACATTTAATGTGGTTGGAGATAATTTAGAGGGTTTGGATGACACTTCTGGGTGCTTTATGCCACTTTGGCAGCATCCACATTTAATTTTATTTTTTTTTTTTAATATGATTATTTGGCTCAGAATTACAGATAGAGGATGATGCAGGCTCTTGATGTGGGATTAAAATAGCTGTATCCATTTTGCTGGATATGTCTTGCTGTCAAGAGATAACATGAGTCTATGGACTCCTGGCTCCTGGAGCCCTTTCTGGAAAAGTGTCTACTGAATCCAAATTTTCTGTGTGTTCTCTCTTAAAATTTACTACCAGGCTGTGTTTTGACTTTTCCTGCTGTGGGCTGAGTCTCTGCTATGGCTGAAGCTCTGTCAGCCTCTTGCTGTACCCAGTATGTGCAGGGGTGGTAAAGGGACCACCTTTCAGGCATGGGGAATCACTAACCTGGCCCAAATTATACAGAATGGCTTCCACACCCTGAAAAGGTGATCTAACATTATCTGGCTAATCTAGCTCCCATAGAAACACTTCCTGCTCCTTGGTATCCTATGACAAGCTTTTTCTTCCTTTTCTTTGACCTCCTTGAAGGTAGAAGGAGAGATTGCTGCCAACCAGAGACAGAGGATGCACAGGCTGTGACAATGTGAAAGCAGAAACATGACCTTCATCTTGTCCAGGCCACTCTTACCACCTGCTCCAGTTTAGGGAAGATTTGTGATGATTTTGCTTCTTAGTCCTCATTTTTTAGTCCTATCCTGACCTAGTGGGTCCATCCCTGCCCATGGCAGTGGGGTTGGAACCAGATCTTTAGCAGCTCCTCTAACCCCAACCACTCTACGAGTCTACTCCATGAAGGCATCTCGTGAAGAGTCTTCTCAGGCATCCTCTATATAGGAATGCTCCCTTGAAAATGTTGCTCCTTCAAGTTGTCAAAGCACATTGGATTCTGACACAGGATCCTCTCTGGAAACACTATCATTATTTAATCAGTGAAGGCAGGCTTTTTTCCAACAATCTGAAAGGAGGCACAATGAAGCAGGAAAGATAGGCAGTGTTCACTGCTGTCAGTCACCTAAAACCAGTATCTTGTTTTGCCCTTAGTTTGGTGAAAGAAGGAAAAACTAACAGCTTAAAAAGCCAGCATGACACAAGGCAACTTGGCCAAGCAAATCCTCAAATTTAATGAAAAACATCCATTTTCTACTCCCTTTGTTCCCAGTACCATTCTCTCTGGCAGTGGTAGCCCACGGCAGTGCCATTATGAAGGACCAAAAAGAACTACTCCAAGAAAAGGGCAGCAAAATTCCTGTCCTCACAGTAGGTCCCACGAAATGGGACAGCTTACTGAAGAGTTCATAGGACAATTTAAAGGACAGATAACTGTGTTCATTAGCAGTTTAGGACAAGGAGAATGGGTTTAAACTGAAAGAGAGTAGGCTTAGATTGGATATTAGGAAGACATTGTTCCCTCTGAGGATGGTGAGGCCTGGCACGGATTGCCCAGAGAAGCTGTGGTTGCTCCATCCCTGAAAGTGTCCAAGGCCAGGTTGGATGGGGCTTGGAGAAACCTGGGACAGTGGAAGGTGTCCCTGCCCATGGTGGGGGGTGGGAACTGCACGATCTTTAACATCCCTTCCAACCCAGACTGTGATTCTACCATTTACAGAAACAAGTCCCAGCCAAACATGAAAATGTTTAAGTACTCCTCAATGAGAGAACAGAGTAGATTAGAATACCAAGCCTTCTGAACAGGCACCTCAGCTAGACATGGTTTCCAGTTAACAATTTACACTAGTGCATAATTTCACAGCTGTAGCATGATGAGAAAGAATAATTTTGGCAGGAGAAAGAAACAGCTGTGATTTTTGAGTGGGCTGAGGCTTAATTTTTATTTGGGATAAAATTTGGAAAGTCTGGGGTAAAACATCTCCAGCGGGCACCTGAGACACCAAAGTTTATTGGGCCAAATCCTACACTGGTTTAAGCTTGCAGTTCTCCTTGCATTAAAGTTAAGCACAATGTCACACTGCAGGCCTGTTGTATCACTTAGAGACATTAGATCCTGAATTATAAACCCTGTATAAGTCAGTTACAGAACAGCATTTATAAAACTTGAAGTTTCCCTTTCTTGGTGTCCTCTTGTATGTGTGTGGGCAAGTGGTTTAATTACAGCTCATAAAGTGGAATGGCAGACAGAGACATCCAAATCAAAGAGCAAGACCTGGCTGAACTTCATTAGCAAACATAAATGCAAATAGGCACATCTTGTTTGTGACATGCCACGGTCCTTTCCGCCTTGGGTAATTTTACTCTATTCTCTGACATTTGCATAAATGTAAATCAAACCATATGACTTGAGCAGGTTTGTGATAGGGGAATCATATGCAAAACTTCTTTCCATGAAATAATTCTCTTTGTGCGGTCTTACAATGTAACTGTGAAAATCAGGGAGGGTTGGACCTCAGACAGTGAGTTCCTTTATTTAAGAACAGTGGAGGGAGCCCTGCCCTTTAAATAAGAGACATTCTTGGATCAGACACTGGCTGGCAGGATGGAAAAAAGGATGTAGCATTAACTTTCATTCCATTCCAAATAACCTGGAACCCATAAACCACCAAGATTCTCTAATTTTGAATCTGCTCCTTTTCTCCCTGTCTCTTCTTTCCATTTTATTTGGGAAATGTTAACTTTGAAATTTCATTAGCTTGCCATAATATCAAACAGGTCACCCTGGACAGATTCATAACTCTTTGTACATAAAAACATCTAGATTAAAACCCCTTCCTAATTCTTTAATACTTCTCTAATTTTTCCCAGCCTGAACAGACAAACCACATGCAAAGAAGTGTCAGCTTATTTAGAGATTAAAATAATAATTAGTTTATGAGGCAAAGTATAAGCAACATTGTTTGAAAAAGAAAATCCATGTGTTGTTTAGAATTAGTTGCTTCTGTTTAAGTTTAAATAAATTCATGTGGATATAAAGTCTATTTATTAAAAGTGCATCCATGTTACAAAAGAAATATAATGGATAATTCTCCCTCCAATTTAAAACAATAGCACTGAATGCTCTGATTCCACAAACCCATCTTTAATCAGTAGCCAAAGCACAGATGTCTGATATTACTCAAAGGATGCGGGAGCGCTTCATGTACGTAATGTCTTGTACATGGTCAGTAATGAATAACACACCCCAAATATGTATCTATGGACACCCAGGTTTAGCACGTTACAGACTTACTTGTATGATGCTCTGGCTGATCTGCCCTGCTGTAGCCATGAGATCTTGTGGATTTCATTTATGATGAGGCCAGACCAATGTGCTGAGAGCTACAGCATCCTTTTATCCGTACCGTAACAGTCCCTCTGGAAGCACAACCACATTGGTGCTCATGCTAGATCCCAGGAAACCTCAGTTAGGTGGAAGGAACGCCAAGAGCTGCATTCCTGAGGTCTGTTCCCTGAGTCCTCAGCCTGCTGAGACACCAAGGACAGCCACAGTGTCCATACCAGAGTACCTGCTCTCAGGAAGGGGCTGGAGATCACACCACTTCATGTAGGTATCCACAAACATCATGCACTGATAAAAGCACTACTCCAATAAACCAACAAAATGCTTCCCAGCAAAGTCAGCTCTGGGCTTTGGTTGACCTTTTACCTTCCAGTGGCATAAACTTCTTAAATAATTTTGTAAAACTGGGCTGCTGTGTATGGGAATGGGACATATACAGGACATAGCATCCAAGTCTGTTAAAGAACATATTCTATATCTCAACTATCCAAATTTTTTATTGTTGTTCTCTGCTTCTGGGATAAATGACATTCCCAAGGCTGATGGAAATGTAGGATCACTGGAAAACAAGGACCAAATATTTTCAGACACCCTGTGTAGTACCACTACTGGATGGAGAACAAAATGTAGGGCTTGTACTGCTCTCTGTGTATACTGTCCTCCAGTGTATTTGGCCAAAATTGCAGTGCTGCAGTTAACCAGAAAATGCTGCTCTCAGGGCTGGGCTGGTATTGTAAAAAAGAAAAAACAAGGCAAAAGGACCATGGCTTCTGTTGCAGCAAGAACTGGGGTGTGGGAGTGGGGTACCAGTGTCTGCCAAGAGAAAAAAGGAACAAAATTGGTGGGGAGAGAGGGATCATTTTAAGTCTCTCAGAGGGTACTGTAAACAGTGGAGAAAGAAGGAAAAAACGGAACTATAAAACAATACTTGGCAGCCAGCTTTGTAAAACAAACATATTTTCACAAAGTCTTTCCCATCACTGCCACCAGCTTTAATGGACTTTATTTGTCTGAGAGCAAGAATCTCTTTTTAATTGTCAGAGGAAAGATGACGCTGCTTTGCACTGTGATAGAAATTCCTGTTCTGAGCCCTACTTCAACCACACGCTCCATTCACAGTCAGGGAGAGGAATGCCTTCCCCCAGGCTGCAAAACCTGTAGCAGGGCTCCATCACTTCTTCCCTGGACAGCATTAGCTGCCTTTCCTGTGGAGAAAGTTGAAATCCACCAGCAAGTTCCTCTTGCCTTGGGTCTAATGGCCCGTAACTGTCTGCCCAGGACACACTGCTGACAAAGTACACAGCAGGTCTCCATCAAGCATCAGACCTTGATGGATATGACCTGTTGGAATCCAGAATGATTGGTAAAGCTTAATCCCCTCACCAACTGGAAAGGCAGTGGTTCCTGAGTGTCCCTGATCTCCTTGTGAGCAGTGCAATTAGTTCACTTGTATTTTTACTACCTCACTGGTCAAAACACCTGGAGTTGTTCAAGGATCAAACTCTCCCTTCCTGATGTGCCTCAGCTCACTGCTTTCTCTGCATGGCAACAATAATGTACACATGGAACTTTATTATATCTGAAAATTAAATTAAAGCTGTAAGTCTTGAGACTTTAGGTATGATTAGACACTGAAACCTCTGGTTGATGACTCAGGGCACTGCACAGTCACAGCACTCCCACGTGAAAATATACCACTAACAATAAAAATCTCATTCAGCCTGAGAGCAATTCAGCACCAAACAACCTGGATGGCTCCCTGTCTCCAGGGATAACTTTATTTGACTTTTTAAGGTTTTCTTCTGCTGTAGAAGCTCAGGGTTTTTTCTGCAGGAAGTGACAGAAGAGGTTAAATTTCCCCTCTGTGTCACCACTGCTCATGACCTCAGCATAGGACCTAAAGAGCAAATTTATTTGGAAACAATATGGTGTGGTACAGTCGTCTGAGTACAAGGGTAGGAGCCAGGGCTGGGCTCTGCTCCCAGCTCTGACACTTACTTGCTGTGTGGCCTCAGACAAACCACTTAGTGCCTCAGTGCTTCCATTTCCCCTGCCTTTGAAACAGAAATACTATCACTCACTGAAAACCTTTTTTTGAGGATTGCTTGATTACAGAGCTAATACATGATAGTTTGAACATATTGTATACTATGCCATAATTATTATTTTCATTGCATTATATCTTCCATTGTAATGGCTAAAATACCAGATATATAGAAAAGGATGCTGAAATTGGCAGCTATTGCATAGGAGGAGGGGGTATTACTTTGAAATTAAATTATTTGTGAAACCAAGATAGTTCACCTACATTTTTCCCTTAAAACTGTTGAAATTGTAATGAAAAGCAGCATCTAATGACATTTTTCAACACACTTCTCCCTCACCTCCTGAAAGCATCTTGAAAACGCTCTCTGCAGAGGGCACAGCACCTCTGCTCCCTGATTCAACAGAGCTTTTCAGTGGGGAAACAAGAGCCCAACCAACAGCTCGGGTCTGTGAAGAGAGGAATTTTCTCAGGCTGGTGGCAGCACTGGGGTACAGCCACTTCTCACCCTGCTCAGCCCTGACTGATGTGCTCTGTCTGCAGAGGGGCGCCGGCGCACCGGAGCAGTGGGAGGTAAGAGGAATTAAGGTAATGCATCAGTGGTTGCCAGTGAAAGAGATGGGAAGAGGGGGGAGAAAAAAAAAAAAAAAAAAAGAGGAAAAAAAAAAAGAGGCAAAAGAAATATACTATTTCAATCAAAGTCTGAAATTTGTAGAAGTGGTTTTGGTCTCAATATAGAAAAAATATTTATCCAAGAAACTCCTACTCGGGTGCGAACATCCTACTTCTAGTGGGATTTTGTTTGGCAAAGTGCTGTGAAAGAGTGGAAGCTAATACAGAACATGTCTATAAACAAATATATTTATTTAGTACAGATTGACACATTCACTAGAGTATTTCAGTGATTACACGTGTAAAACTATTTCCTATAGTGGTTTCCTTTTGTGATTCTGCTAATTTATTCAATCCACCCCATTTTCATGCATTGAATGTTATGAGCCATTTCAGCCACCCAGACTGAAACACATTTGGAGACTACATCCCTGCTTTTTCATTTCATCATCTACACATAATTATTTGGTGATATTAGGCATTTGAGCTCAGATGGAAGCCAACCAACATTTTAATAGCTTAAAAATTACACAAAATGAAGTTTGCCCTGAGGTTAATGAATAAAAGCCAAATCTTGAGGCTCTTGCTCAGTTTTTACTCACTCCTTATTCAGGCAAAAGTTGAGTCAATTGTAGGTTGGACTGATTAAAACCAGAAAAACATATATTTGGACCTTTCTCTCAGGTAAAACAGAATAAATTACCTAGGATTAGGCTGCAGAATGGCATCCAATCGATCTTTCACATGTATTACTGCAACACGCTAGAGAAAAAAAATCCAAGTGCTGAGGCAGTTTAACCAGTTAAACCAATATTTTAGCAGCAGAATAAATTATTATACACTACCAGGTTTTATGACATTTATATTAGAAATAGCCCTGAATCAAAATAGGTTTCCTGGTCCCTCCTGGACTTCTGAAAATCAGGATCAAATTCAAACTTAAGAAATGGTTCACTAAATATGAAAGCCAAATGCGCTTATCCTTCAAAACAAAGCTCCATCCTTAATTTGAACAATAATCCAGGCATGTATTGATACAGGTATTTGATTTTTGATGATGGTAAGCATTTATAACTTAGGAAATTAAAAGCTTTTCTTTAATTACATTCAGGATGTCCTACTCCTTATACAAAGAATGCAATATGCCTGTAAAAAATACAAAGCAGACCAGTTAATTGGTTTGAACACTTAACACTTCACCAGTAATTGGTGATAATCACAGAAGGATGCTTCTCCCTTAAGTCACAAGCCATTAAATATTGGGCCAGTCTTGGAAAAGTAATGACACATTTATCCCATTCAAGTCAGATTTAAGCATGAGGATTTGGAAAAGAAAGGAATATGAATGACTGATTTCTTATGCAAAGCAAACAGAAGAAGGAAAAAACAGGTAACAAGAATGAAGTGGTCAATGTGTAGATGTGGCAGTTGGGGACTGGTTTTAGTGCTGGGCTTGGCAGTGCTGGGTTAATGATTGGGTTCAATGATCTTAGAGAGCTTTTCCAACCTAAATGATTCTATGATTTGTGAAAAATACCAGATCCTGACTGGGTCTGGGTGATCCTGCTCACTATCTCCTGCAATTCAATCTCACTGCTGAAATATGCTGAGCACATGAGGAGCTGGACTTGGGGATGGCTTTGTTTATAAAGGAATGAGTTGAGACATGTGAAGAGAGCAGTCCCCTCCTGGCCACCACTCAAGCTTCAGGGCCTGGTTCTGCTCTCCCCAGCATTTCTTACTGCAGGACAGAGGAGAGCCCTCATTGCACTCTCAGAGAGCTGCGGGCAAGTTCTGGGCTGTAAGAATGCACCAAGGAACTTGGGATCCCAAGGAAGTGAAGGTTTTTTGTTACATTATATTTTTTAAATGGCATCATATCCACAATCATATGTTGGAAAAGCTGGTTCACAAGTGGACATAGACTTCAAGTCTCTCTAATCTATGGCTCAAGTTATCTTGAATCTTTCAAAATGTCTTTCTGTCCATCTGTTTCTTACCTGCTGAACATCTTGATCAAATGGGTCATCCCAGGGACACTGGATGGGTGCTGAGAATAACAGGATTCCAAGATGTTCTTCCTAGAAGTGACTAAAAATTCCTTTTGGTAGTTGCTGACTGATTGTTTGTGGTTGGGGGTGGGCAAATAATATTAACTTTGTGAAGCAAATGAAATAACTCAACAGACTAAGAACCTCCATGCTATAGATCCCCTCCACAGACCTAATTTCCTATGTCACTTCCTATGGCACATGATACTTAAATGAAATTTATTTTGAAATGCAAGGACAGACCAATGCCATCAACAATATCTCAGTGGTTTGAGCCATCACATCAAACTCTCTTTTCTTTACCACATCTCATCTTTTTCTCTTGTGTCCAGTTTAAGAGCAGACACACATTTATATACACATCTATAAAAGTGATACTTGTCTGAAAACGAACTGGCCAGGCCATGAGATTCTTCTGGCTGATTGCCATTGTTCAGTCACTATATATGGGTTTAGGAATAGGGAGATGAATTACTCGCTTGTAACCCCACCATGGGCTTTTCATGATATCACAGCCCATATTTTTTTAATAACATCGAGGAATATTTAAATCCTGTGTGGAAGTTTTTTCATACATACTCCTTTGATGTTAGAACATTTTGATTTGTGTGCATGCTGACACCAGAACATCTCGATTACTGCATGTTCATTTATCAGAGAGTGCGGGGTTGACCCCGTTTGGATGTGTAATTATTGCATCAAATAGATAACATGGGCTAATCATGCTGACAGCACCATCCCCACTTCCAGTGGCTGGAAATGAAAGAATACTAAATAATTACTTTAAATGAAGAGTTAGTTAGATCTCATTAAATGTTATTGTTAACTAAAACAATAAAAGTGTTTATATTTTAAAAAAGCAGAAAGGTGGTAGGGAGTAAGTGAGCCCCAAGCCTAGAACACACTGAAGTTCCTGGATTTAAATGTAATGGGACCCAGTGGATCCAGGCTTCAGCAAAGACAGAGCTGTTGTCTCCAGCACATTATTTATTGTACTGGTGTAATTCCTTTTTCCTTTGTTTCTCCTTTTCCCCCCAGAAGAATGGCTATTGGTAAGATGGGAATGTGAAATCCAGGTTTTCATCTCTCCAGTAGCTCTGAATCTCCTGGCTTTTGTGGACTGAAATCAGACCCTGAAATCACTTTTGTGCATTTTGTTTTGGGTAATTGACATTAATTTTTAGGTTGCATCACTGACATCAATCAGCACTACTCTCAGAGGACTAGAGTTAAGGGGCCACAATAAAAGGCCATGATATTGTTTCTTTTGTTTTATTTTTGGAGCACTTTGACTACTCTGTACTTTTCCAGTGGATGTTACATTTTTTTGGGGTGAGACAGTTTAAAACATTACTGACTGTCTCATTTAAAATAATACTTTGGCATTACGGTGAATGCCTGGCTCCAAGGGCTGGGACAGCCAAGGCTGGTAAAAATTCAAGTTGATACCTTTTGTCTATGTAACACTTTGAAGAAACTATGAAATGACAACACATTTCTTTAGAGAGAGCCCTGCTGCCCATTACAGATGTTTCCCATATGGTAAAGGAAAGGTTGGTCCCTTCCCCCTCCACTCATCAGTGTTCTCACATCGTAGCAGGAATCTACAAAGACAACACGGCTGTAAATGACACCGCACAGAAGCCTCCAGCAGCACGTACTGCCAAGGGAGAAGCTGATTTTCATTGTCAGGGCACGAATACACTCCACTGCAGCCCATTGATGGGGAGCATTTTGACTCTTCAGCTCCCTGCTTCACCAGTGTATGGCACAAAAACCCTGGAATAAGTGTCCAAGAGAAGCCAGACTAGGTTTCAGACGCTAAAATGATGAGATGGAGAAAATAAATTAAATGAGTAGAAATTACTGCAGATGATCATCCTGCAGCAGCTGCTGGGGTCAACATCTTCTCCCTCAAACCCTCATGGGTGGGAAGAAAAATTCTTTCTAACACAAGGTCATGATTTTTAGGGAAGAAGAATCTGAGGCACTTCAGTGGGGCTAAGATCTATTTCTTGGACACTGGGACATAGTCACACACACACATTCATAGGTAGGTCTTGAAAACAGCCATTGGGGAGAGAACTGGCCTGTTGCCCCATATTTTGCCTAGAAGTTCATCACCCTAGCTGTACTCAAAATGTTGATAAATCCCAATATTTTTTGGATACTGGAGCTATTCTAACACTCAAGTCTTGAATACAAGTGTGACTTTTTAAGAGTTTTTAATGGGTATTTGAGACATTTTTTCATCTCATCCACTGCTTTCCCAAACCACAGAGTTATCTTATTTCAAAAGTAAACTTCAAAATAAATAAGAACCCAAACATACATGGAGCTTGTCACAAAAAAGAAATAAAATCCTTTTTGTCAATTTCCCTTCGCTTTTAGTTTTAGACAAGGTATGGGACCATCTGGGCTAGTCTATATTTAATTTATACTGGACCACTGTTTTTTCATGACAACCAATTTTAGTAAAATACATACATACTAGTTGGTATATTTTGCCATTGGTTATTATATATTATTGCATAATAGTAATATAATATCTAACATTTCTACAAAATAAACTCTAATGATGAGATTTTGAAAACCAGCTACAGATCTTAGCTGGCCATTTCACCAGTAACTATGTATGTGAGGCTACAACCTCACACAGACTAAGAAATAAATCTTATATAATATCTAGTTGAACTAGTTGATCTAGTTCTTTGCTTTTTCATTATTACTTCCTTCTCAGCTTTCTAAAAGGTGCACCACTATTAACTCAGTTCTTAGAAACTACAAGATATTCCCCAATAAACTGAATAATTTTCATTTTTCTCTTATTGTATTTCCCTGTTCACCTTTTCCTGTTCCTCACAATAGCATTTTTGCCTAGTTCTTTATTACCAACCCTACTCTGCTTAACTTTAATTCAATCTATCTTTCTATTTATCTTCTTTGCCCTCCTATTCAGCTTACCCACCCTTCAGTTTCCAGCCCATTCTCCCACCTTTCCATAACTCATTATTTCCACTCCCTTTTGACTAGCCTATCTTTGTCTCTGCTGTTTTTCTTCCCAACCTTATTTCTGCAGGCCCTTGTCTTTCACCAACATCATCTCCTCTGTACAGAAGCAAAGGGTTTCTGTGTCTTAAAATAATTCCATTCAAAATTTACTTCACCTTCTCCCAACCATTACTACAATAGACATTAGGGGTCTACAAATATATCTGCAGTTGTTGCAGAAACTGTAGAAAAACAGATCTACTGCTTGTGGTAGGACACAGGAAGAGCTTTGGCAATACCAAAGGGGGCATTGCCCACACAAGAGAGAAACTCAGTGCTTCTGCGTTTCCTAAACACCAATTTGGAGCAGCCAGTGGTTGTCACTCAGGGCACAACAGAGCCCTCGGAATCTTGGGGGAGACACTGCAGCAAAGCATGTTTTGGAGTGATATTTATTCCTCCAGGGGGGCTGTTAATGGGGTGAATCATTGATCCTGACCCACTGTGAACCACTGATCTCCACTGAGGGAGCAAGAAAACAACCCTTTTTTTGTGTGTTCCATGTGGTACTTCCAACAGGTGTTACAGAGAGAAAACAGGGGAAAACAAAATATAACAAATAAACAAAATAATAGATAAAAAGATAGATGAATAAAACATCTTGGTCCTGAACTGGAAGAGAAGACAGATGCAGATTCAGCTTTGGCTTTTGAAATGACTGGGCCAGGGAGCCAAACGGGGGGACGTTTTTTGACTTGTGGGCAAATTTTATCAGGCACCAGGCAGAATCAACCAACCACTTACTCACAGGCCACTTGCCCAGTCTGAGAAGGGAACAATTTTCAGTCTTTGACAGATTGGACTTGAACAGGAACCAGAAGTGAAAGCATCTATTGTCTATTATCCATCCCAGCCCCAAGACTTCCAATTTCTAATTTACCATGTAGCCAGTTCAGAAAAGGTTTGTCAAGCAACAGCCTCTCTAAACAAATTATATTGAAATTCCTTATACTGTGCCACATACTTGACTTGCTGTTCCAGAAAGAGCCACATAATAAGTTTCTAACAAGGACACTGGTTATTAAAGCACTCTCAATTTTCTAGGTCATAGAGGTGAAAGGCAAAGTCAAAATAATTGAAACAAAATATTCTATAAATCATGGGTGTTTACTTACAAAGAAAAAAAAAAAAAGATAAGAAGAGACCTGCTGCTGCACTAACCAAAACTCAGCTAGCTATTTTGAATTACCATGTTCGTGATGAAAGCAAAATTTAAGGCGCCACAGTTGGCTTTTGGAAATATCCAAACAGTTCAAAACCAAACAGAGCTCAGCAACAACTGGATCCTTCTTTCTTTTCCCACTTCTTCCTCCAAAATGTGTAAGACACACATGGCAAAGAAATACACTGGTAATGCATGCTATTCCTTTTTTATCCACTTAAATGTGAGAAGTAGATACCTTTTTAAACATATATGTTTGCTGAGGTAGCCCAGGGATTTAAACTGAGAAGGGCAAAAGTTCTTGATGCAGGTTGTGAAAAGGAAATTTTTTAGAATTGCCATCTGTATCTCCTACTTTCGAGAAACATTAAGATCTGAGCTTTCTGAAAATAACCTTGCATCATCTCAGTATATTTTGAGACATTATTTTTCACAGTGTTGCATCTTTATATTAGTACACAAGAAAAATATTTTTTTTGCTGCAGTTTTATTCTTGAAGAGACACACCTTATTTATCAGCTTCTCAAATGTGTTTCAATCCATACTTACTGTGAAGACTAAGAGTTCATCTGTTTTCTCAAGGAACATGCTTTTTCAAGAATACAGTTAGAAACAACTCCCATTTCTTAGTTTTCTATGTTTTTACCTGTGATTAAATGATGATTCTTCAGTGGTTGAGTAGAACTCATTGAGAATGCACATGCATTTAGGTAATAAAATCATAGAATCATAGAATCACTGACTGGTTTGCATTGGGAAGGACTTTAAAGTCCATTCCAACCCCTTGCCATGAGTCAGGACATCTTCCACTAGACCAGGTTGCTGGTTGATTTAACAATAAAAAGAAAAAATGAAGGAGCAGATTGAGGATCTAAAAGGAGGGCAAAGGAGCTGCAATCTGCCTTCTGATCTGGGGCATGGAGCAGCCCACTACAAGTGACAGAGTGAAATCAGACAGAAGTGGGTAAGAAGAGCTGTGGATGCTCCCATCCCATCAAGACTCAGAGCAGTCACTGTTGGTGGGCTCTAGGGACCCCCAGATGTGATCCTGCCCCACCCCACACTTCCTGGCAAAAAAAAAACAAACAAAAAAAGAAAACAGTTGGGGTTGGCTGTGGTACCACTTGCCTTCCTTCTGGGTGAATCCAGAGGAGGAAGGGATCAGGATAAATTATAGGTCCCTGTAAAAGCTCTGTGTGTTTCTGTTGACGCCATCTGGAAGCAGTGATAATGCCATGATTAGTGGTGGCATTACTACAGAGGATCTGCTGCCTCTATTGAAACCAGCCATGCTGTGTGCTGGCTCATGATGCATGTTTGCTCTAATTTCCTCCCTGACATTTCATTCCTAAAGCTGTCAATATCCCGTTAACCTTCCTGGCATTAAAACTCTTTAACCACGTCCTGTTTCAGCTCTGATTTTGAATCTCAGTTGTGATAAGCAATATCAAAGGCTAAGCTTACAATACACCGTTGGCCTCATCTAAACCACGCTTTAGCTGGGGGGGATTTTTTTCTTGCTTATACACATCATAAAGCAGGATACAAAAATGTGATATCCTAAAACTAGTTCCTTGATTTGTTGCAAATGTTCTTTACTGGTAATTGACAGATCCTGCAGATTTCAAAGGCCAGAAGTGTCCTGTAATCAGGGGAATTGCTCACACTCGGTTCATACAGTTTTAAGTCAGAAGGGAAAATTAGATCATCTAGTCTGACCTCCTGCATACCACAGACCACAGAATTTCAGCCAGTTGCCCTTGTTTTAGGCCAGTAACCAATTTAACAAAAGCATATTTTCCAGAAATTCATTTGACCTCCACTTGGAGTCATCAAGAACGAGACAATGCAGAAATTCACTTGGTACTTTGTTCCACTGTTAATTGCCTTGTGCCTTATTTCTAAGTTGAATTTCTCTGGTGTTAATTTTCTACATAAATGCAAGTTACAAGAATGGGAATTACAACTGTCTCCACAATGGTGACATTAATAGGAAAAGAGAATGTCCAAGTGGGATACTAAAAATCATTTTGGACACATGCACAGAAATATTTAAGTACCAGCTGATCCGGATGAGCCCATTATTGGATTTATTGAGATATCTGAATCAGGTACAAAAGGATCCATCTAGAGGAATATTTAAGTTTGGATCAGGGGTGTGCTTTTGAAACAAATCCCCCATTCATCCTCAGTTACTGCACATCATTTTGTACTGTAGCATGATTTCAGAGCACACTATCTGGTCTTCTTTTGGGTAAAAGCAAATCAAAATATGCACTCCAAAAGGTATTCAGTCAACGAGGCCAGATTGGACCTAGTGCCAGACTGAAACCCCACTGAAATGCTCATTGTGTGCATGGAGGGTGAGCACCAACTATTTGTCTTCTACACATCTGTTCCTATTTGTATTGCTGGCAGAAGCACAGAATCATGGAATCATAGACTGGCTTGGGTTGGAAACAACCATTATGTTCCAACCCCTCTGCCACAGGTAAGGATACCTTCCACTAGATCAAATCATGCAGTCACAGTCTAATTCCCCTCAACTTTAAGAAAACTTATGCTAGCAGCAGTAGAGAATAGAAAATCAAGATTTAGTAAATAATTTCAGAAGAACAGTAGTAGGTGGAATTGATTTAGTAGAACAATAGATGGGTATTAATCCATAATCTGAAGAACAATGGCAGCGATCAAAATGTACTACAGTCAAGAGTGTTCCTTTTTATTTTTCCAGTGACATCTTACTTTTAGAAAATACCAAATATTGTAGACAAATTCACCTGGCTCATCCTGAAAAGATCAAGTGAAAAACTAAGGGGTTCTAGGAGAACCACCAGGAAATGATAATGGGAGACACTGACATGGAAAGAGGACAACAAATCTGACCTAAAAAATTACAGAATTCATGATTCAGAAATGGCTATTCCACAATATTTTAGAGATAATTTGGCTAGTTGTTCTAACTCTTTGTTACCAGTCAATGATCTACAATATACTGTCCAAGGGAAGAACAAAGCAACATTTTCAGAACTCATATCTATTTACCCAGAGACATAGGCCAATAAAGCACTTTTTGCTAAAGGAGGCTTAAAATGAGACATGCAATTCCACACAAGACCACTTAAAGAAGTTGTTATTTGTGGCTGCCAGACCAACAATGCCATTCTCAGCAATAAGTGTTCCTGTGTGGGGCAGAAAGTACCAAGGAATGAGCTAAGAGCAGCAAGAAGATGGACAGATCAATGGCCTTCAAAATTATTTTTTTTAAATTTTTGTTGATGAAACATCCTGGAGAGAGTATAAAAGCCAATGCATGAGTGACCATGGCAAATCAAGATTTATTATAGAGCTCTTGAGAGAAGTGACTGGCACAGAAGAAGTCTTGGTTCACCACAGTTTTCTCCAACTGTCAAATCAAAATTCCTGTAAGTATTCCTTTGCAAGAGCTGAAAGGCAGCAGAGGTATCAGATTGGTCAGTATGACCCTTTTTATATCTCAATTCCTAATTATTCATTCTTTTCAGAACACAACAGTAGCATATAACTTCTATAAAGGGAATTAATAGAAATTTCAGCTTGCGTTTTCAGAACACAACCTCTCATTAGTTTTTTTTATTAAAAAAGAAAAATCTTCTATTTTCCTCTAATATTTGTAACTTTCCAAATGATTGATCTATTTCTCATTTCTTTTATTTTTGGGATTTCTCCTTTCTGGAATGAAGAAATAAAGCATTGAAATATTCCAAAAACAATGAAAGTATTTGTTCCAGCCAAGAACCAAGACAAAACACACAAAAGCTTTCTCTCAGCCTCCCAGCAAAGGTCTGTCAATCCCCAAGTCAATCCCCACTTCAGAAAAGTGCAAATAGAGTTCATGCTGATCTAATCTAGGACTTTTTTGGATATCCAGGACAGGAAATAGGTGCTAATTTAAAATGAAATTTTAAGTTTTGGACTGTCTGTGAAGGTAATTAACATCTACAACTATTTTTCAGAATATAAACTTGGCTTTTGAATACTGATACAACTGAAAGAAAAAAGAAATTCCTAGCATAATGGGGAATCTGAAAAGAATAACAAGGTGATTTTGAAATCCTTGTAAGGTTCCGAGAAGTCTCTTTGGTCTTTGACTCTTTGGCTGCTGATGCTGGATATATGCAAACAGTAATCAGTTCCAGGCCTGCAGTAGCAGTGCTCACTCATAATAGAATAAAATTATAGCTTACATAGGAACTCAGAATTGAGAGAAATCTCTGACTATTTGGCAAAGAAAAGTATCAGGAAAGCAAAGGGGTGGAGAAGAAAGGTTGCAGTGAATAAGAAAGGAAAATTATACTGCTCAGACTAATTACACAACATAGAAGAGAAGAGGGGCAGAAGGACAGCAGCGCAGAAGGATTACAAGGAAAGCTCAAGAATAAATGCATGTGGCAGAAGTCAAAGAATTTGACAACGGGGACATTCAGGGATCCTGGTCCACACATCATTACCGATGGAGAAATGTCCTTGCCACTGCAGTTATGTTTTCACCAGCAGATCAACACATTGTCTGATGGACTGGCACACGTAATGGCAGTCTTCAAAATGAAATTCAATATATTCTTGTTGCCACTGGAAACCTCACCTTCTTACCCAGTCCCTGCTAATGCAACCAGTTGGCCTGGAAGGATGCCATGTGTCATCATCTCCTGCATTACAGTTTTCTTTGTTAATGCTGGAAATGAAACCTCAGGCACGATAATACCAAGAGTTAACACACACCAGCACATCTATGCCAGCTCAAACCAGTTACATTTTTCTGACTCTGTGGTGGTTTTCAGTTTTCCTTCTCTCCTTCCACCTCCTCTGATCAAGGACACACATGGATACCCAATAGCAGCAAAGCCTTTCTACCAAAATTACTCTTCTTTAGTAACGAGACCACAGAAGGCTGAAACACACAACACTGTCTGTCACCACCCTACTCTGGCTGATTGTCTTTTAATAGCTACAATAACGTTGTGCAAAGGAATAATATTCCACATCCTCAACTCACTGGTGAAGGATCTGGCGCACAAATCTGATGAGGAGCAGCTGAGGGAGCTGAAAAGGGGCTCAGCCTGGAGAAAAGGAGGCTCAGGCCTTCTCACTCTCTGCAACTCTCTGACAGGAGAGTGGAGCCAGGTGAGGGTTGGGCTCTTCTCCCAGGTAATAAGTGACAGGACAAAAAGAAATGGCCTCAAGTTGCACCAGGAGAGATTTAGTTTATACATTAGGAAAAATTTATTTACGGAAAGAGCAAAGTATTGGAACAGACTGCCCAGGGCTGCGGTGGAGTCACCATCCTTGGACATATTTAAAAGATGTGTAAATGTGGCACTGAGGAACATGGTTTAGTGATGGATTGACAATGCTGGGCTTCTGGTTGGACTAGATTATTTTTGGGGTCTTTTTCCAATGTAAATAATTCTATGTCTCTTCCAGGCAGTACATGGACAATCCCAGAGAAAAGTGTGCCTTAGCTGAATCTGCTACTTTATGACTCAAACAGGAAGATCAGTCCCCTTTTATCATACCTTTTTATTTTTGAAAGGCTGCCCGGACAGTTCCAAGCTGAGTTGAAGCAAAGTTATTGATGTCAAGAAGCCAAGATCTTTTGCCACGCCTTGCTGAATGAGGAAGGAAGAAACTGTTTGTGCTCAGTTGTCCTCTGCCTCTCCAGGCTAACTTTGAGCCAAAGAAGCAGGAAGAGGAGAAAGATGAATAAGTGAAAAGGGATAATGTTTATGTTTTAACAAAATCACAATGTTCTGCTCCTAGCTCTAGCAGCCAAGACTTACTGTTGCATCTTTAAGACAGATAGTCTCTTCTCTGAGAGACGACAGGCTAATTATAGCCCTCCTGCCAGAGGGAACTCACACATGCAAACCATTATGTAAAATATAATTTTTTTCTTTAAGAATACTCAAGATCATTAGACATGGTTTTTTCAATGCTAGAAAATCAAGCCAAAAATGAAAATAAACAGTTTCAAGTATTCGCAACATAATTCCCTCATGCATTTATGGAAATATAGTAAAAAGCGCCTTAAAAATGTGGTTTGACATTTCATGCCGCTCTGTTTTTCTGTTTTTCCAGATCTCAACATTTGCCCTCCTGTCCTGTACCATTTCAGTTCCATGGCAGTTTGAAAGAGATGATGATGGCAGCCTTTATCATTTCTACAGTGCTTTCCAGCTTTGTTTCAATGGGTAGGTGACAGGAAACATCCCAAGGACAAGATGACAAAAATGCTTTAGAAATTCTACTCTGCATGAACCAAATGTGAATTCATTGTATGCAAACATGGTAGCACCATTCACCAAGATAATTACAGGTACAGCATTGCTTCCCTAGCAATGTGCTTTGGTAAATGCAGGTTAAAGAGATGATCAACTTAATTTAACAGGGAAATAAAGTCCCTTTTTTTTCTGAGCTGCCCTTCCTCCAGAAGGTTTTCTGAGTACACTATCACCTTCAAGAGCACTTTAAGACAAACATGGAAAAATACAGAAAAAAAATCCCCAAATCTGGCTATGATGATGTGACACGGCTTCATCTCTGTTTTATGCAGGGAGAACCAAACTCCTGCCTGTCTAAACTACTTGGTATTTTAAAGGTTTTGTCCAGTTTATAAAGCATGGGACTATTGACAAACCAAACACCATGGTCTAATGAATTAAGCAAGCAACTGCATGCCACAAATTCCTAAATTTTAATCCAGACTCTCTTGGTGCTCACCTTCTTGTCCATAAAATTGAGACAATATTTATACTCTACTTCATGAGGGTGTTGTGAGAGTGAGTAAATGTTTGGACAGCTCTTCAAAAGGTCAAGTCCGAACCAGGCACCTGTATTTTACTGAAGTAAACTGTTTCCTCAGATTCTCATGATATGATCACAGCACCTTCTCCAGCACTTCTCAGATGGCTTCAGAATAACCATCCACATTCATAACCATCCACATCCATTAATCACAGAATGGTTTGGGTTGGAAGGGATCTTAAAGATCATCTCATGCCAGTCACTCTGTCATGGGCAGAGACAAAGTTATGCACTGAATTAGGGCTTAAGAGTGATCTCACCTGTAAACTCATGTATATAAATTATCCCCCTGTCACACAAATAATTCAGAAAAACTACATGCTAAGAAACTTTTAATTTATAACTGAAACAGAAGTGCCACATCCCCAGGTGTTGCTAATGCCAGTTGATTTTAAAATTGTCATTCGATATCTGAATTGTATATATATAAAAATATAGAGTGGAAAAATAATTTATTTTTAAGAAAATCTTTTAAGAAACACTTTCCTTTAGATATGTCAGCAACTGATGCTCTGTAAGGGTTTAAAATAAAAGGCTTAAAAATCCCCTGCTTTATTAGAAGGGCAATTCCAGAGACTTGACACACTGTATAATCCCATCAGTGGTTAGTTCTCAACAAATAAGTCACACATACAGAAAAAATACTCTAGACCAAGGCAGGAGGCAAAAAGAGGTTAAATCGGTCACAAGCCAGGTTTTTCCTCAGTTTTAACTCATAAGTGATGACATAAAACCCAGAAAAAACCCAGCACCAACCTGAAAATGATTTAAATTTGCCAGCTTCAGCCATTTCTGGAAGTGAGCCAGCCTTAATTTGGCTGCAGGCTTCTCAAAATTTCTACAGCTCTAACTTTAACCTGCTGCAGCTTAAAAGGTGGACCTGGTGAAGAAACACACAAAAAATATTCCAAATAATTCTACACAAGTGATGGTCTGTTCTCTCCATGTACCCGAGCTCAGGATCAGCTGCTTCGTTCCAGGAGCGGACGGTGCCGTGTCTTTATGAGCAAAACTGTCCACCTTCAAAATTCCTTCTGTACCAATCTAATGCTGCATGAGGAAAATGGTCACAAGAGGGAATAGGACTTGTTTTCCAGGAGGGAATATTTTCAGAGTCGAGCTTGTAATTTCTATTTGCAAATCTCCAAATTCAACAATTTTTCAGCCTCTATAAACTCACAGATGGAAAGATCCTGTATTTGGAATAAATAATGTCTGAGCTTCACCTTCATTACAGGGCATTTTCTGTTAGAAGAGTGCTATATCCTGACTCCTGAAATACACAGAAGCCCTTTGTGGTAAAGCTATCATACTGGGCTACTCCAAGTGTGCAGCTAAGGAGGTTCACATTAGTAGTACTATGGAAGGACTGGGGGGAAAAGAAAAAAGAAAATATCATGACAAGCATCAATTGGGAATGCTGATAGCTCTCTCAGGATCCTGCCTAAAAATTGAGGGTACTTTTTATTTCAATATGTCAATATGAACTTTTTTACTTGTAAAAAAAAAAATCTCAACTTTGAAACATAAGTACATTTATCTTTTTACTATTTTTTCAGCCCTTTCCCCAAAATCTGCTGGTTATTAAAACACTGCTGCCTAAAAATAAAAGTGGCTCTGCTTCATCATGTGCCTTCTCTTTTCCCTGCATACACACACAATGAGGTCATTATTTGCTCATTATGCTCATTCTCACAGGGACAAGCTTTGATGTCAAGCAGCAAGTGCTGTGACTTCATTGTAGGTATGCAGACCACAGAAGGACTGTGTGAAAACATTACCAGTCCACACAAGAGATATCCAGTGCCTGGGCCAAAAGCCAACAGGAGCTTTGGAGCAGGTCTCTGGCCATCAGGAACATGTAACAAATATAGAGACCACACTGGGGCACACAAGGACACCCACTGCAGCCACACATTGATCAGAGGATCTCAAAGCATCAGTCCTCCCACTCATGGAATGGCAGAATGGTTCAGGTTGGTAGGGACCTTAAAGTTCATCTTTTTACAGCCCTCTTCTGGAACAGATGTCTCTGGTGGACAGAGACACCTTCCACGAGATCAGGTTGCTCAGGGACCCATCCAACTTGGCCTTTAATGAAATTAAAGAAGATAAAAGATGTTCTTAAAGGAAAGCAAAATGGAAAAAAAAAAAAATATCATCAACAGCTGCAGTTCAGACAACCCTGAAGTAGCCCTGATGTCTGCAGTGTGCAGTAACTACCATTATTAATAAGCATCATGTGGAAATGGACTCAAGTTGTGCCAGAGGAAGTTTAGATACTGGGAAAAATCACAGAAAGGGGTGTGGAATGGGCTGCTCAGGGAAGTGATCCAGCTACCACCCATGGAAGTCTTCAAAAAATGTGCAGCTATGGCACTTGAGGACATGGTTTAATGTTGAAAATGGTCATGGTGGACAGCTGGATTTGATGATCTTAAAGCTTTTTCCAACATCAACAATTCTGTGATTCTATATTACAAGATGCATCAAATACTGAATACTGTTGAAGAGGATCTGGCATGCCATTTCTTCTAGACAACTGGAATTTCTATATTTCAGTAGTTAAGAATTACTTATTCATAAAACAGAATTGACTCCATAAAGTAACTGAGGCTTTATGTACCTTTTTTCATAGGTCAAACAGCATGTGGGAACCCCATGAAACCATGTCTGTGGCTGCATGGTTTAAGACTTCAGCTTTAGAGCAGTCAACATATTAAGACTTGGCCTCAAGTTCAAACAGTTTCAGGGAATATTCCAGGACCCTCAAAAAAACCCTTTACATTTGAACCACTTTACTGGCCCCAGGAATACTTCTGGCATGGGGCAACTACCATTTCCCAATGCCAGGACACAGTTCAGAGGTATCTGGAGGCCAGAAGCCAGTCTCAAAAGTCTAGAGATGGCCAGTCTATTTTGGATAATAAGAAAATGGAATAACATGAGCATGGGTCATGCCATGCTTGTTAGCCTGAGTGTCAGAGAGCACAGACAGTTAATCTCCTGGTACAGACACAGCTTTACACAGTCATCTCCTCTGTAAAACCTCAGCCCAGACAGCTAGAGAAGTGTTCTAATTGAGTAGCTAATAATCACAGTGTCAGCCAGCAGACTTTCTACCTTAAAAGCTATTATTTTAATAGTCATACTAGAAATATGCTTTGGTGAGGGAGTTGAATGTGAGGCAAAGCAGGTATCTTTGTGTTGCCATGCAGGCTGTGTTTCTATGCTGATAAGGTCTTGTTTCACTAACGATGGGGAAAAAACAGCTTTCACTAAAGGCTTTATCTGACACAGCCTCCCAGGAAAGCAGTGTCCTTGCGCCTCAGGACGGGCAGACAGCCAGCTCGGGCTCAACTGCCTACAAGGCAGAAGACATAATATTACAGTTAATATCAGAAAACACTGTAATTTGTTTTTTGCTTACAATTTTATCTGACAAAAACAAGGCAGTTGAGGAAAAAGAAACAACAGAAGGTGTGCCTGGCTGCTGACTACTCCTTTGGCCTGTCTAGTGGGGAATGCTCTGCTAGATTCAGAGCAAACTATCACAGGGCTGATAAGGACAGGAACAACAAAAACATTGGGCTAAGATAGCTGTTCATCAGGGCGAGACAGAGAAGAGCCCAGCATGGCAGAGTCTAGAGGGAATAGCACCAAAAGTTAGAGAGAAGGTAAACAGGGATCTACTGTTTCATCTCTCATGTAAGAGAAGACAGGGAAAAAAAAAACCAACAGATTGTGACATTTCACAGAATCAGAGTTGTTAGGGATGGAAGGAACCTCTGGAGATCATCCAGTCCAACATCCCTGCCAAGGCAGGGTCACCTGGAGCAGGTGACACAGGAACTTGTCCAGGTGTGTTTGGAATGTTGCCAAAGGGAGACTCCACAACCTCCCCAGACAGCTGTCCCAGCGCTCTGCCATCCTTAGTGGAAAGAAGTTGTTCCTCAGGTTAGAAGTGAAACTTCTTGTGCTTCACTTTATGGCCATCGCTCCCCAACCTGTTACTGTGCACCACTGAAAAGAGTCTGGCATCATCCTCTGACATCCTCTTGGAGATATTTATACAGATTGTTGAGATCCCTCCCAGTCTTCTCCAGACCATTCAGGCCTAACTCCTGCAGTCTCTCCTCATAAGAGATGTTCCAGACTCCTTGCATCTTTGTATTATTTCATCTTATCACTGAGAAAGTTTAATACATGAGTACCTAGATCAGATAGTTCTGTTACAGGAAAACCTCTTCCTGGGAAGCTTAACTTAGAGAAAAATCACAGTGATGGTGGTAGACTTTTAGTCGTTATTTATTCTTCCATTTTCTGTTCCTCAAATGCTATGAGTGACATTCTTTACACTTCCCTGTTATATTCACATCCCGTTTTTGAGTGTCTCAAAGCATAAGAGGCGCTTCTGAGATGCAATACCATACTGAATAATCAAATCCAAAAAGAAGGGAAAAGAAAGTAAAGTCAAAGATCATGACAATAAGATTCACTATACACAGAAGCAAATGACACTGCAAACTACCAAGGACTTTTTGGAGCTATTCTGGATGGGTAGGCAAATTCTCTTTCTGGCTTGTGGAAGAGCATATTGAACTCCATATTTAGATTATTTTTTTTTTTTCTTTTAAAACATGCACATCACATAATCTGGTTAAATTGTCTATTTTGAGTGTATGTATAAAGTGCTAAATACTTTGGTTTAAGCTGTAATTCGCAACAGGCAGGGCATTTCTGGACAATTATAACACGTCTCTGGTAGCATTTTAAGGCATGAAGCCAAAAGGCTGGATGAGTTGAAATACCTGAGACATGCAATAATCCCTTGGAAATCCTCTGGATTGTTTTACAGCTATTACACAATGTCATACTTTTACTATGTGTATAAAATTCAAAGGTTTGACTCTGTATTTAATAAGTTTTATTCACAGTATTCAGCTGCTTTAGATATGGTCAGTTATATATGGGAACATATTTTTTATGGGAGCCTGTTGTGATAGGACAAAACAAACATCTATTTGTTTTAAAGTAAAAGAGGGTCGATTTAGATTAGATATAAGGTGGAAGTTTTTCACAATGAAGGTAATAAAACATTGTCACAGGTTGTCCAGAAAGATGGTGGATGATCCATCCCTGTAAACACCCAGGGTCAGGTGTGAAAGGGCTCACAGCAACCAGATATAATGAAAGGTGTCCCTGCTCATTGCAGGAAGTGTGGACTAGATAACCTTTAAAGGTTATCTTTGAAGGTTAACCTTTTCCACACAAAACTATTCCATGATTCTGCATCCTTAAAACCCCAGCCTCCTTTTGCAACCATGACTGTATCCTCTCTCCCACTCACCATCTACTGTTTATGATCCCTTTAGGATTTCCCCTTAAAAAACTTGCTTCCTCATTTTTTTTCCCTGGGGTCTACAATAATTCAGTCTTCTTCTATTTATCTATTTTTAGGTAGTTTCTGTGCTGGCCTCAGCTAGTCACATGTGTATCAATAGCGCTTAAACCTGTCTTCAGACTGCTTGCTCCTCTCTTCTGCCTGAGCCTCCCTCTCCATCACCATCCTTACCAGCTCCAACCAAATATTTCTTCTTTTAACCCACTTCACACAGCTCAGATGAGAGCTGCATTCATACTCTGCTCAGCTCAGTGAGGCTTCAGGTTGTAACTAAGCACCTTGGGGTGTGATTTTAACAAACCTGACAAGAAATGAGAGAAATCACCAACTGTACCATGGATTTTCAAATGCCACATTTTTCTATATTTGGGAAGTTGCTGTGCAAGTAAGTATCTGTCAATCCATAATACAATTCAATTCCTATAAAACATACTATCTAATTTTTCTTTCTCATTTTTATATATTATTCTGTCTAATTCTTGACATATAACTTGTTTAAAGGCTTTGGCTGTAATAACATTACATAAAAAAATTAAAAGCATCCTTATGAAATACTTAGAAACAAAATATTCTGTGTACCATACTCAGCAGTTGCTACTAACATGAGATGGAAAAGCCCAATAGAAAAAAATAAACTTTTACCTAAAAGTATTAGTGCTATATATTAGTTAAAGTATTTTTACTAATTACTTTTATAAGTGAGAGCTCCTATAACTGCAATTGAATGAAAGGAAATATATTCCTGTAATTAACAAAATGGGATTATAAAATTGGTAAGCAAATGCAGAGCCATAACAGATACCAAACTCACTTTTCAAATGATTTACAAACACTGAGATATGAAACAAAAAATCAGAAAATAGTGTTCTAAATATAAAAATGCCTTGCATTTTCAATATTTTAGGCTTCATAAAACAAAATTTGTACTGTATCAAACCATCCTATCACTAACATCTTAAAGTGCTAACATCACCTTCTACATCAAATAAAAGACATCCCAAAATTTTTTCATTTATTTAATGTGTGTTGTTATAAATTAACATGTTTTTTTTTGTTTTGACTACAGATATCTCTCAGTCTGAACTAAATCACCCCCCTCCACTTACAGCCAGTGCTGAGAAATATCTTGTTTAGAAGGATGTGCAGCTCTTAAAGAGCCCTCTCCTACATGCCTGCATTTGGCAAAATGAAATCCAAACTCCTTTTTCTGGAAAATCTGAACCTCTTTATTTTAACCACACGAAACTCCACAATTTATTTGGTTATAGATGTTATTTGAACCCTGTTAGCCCTAAGAAGTTGAGCTTGCTGAAAAAAAAAGGGGCTAATGATGAAGACTTTCCTCAAATGACACATTATTACTGTTTTCCTTTAAATATCAAGCCAGTTGTCAGCAAATCAGACTGTTAATGGAAACTCCTGGAATTGTAGTTCCTGTTTTTTCAACGACTGACAGAGGGCAGGTTTAGTTTAGGTATTACACAGAAGTTCTTCCCTGTGAGGCTGCTGAGGCCCTGGCACAGGGTGCCCAGAGAAGCTGCCCCTGGATCCCTGGAAATGCCCAAGGCCATGTTGGACAGGGCTTGGAGCAACCTGGGACAGTGGAAGGTGTCCCTCTCCATGGAGGAGGCTTGGAATGAGATGATCTTTACAGTCCCTTCAAACCCAAACCATTACATTATTCTGTAATTCTAGACTTTACAAACAGCCTTCCCATCTTGCTACACCTTAAAGACAGGAGTTCCTCATATGGAAATAAGACTGCACTGATATATTTTTACAAACAGGAAGAATTCAGGTCCCAGATTATGAACTGTTCTGAATTTATACTCCTTACAAACTGTAAAGTGAACAGCTCAGAAAAGCAAACACCTTCCATTCGTATGTAGGGTGACAAAATCATTCCATTTATAAAATCTGAGGTTATAATGAGGATTCAGAGAACCATTCTTGTGCTTGCTTAGACCACACCACCACAGTATATTAAAGTTGAGGCAGTGGACTGCATCCTCTGCAAGTGCATCCCACAATACTCACCAACCCCCAAATATTGCTGTATTAATAAACATATGTGAGATTTGAATGAGCTGCAGCAGTGCCCTCCTGCACCAGGAGACATCTGGTACAGGGACACTCCTCTCTGCACCACCTGGGGATGTGTCACATGCCTTTGCAGGATAAACAACACACTGTACAGTTAAAGTCCCATTTTCAGCATTCTCTGACTGTCCTAGCACTGGCATTAGGAGAGTGCAAAGGGCCAAAATTAACCTGGCTTTGCAGCAGAGAAAAACAATGTTCAGACAGAATCACTAAGAATAATAGCAATAGTAATGAGTCATTATTATAATTTTTAATTTTTTTAATAGATTTTTCTGGGAAGGAGACACACAGGATGTACTTTATTAACAAACTGCCCAGGAAAGTGCACAACTAAGTGTTAAAGTCTTTTAGTTTGGTTTAGAAAGAAGCGACAAGCAGATAACCAAATTGGTCCTGAAATATTTAATCCCGGAAAGAGTATCTCAAAAAATAACCTTGAAGCCATAAAATAACTGTTTACCAGGGCTTGCTCCACTTTGTTATGAACACTTTGAGTCGGTGCTAAATTAAGAAAGCGCCTCAGCAAGGCGCAGTTGGTAAGATACGTTATCGGGTTTTAGGGCAAAAACAGGCATATCTTGCCACTAGGAACAACAACCTCGTATGAAACCTTCTCAGAAAAACTTCTCCAGCTTATAGTTTTGTAAAGGCTCGTTTTCCTATGAAACTCTCTCAGAAAAACAAATCTCTAGCTTTTAGTTTTGTAAAGGCTACTTTCTGACTGTCCTTTTCTGAAGCACAAACTCCTGCAGAAGGGCAAACTGAACTCCTCGCTGCCCATGGATCCCTGGTATTAAAATCATGGAATAATTTGTGCTGCCTCTATAGAATCTACTTCATAAATGTAAATGACATCCAGGACACTTGTGTAACTTGAAAAGTAGAATGTGGCAGCAAATTCAGCCTTTTGCACATTGGTTCGAATTTCAGGCTCCATAAAAACCTACAGTTCTGGAAGGAGAGGATCATCTTCAGTACATTTTGAGACCAGATGATGACAGACTGGCTGAGCTTCCAGAGAAGTCCTATCAACACTTTGGTGGCTGGCAGCACAGATACTGGGACCAATTAGGTTAATCAAAACTACATGGCATACAGGCTCCATGTGCAATTCCTAACATGGTCAGAAGGAAGAAAAATATGCTACAGCATGATTTTGACTAGAATGGGTACATCTATAAAGCCTTTGGAATGCAGGACTTGAACCCAGGGAATGGTGAGAAAAATGGTCAGAAAATCTGAATTTACACAGTCCCTAAATAGGCACCCAACAACATTGTGAATCTCAGAGTCACTGAGGCTGGAAGGCCCCTCTAGAGATTGTCTAATCCCACCTGAACAAGTTGCTAAGCGATGTATCCACTCAGACAAGTGGCCAAAAAATGCCACAATAATTAGAATAAAACATAAAAAAGCCTATGCAGTCCTGTCTCCCTTCTATAAATAATATCATCCACAGAATTTCCCATATAGATAAATTATTCAGGGAGGGGGTATTTGTGTATGTGAAACAGGCCTCTATTAATTCGCTCCCATCATTGCCACACATTTGGTCTACACTTTATGCACATTTTTGGGACCACTGAAGACTTCCATCAATGGAGACATGGAGTCTGAGGTTCAGTAACATCTTTGACAACTGGTCTATCCACTTCAAATTATGGGAAATTTTGCAGATCACAGAATCACAGAATCATTTAAGTTGGAAAAATTCTTCTGGTTGCACCATTTCTGGGCTCCTCAGGACAGGAGAGACCTGGAGCTCCTGGAATGGGTCCAGTGCCCAGTGACAAAGATGATGGAGGGACTGGAGCATCTCCCTGCCCAGGAAAGGCTGAGGGGGCTGGGGCTGTTCAGCCTCGAGGGGAGCCCCAGCTGAGAGGGAACCTCATCCCTGGGTGTCCCTGTGAGCAGGGAGGGCTCAGAGCAGGGACCAGGCTCTGCTCCATGGGGATCCAGCAATGGCACCAGAGGAATGGGCAGGGATTGATCCCAGCAAGTTCCACCTGAACAGGAGGAAGAACTTCTTCCCAGTGCAGTGACCAAGCACTGAACAGATTGTCCAGAGTGTGGAGTCTCCCTCACTGGAGATATTCCAGAACTGCCTGGACACAATCCCATGCCCTGTGCTCTGGGTAATTCTGCTTGAGCAGGGAGGTGGCAGTAGATGATCCACTGTGGTCCCTCCAACCTGAACCATTCTGGGATTTTACGATATCCTAAAGCATCCATGGTCACTATGCTACCCTCAAAAAAGCAGGTGCTTCAACTCCTCCTCTGCTACTACAAATCCATTCCAGCATGCTTAGCATGAAGACAAAATGAGGTTTAGACTAAGACATTGTTACTGCTCCTTGTACAGAAATTCCTTCCATTTGTGCAGAAAGACAGCACAGGATTGCTGATTTTGGAATGGAATGTTGTTCATACCTGCACTTTAGATCCACCTCCTCAATTTGTGTATGTGTCTGCTGTCAAGATTTGGGTAAATACAGAGTAAAAATGCATGTACATGCTCAGTATTTTCAGCATTTACATCTATTCATAAAATAATAATGTATATAAAAAATAATACTGAGCCAAAATGTTAATGTAGTCTCTTCCATGTGCCAAAAACTCGTGTGGGTATGTGCATAAAGAATGTACATACTCAGAGAGACACTAACATCTTGTAATGCAATATGTTTCTGTTATACATGCTCCAGACTTCCTAACAGCTGCATATTTTAATATACATAAACCCATACTTGAAAAATAATAAAATGTATTAGTTTTCCACATTAGGCATTTATGACCTAATTTAGGAGAGTATTACATCTTTATAACTTTTAAAAGACCCATTTTGATAAAACATCCCTATAAACAGACTGAGAAAATCAGGGTAACAAGCATCTGTTGCTGCATTGTTTTCTTAATGGGGTAATAAACTAATAACACATTTTTATAACTTTTCACAAGAATATAAAGTATTAAAATTGAAATTGATATTGAAAAATGTTCTCATGGTCCATTTTATTTTATTTTATTTTTCCACTATGTAAAGTTACTGTACTTACCAGATTAATATTAATATATCTTAATTATGTTGACACAATGGAAATTTGCCAAAGACATTCAAAGAATGGAAATAACTTGTTATTTCCACTACTCTAATTAAGGTGATGTATTTAGCCCATTTTATTCATAATGTAGCAGTAATATGAAAATTTATAAAAAGGTATAGAGATAGCACATACAGAAATAATGACCCAAACTTTTGGAGGGTTTTAAAACAGTGTTATTCCATTGGCTTTTTAAAGCAATCATGATTTTTTTCTTTCTAATCTACTTGTTTTAATGAATAATTACCGAAACTTTATTTCTAAAAACAAATGTCAGAAATTATAAAATCAATATCTACTTTCCAAAACCTTATGTTGTATTGTTCTGAAGTTTATTTTTCTTTTTAGAAAAAAAGATAAGACTATGTTGCATAACACAAAACTAATGAAAAGGTATTGAAAATAGTAACTCTGAAGTGAAATTTTTATATTTGGGAAGGCAAATTTTGAATTATTTCCTTTGAAACTACTAATGTGAACATCAAGAATTCACACCAAATAAGCTGCTGACCTGCATTCAAAGTGGATTTTCACATTTACAGTTTACCAAAGCACCAGCACAGGATGATTCATAGCTCTTGAGGATGGAAAGGACCATCTAACCTCACTGTACTCATAACACAGCCACACAATTTTCTTGAATTGGCTCTCCAGAACCAATAGCTGTGGTTGAACTTAAGCATGGCTTTTACAGAAACATCTCCTCTTGATTTTAAATTTCCAGTCATGGATAATCCGTCACAATCATTGGCTAAGTTATTTCAGCACTTAGTTATGTTGTTATAAATATATATGCCTTATTTCTAGTTTGAATTTATCTTGCTTAAATGTCAAGTTGCACTAGAAAGACTCCTCACACACATCATCCTGTCAAGGTAGAGAAAAAGGCACTTCCACAGCATGGTCCATTTGACCCCTCTTAAACAGCTACCTTAGGAAGAGATAAATTACAGCCCAGAAATGCTTGTTCCTCTCAATTGACTATAAAGGAAATCATAGAATCATGGAGTGGTTTGTATTGGAAGGGACCTTAAAAACCATCTCATTCCAACCTCTGCCACTGGCAGGGACAACTTCCACTATTCCAAGTTATTCCAAGCCCTGTCCAACCCAGCCTTGAACACTTCCAAGGTGGGGCAGCCACAGCTTCTCTGGGCAACCTGTGTAGTTGTGCTCACAGATGTTTGTCACTGTGCTCAGATACAAATATTTCTATCTATCCAGAGGAATCCCACCCTGAATATTCATATAGGTTTGCATGCAAGGATTGAAAAACCCTAAGGCATGAGATTTTTCTTTTTTATGGGTCCTTAATGACTGGCTATATAACACGTTCTTCAGTTTGATACACTCCTGTCTCTGTGTTGGTCTTTTCTAGTATTTCTCCCAATTGTTAAGGTTCTCACTAAAACACAAGTACACATTTTAGCCGTATTTGTACCAGTACAGCAGAAAACTCTTCTATTTCCTATTCCCCTTCCTGCCTGTCCAAGGACTGCCTGAGGACTGCCTCAGACCCTTCAGCTACAGCACTGGATTGGCCCCATTGCATTCAAGTGATTCCTCGAGACTCCACGACACGTTTTCAAAATCCCTACTTTGCAAGATACAGCCCCAGAGACTGTAAATGTTGCCCATTTACTTAATTTGTAGATGAAATACTTAACATCTGGCTTCTCTGGAATGAAAATAACTTGCTTACACTTCATTTATCAAAAGGTAACTCAGTAACTCTTTGTCACTACCTTGTCCTCTTCATTATTTTACAATCCTCAATTAACTTCACTCCAAAAATATCTGACAAGGAAACTAGACCCTGAATAAACTACTTTTGGAGAAATGGAAAGTTGAAGAGTTTGCGATGTAAATTTTCTAAACCTACAACACTCACCATGAATGCAGAGCTCCAGCCACTCTGCCTATATCATAAAATACAGCAGCATAAAGGGATTTCTCAGAGCAGCCAGCAAAGCTTCATTCATATAATCTTGGAATTATTTAGGCTGGTAAAGACCTCTGAGATCATCGTGTCCAACCATTAACCCAGCGCTCACCACTGAACCGTGTCCCCAAGTGCCACATCCACACATTTATTCAACACTTCCAGGGATGGTGATTCCATCCCTGCCCTGGGAAGCTTGCTCCAATGCCTGACCAGCCCTTCAGCGAAGGAATTTTTCCAATGTTCAATCTCAACCTCCCCTGCTGTACTTTGAGGCCATTTCCTTCCTGTCACTTGTTACCTGGGAGAAGAGCCCAACTCCCACCTGGCCACAACCTTTTTTCAGGGAATTTTAGAGAGGGATAAGGTCCCCCTTTATTGCCTTTACACTGGTGTTACAAAATCAGCCTCAGTTCTAATGTTGACACACAGAACCTTCCAGTATCTAGGGCTACTCTTGAGATTTATTTCAGCAAGTACTAAAGCCAAACAGTTGCTGCTGACTTCAGGCAGCTGAATAGTCCCACATCACTTTAACATGAAATATTACCTTCTTTTGGAAAAACACATTATTAGAAAATTTTTACCCACAATTCCTTGAAAATAAACTTTATGAAGCTGGGAATTAATTCCTTCCATGAAGAAATAAGAAATATAAGAGTTTGCTTCAGCACCTAAAAGGAAATTGTGCTTTGATGAATTGGGAAATATGCAATAAATTAGGGGAAGCAAATAATACTCTGCATTGTAACCTTTGCTCACAGACATGGCTGTTAGTGTTCCTTACCTTAAAGTACAACTGATAAAGGCTGAAAAACTCAGCACTAGTTAGATTTTTATGTCCACCTAAGAGCTCTCAAGCTGCCAGCTCAGGCTGAATGTGAATAAACTGGAATTCCTCATCTCCCACCTACTCCAAATCCTCCATTTCTGTTCATCAATAATCCTGTGTCCCTCGCCATCATCAAGGTGTGTAACACAGGTTTTATCTCTGAGGCTGGATACTCTGTTCACTCCAGGACTGAAGCTGCATTTTATATTTTTCTTTCCCGATAACAATCCTAGTGGCACGTAACAGCCTTCCTTACCCTTCATCAAGATTCCAATCTCTGGAAGTCACAGAAACACTAAGGAATCTAGCTCTGAAAAACAACGTTTTCTTGTTTGTATCAAGTCATAAGAACCCTGCCAAGCTCATTTCTTCCACCCATCACTTTGCCTTTCCTCTTAGCCACATGTGTTAGAAGCTGCTTTCCATTTCCCCTCATGACACCCTCCTCCTGTGCAGCAGCACATCTCCCATCAAATGTCAGATTCCAACCTGGACCACCTCACTTGCCACTCTGCTGTGCACACAGCAAACATTCAATCCAGCACATCTCCTGCAGCATTTTTCTGGTAGGAAAAATCAAACAGCAGATGAACATCATCACCCACTGTCACTTCATTCTTAAAACTCTTCTGTGACTCGTACAGGAAAAAATCTCTTAGTGACTGGGTAATTCATATACTGATACCACTTCCTCACTAGCTAAACAATACTATCTCCTTTCACTCTTCTGTTTATCTTATCAAATCTTATAATTTGTCATGTCTCTAAATTGCAAAATGCATTGAGCTATCACTAACTCCTGTTCTGCATTTGTGTAAGATGAATAATAAATACAGAGGAATCCTGGATCTTGACTCATGTTCTTACACTGAAAAGCATTACTAATAAGATTGTTTTCCCTCCTTTTTAAAGTTAAATGACCTTGTATTTCTGTTATGGAAGTTGAGACTCCAGAAAAAAAAAAAATCTCACTTTAAAGAAATGGTATCATGCACCTTTAAAAATCTACAATAAACCCCAGTATTCTTTTAAGTATTTCAGGCTAAGCACTCAAAATGTCTCATTACTTCTAATGATGTGGAACTGGATATAAAATTACATCTCAAAATTAGTCTTTCTTGATCACATGAATGGCCTTCAACGTGTTCTAAAGAGCCATAATTAGTAGCTTTTTATCTGTTTATTGAGCTTTTAAATTTCTCTCTTTTGTATCTAGTTAACTATTTTTATTGCCTAAATATGACTGTAGTAAATTATGGGTAAAGATGGGCCTCATCTACCCTGTGGGATATTAAATCCCAAGTTTCCTAACGTGGCAACAAGCATATACCTTCCTTCTGTACCATCTGCTCTTTTTTTAAAATTAAAAATACCCTCTATGCACAATGGTGAGATTGTTTTAACTTTCTTTTTAACAGATGCAGAAACAGCTGAATGCTTTTTCTCAGAAGCACTTAATCCACACTCCAGTCCTCCACTATATCTTCTGAGGGTAATTTAAGCATCATATCTAAACACCAATTAGAACTACAGTTTTCTTGATGGTAAATATTAATAACCTGTCCTTCTTGGAAGGAAAAAAAATACCCAAACCCTTCACCACTGACAAAATTACCTCATGAAATTACTGTTTCTCACTTCCAGGCCGTTTGCATTGCAATAATTCTGCAGGGAGAGACTGCTCACTTCCAGCAGTTTTAGCACCTTCTGCAGTAAAACTAACACATGTGGATCTCTGGAGAGTCTTATTTTTTTCCTGTTGTCCCAATTCTTTGCCATCAAAAATGACAATCCTGTCAGCACATCAACACATTTTAAGACTGACCTGTGCCAGTACACAGCCTGGAATGTTGCATTAGTACAATTCCTCCAGGCTGGATACCAACCTCTCCCCCAGCAGCCAGTGTTAGCAACCCTATGCAAATATTTATTGTGTGATTTTTCTTCTTATTTTTATTGCTTTTTTATTATTATTATTACTTATTATTATTACTTATTCTTATTTTTCTCCTAGCATTATTGGAATTTAAATTATGTGAAATTAGAAGCATGTAATTCTTAGGCAGAGCTCCTGGCTGTGGAATTCATTCCAAATTAGTAAAACAGAACTGGATGTCTTTTAATCACTCAGGTGCACTCCAGCTTCTGTAGTCATTCTGCAACTGAAGCCTGAAGAAAACCACTTATTTTATACACATTCTCAGAGCTTTGAAGAAAAGCTCAGGGTCTTCATGAAAGCCCAATATCTTTTATTTTCACCCTTGTGTACATTAAGTAACATAAATACCCCCAGAGACAGAGAAGTGTCTTATTAATGAAAAATACATTTCCATATCCCCTCTCCTGTGACTGTCATGGACAAAAGTATGTTATTTCTACCAATAAGCAGCTAAAGAATTTAATTGCTATGAAGGGAACTGAATTATCTGGGGGGGGGATAAATGGGAGGAAGAGGCTTGGCTTAAAAGCAAGAAAACCATCTCAATTGTGATCTTTTGTCACTGTAGAACAGCAGATACAAGAGATGTACCAGAAAGCCCTGGTTGAAGCTTAATCCTAAACAGGAAACCGCTGTCACAAATGTAAGTACAGCAGCACACAGCACTAAAAACAAGACTGGTACTTGTGTAACTGTTTTCATTTTCTGAAGTCTGATATCCCTTTCTAGAATTTGTCTTCATTTTGTAATTTTTTTACTCAGGTCTGCTAGCTCCAAAATATTGATGGAGTGCTGTATCCTATTTAAGTTTAAAGTCTTTATCTTCCAAAACTTTCTAGTGAGCAAATATTACAACGTGAGAAGAAGAATCTGATCTTAATTTCATCCCATTTTATGTCCTACAAGCATCCCTCTCTCCTTTTCTCCTATGTGCAATAAATTTTAAAAAATCCTTGAAATAAGAGATGAATCAGAACTTATATTACCAATAATACTAGAAGCCTCAATTTAGCCCATGCTTTTGTCAGACTGTAGGTATAGTTTAAAAATTAAGCAGATGACTGCTTTGCTGAATTGAGGTTTACACAACCTTGAAGCTAAAGTCAGAAAGCTGGAATAATACAAAACCTCAGGGAAGGAACAAAAAAACCACAAAATAAAATTCATAGAATGTGTTTGGTTGCCTCAAGCCTGGTGTTTTCACTTGATTTTCCTAGAGAAATATTTCCAAGCAGTACCAAGTGTACAGCCAGGCTCCCAGAAAAGGGTCTGGTTTAGAGAAAATAAAACTTCAGTGTTAGAGAGATTTTCTAGCAACCAAAGCACAGTGTTGCCTTCTGATGCCTGGAGGTGTATCAGAGGGATGAGGGGAGAATGAGCACCTCTGCCTCAGGGCATGAAGAAGACAGGGACACAAATGAGAGGCAATCAAACATCATTTGTACTGCTACACATTCAATACCGTTTTTTGTCCTTAGTGGCATCAGAGATTTAAATGAAAAGTGGCTCCTTACTGAGTGGGACATGATAAATGGAGTGAAATGAAGCACAAAATCCCAGCTTTTATTCAGGAATCTTTTGCCTTTTCCTGGGCTAAACTGAACAAGTACTTGAGTTTGAGTATTATTATAAGACCTAAGGAACAAGAGTAGGCAACTAAAAGGGATCATAACAGATGATAAGAGTTATAAAAAATATCCCCATTTGGTTTTGGTGTTCCCATACTATCATCTGCCCCTTTCCAGATTTACTTTGCCATTCTAGAGGTTTTACATTCTTTATTTGCGAAGAGACAAGTCAGGGATGCCAGAGATGTCCACATGATTCTATCATGGAATCAGAGACTCTTACAATGGTTTGGATTAGAAGGGACCTTTGAGACCATCTAGTTCCATCTCCACAGGCAGGGTCACCTGCCACTAGACCACTCTGCTCCAAGCCCCATCCAGCCTGTCCTTCTATCCAAGCTCAACACAACAGGACACGTCTGTCAAGCATCAGTCTTACGAGCGGCACCTAAAATGAAGATCCTACTCACGAGAAATAAAGTTTCATGCAATTTTTCTTCAACTGTAATTCCAATTCAAACAGCCTTGATCCTAAAGTTCTCATAATGTTTCATCCAGACAGCTCACATCCTGTGCTACAGAGCTGGGCAGTGCTGCTGCTGACTCACAGCTGCTGCATCTCAGTCTGAGCTGGCTCAGAGCAGCCCTGAGAGTGAACTGACAACAACGAGTAGCTCCAGTTCACAAAGCACTTTCAAATCTTTCAAGGAGAAAAGTATGAATGAACACTCATTTTCAAGGGGAATCTGAAAGAATGGTATAAAATACAACTGCATCTGATCCTGCACTATATATAATGGTGTAAGTACATGGTATTGTCCATGGGCTAACAAAATCACAAAAACATGAATCCTGCAGGGAGCTGCACTATAATTCTGTGCAAAGACAAGTAAAAAAAATACACTTTCTTTTAAGATTCTTCCATTTTGTTCTTAGGATTCTTCAACAACCAAGTTTCTGTTTATTAACTCTTGTACCAGAATGTACCTGCTGCATTATACCACTGTCTTTACAAAAATTAATGCAAATTGTGGAAGAAGGACATATTTATTTTTGTGAAATATCTTGGAACACTTAATTAAGTACCTTTTTGTCCCAGTATCTGCTCTAGAATTATAGTTCTTACCTTACCCTTGAAATACATATTTATGTACATGTTAGATTGCCTTGAGCAAAGTACCAGAAGTCAGATTCTCATCCATACTAAGGTTTTTTAAGCCTCTCAGGAGGCACTTACGAACATACACTTTTAAAAAGTAACATGTTCTTACCCTCAGATCGTTTTACATCAGTACAACTATGCTTGAAAAGCCTCCAGTATGTTTTGAATCTGCCCATACAGTTAGAAAAAAAATAATTATATAAGGTTTATGAGATTAGGAGTTGTTTTTGTTTATATGAGAAATTCAGCTGATTGTAAACTTTATTGTTTACTTATCTTCTCACTAACAGAGCTAGCAAATTTATCTGACAAATCAGATTTTTTAACCAGTAGATATGAAAAATGACAGAATTTTGCAGTGTGAGCTTCTATGTTGAGAAAGATGCAGGTTTTGTTCAGCCCTTCCAGCACAACAGGTTTGAACAGGCAGTGACACAATGGAGCACAGCCCTCTGTGTGGTTGTACAAACTGCATTACAGAGTCAATCCATGCCAGTGTTTCCTGCCTCAACAGAACCACATCTATGCTGCCTGAAAGCCTCACGTGCTGCTTGCAACATGTACTGTGTTGTGTAGTAGGACACTGATCTATGTGCAATCCCAGAATTTTAAATATCCCCACAGGTTATCAAATATTACCCAGACTGTAAATATTTTCCTACTGCTCTGCAGAAAGGGAGCAAGTTCTTTTCAAATCTACTTCAATGACATTTTTTCTGTTATCTAAAAATCTATGTTCCTGTTCAATAAAATCATCTGGGAAACTTTACTGCTTCATCAGTACTGTGAGCTTGTGCCCTCATTAATAAATTCTGTTGGAGCGTTAAGACTACTCCCAGTAGGGACAGCTGGGAAACTGCAATATAAAGTCAAGCAGCACATTTAATGACCAATGAACTTTTGGAAACTTACTCCAAAATGATACATCATTGTGTCAGACACTCTTAAGCATTATGCAGCTTGGTCTCCCTTTTTAGAAACATGAAACCCCCTGAATCTGCTACCACAAATTGGGAACCTTTTAAATTATTGCCAAGACACCTGCTTTTCTCCAAGAAACTTCATAAAACTCTCCAAATTAGTAATGCCATTAAGTAAAACTTACAGAACTATTGTTATTCTGAAGGAGTATTAGCTATTTAGCTTAAGGAAACCAACAGGGATTTTTATAATGGAAAGAACTGTCATATATATTATATAATCTATTCTAAATGAAATGCTTTATTATATTCTTGAATATGCTACTCTTTAACATTTTAATCTTTCTGGGAGAAAACCCTATTAACTATATCAGGATTAGATTTATCTAATGAACAAGTTCAGCTCAGGAGAGGAGACGTGAAAGATTCTCAATCAGTTTATAGGTCTTCAGATGGCATTAAGAGCCATATAAATCAAATGTCCCATTTTACATTTCTGAACAGCACTGGCAGAAATAGTGCTGGGATCGAAGAGGGAGCCCCATTTCCCCTGTTCCTTCTCTTTTCTGAATGGTCCTACAGAAAGCAGGCGAGGAGGGATTATAGGAATGCCTTCTGTCGAGGAGTTGGCCAAAACTGTGCCATCTCATCTTGGAGCAATTTATCCAATAAGATGATTTAGAGGACAGTTCAGTGGCACCATTTTTGGAGGCAAAAGCAGGAGGGAAGGAATATAAATCAAAGGTGACTGGCAGGTAAAGGATATATGCAGCAATCAGCCAAACCATGTGCACACTGGCACAAATTCAACAAGATCATTTATAAAAATTTTAAGTCAGGAGTACACAAAAGGGGGTCTGGTGCTAACTAAATCCACAGATAGATTACACGCCACTGAAATAAACACTTCCAGATGCTGGCATACAAAAACCTTTTACAGAAAGAAATGTTTTCTTTCATAAATCTGAAAGGAGGAACCTTGGGATGGGGGTTGGAAGAGAACAGAACAAGATTTCCAAAGTGAGATTTGACTTCCTACTGGTTTTATAGAATAATAATTCATCTTTTTCAAACACGAAGTGTTAACACTGTAGAATTACAAATAACTGCAGACAACAGCTTGAAGTATAGACAAAGACATCATAAATATGTAACTGTTTTATGAAATAAAATGCCTTTTTTTGCTTTCAAAATGAGAAGAAAGCATGAAAATGTCAATTTGACTTTTTCTATATCAGAAATTGTATGTGTAGCAGAAGGGAAAGTTTTCAAATGCCTTTTGACAGAAATACATACATTTCATTTTTGAGATGTGATTAAGAATGAAATACTGACTTCTTCAAAATCAGTATCAATTGATTATGAATATCAGTATGGGCAGTCTATATTTTACAGGACCCTAAGTATCAGAGATTTTTTATTTAGTTTCCATGTAACTAATTTCTTTCGGAAACAGCATTCAAAACTTTTTATCATTCAAATGCTTTAGAAAAATTCAGCTGTACTGTATCCACATTGTGGCTATTGAAGCAATTATTGAAGATTATATTCCAGAACTTTTTCTCACTACTACTTTGATCTGAAACATGCAAGAAGAAATTTCTTTCAGTTAAAGGACTAAGGTGCAGACCAAATCCTCTGGATGACAATTCCAGGTTGTGGAGCCTCCATCTCTGGAGATACTCAGAAGCCCCATGGACCCTGTGCCCTGTGCTCTGGGGAACCCTGCTTGAGCAGGAAGCTTGGACCAGAAGACCTCCAGGGGTCCCTTCCAACTGACCCATTCTGTGACTCAGTGAATGTGAAGTTGAATTTTTGTTGAAGTTTAAGGCACCTACACCAAACTGGCTTTCCAAAATGTCATCTTCCACAAATATCATACTGCCACATTAACCTTTGTATTTTAAAGGTTTCCCTCTCTTCTTTCAACCCCCTGAATCTGCTGGTTTAGTCTCTCATAAGCTCAGCTTTGCCAGGTCATCAGCTACTATTCCACAGATTTTGTTTTTAGGGGAAGTTAATAGAGTCAAAGGCATCTTTATTATATTGAGATTATTAAAGATCCATGATGAACCTCAGTGTTTTTCACCACAGAAACTGATTTAAGCATTTGCATAAAAGCTGAGCTCAATCAGGACCAATAAAAAATGCTTTAAAAATATCAGAAGTAAAAGACCTTGACTAAATGTATAATTTGATTGTGAAACTATGATTACCATGTATATGTAATCTACTGAAGTCCACATGGAATACTTGCATTTAATATTTAAAAACCTCTAAGAGTATAGGCAGGGCTCTGTAAGGCCCAAATAATCCAAGTCTCTGCCAAATTACATTCTTTGGTGTTACATGTTCTTTGTGCAGGGAATGTCACAAGCAATATTATAAACACAGGTTTGTAAATATTCATTGTTTTATGCTGCATAGGCAATTCTATGAGACTGAAATATTTAACAAGAGAAGGTTTAGACTAGCAAGCCTTTTCATACTGAAATGCCTGGAAGGCTGAAGGAACATTCTCCCCAAAACATAAATACCCAAGGAAATGTTGGTTATACCCCTGTTCATTCAATACACCCCATTTACACACGTACAAGCTGCTGAATAATGGCCACTGTCTGCCATGAGCCTGTGCAGGACTACAATTTACATTTGTGAACTCAGTTTCTCTTAACTAAACATCTGAAACACATCATTTCAGAGCTGGCATAAACTAAAGACAAAGAATCTGCTTTGGAAACATTTTCTTGTTCTTTTTGCCTGTGGTCTTTCACTATTGTAGCTGATCACTTTGCTTTTCATTTCAGAGCAAAGGATCTCAGCTGTCCTTTTTGCTAGAGTTGTTCTCTTTGCTAGAGCTGTTCTGTGGTCATAAGTACTACTTACAGACTGTTCATGCAACACTTACAGCTGCTCCTATCAAGATTTCAGGTCAGCATTGTGTATTGCTCACAGAATAAATACTCTTTAAAGAGTTTTTTTTTTTGCTGCCCCAATTGTCTGAAATACAATCAATTCAAACAACTCAAAATAATTTCTCTAGTGACATTATGTTCGTGTTCATGGTAAGAAATAGCCACCTAATATTTTTGTGAACACCTTGGCATAATAAATACTATTATTCAGAATATTATTTGGAAGAATATCAGGATTATTCCTAGAGGCCCAGTCAAGACTGGACATCATTTCACTATGCACTCCCTTAGCTTAAATGCACATAGAAATAGACACAGGTACAGAACATGGAATTGCATATAGATATAATGGAGAGTTCCACACTTCCCATTCCTGTCTTGCAAAATTACATGGTGCTATTTCTTAATATTTCTCTGATTTTTGAAAGTCTAGACCATGCTTTAAAGTAGGAAACACTGAGCACCACCCAATACCATTAATAGAAAATATTTGGATAAAACATATGTCTAAACTACCTTAGACATGATACAGTGCAGAAGAATCTAGAGTACACTTGCTGCTTTCCATTGTGGCTTGCACTTGGAGACAAAAACTAAATGCTCTAATTATGTTAGTCATTCTAACATAGCTATTAAGGTCAAAATAAATGCAAACAGATCATTTTCACTGGTTTAATGTTAGTTCTCATTTACCATATGAGTATAAAAATTTCAAAGTGTTGTTTCCATTCAAACCAACATCCATCAAATACTGCTAAAGAATAAATTGTATAGCTTAACTCTTCTTCTAAAACCAACTCCTTAGGAACAGCTATCACCAAATCAGATGGAAGAGACTGACAATCATGATGAAACAGCGAAAAATGGAAAAATGTGAAAAAATATCACTGTGCTTTACAAATACCTATCTTAAGGAAACAAAAGTATATGTACATTTTAAAAGAAAAATATTCTTCTGTATTTTATTTTTACAGAAATTAAATCTCTATGTATGGGATTGAGCTATTCAGTAGCTTGAAACAGCAGGAAGCTTTCTCACTCCTCAACTCTGTCTTTTTTAAAAAGTGCCTTTCCATAAGAACTGCTGGGATGCAATTGGCAGCTCTCTTTCCACATCATCCATCCTTGTGTAGGACAACACAACTGTTCAATTCCATTTTTCCTGTTAGAAAAACAATCCCCTGGTGGTTTGGGTTCAGGTATGAACTTTCTGAATGCAGCAGCTCCTTGACAACTGCCAGTCTGTTGGTTATTACACTGATCCATAAAAACACCCCTTCTAGCTGCTTCAAAGCATTCAGGGGAGGGTTTCGATCCTTCTGATACAATTTTCTCCTCAGACATTGCAGAGAACAGCTCAGACTTCTAATATTTTACCAAGGTTTTTCCCTGCCTACATGGGCTGTGTCACACAGAGACATGCTGCTGAGAGCTGAGGAAATGGCCATGCCTGATTACATAAAAATCTGTATCAGTTCTGTTAATTCATTTACTCAAGTTTGGCTACACACATGCCCCCAGGTTTGGCCATCATTAAATTCTATTTGTTGTGGAAATCTGCATTAATGCAGATTGCAGAGGGCACTCAGTACTCACATTCACATTTGTGCCAAATTAAGACCTAGAATTTCTGGTTGCTGCATGGACAATTGTCATTTCCACGTCCCTCCCCAAAACTCCAATCAGGGCACTCACAGGGGAAAAGACCTAAATGCAGACTCTGCAGTACCTCTCAAAATACTTTTCCTGAGCCTTGTCATTAAAAGCAGAATTGTGTTACAGCTCTACAACATCTGTAGGCATCCAGAAGCTGACCCAAGATTCCCTCTTATTCTTGGCTTGTTCAAAGGGAACAAGATCTGCTCCTCTCATCAACCACGTTGACTGTAGGTAATGTTAACAAATTAAATTGTTCAGTTGCACTGTTTGGGAAGTTCACAAGAATGGAGGACATAAAATCCCAACTAAAACCAGGGTATTTTATTATACCTTGTGGTTGAAGAAAAAATTTGAACTTTGGTTAATAGTTGACCAAGCCACTTTTAGTGAGGGTCATGGAGGGAAGATTCACCTTTCTGCAGCTGTTTATGTGAGCTCTTTACATTTTTTAAATCAAGTTAAATACATTCTCTGCTTTCAGAAGCTATTGCCATATTCTTAACTACATCTCTTAGCAAACTTCTGCTAAAGACATCTTTCTGTTTTGGACTGGAAATTCTGCCCCATGCTTTACATGACATTAATCTAGCATTTTTGAGTGGCAAAAGAGAAAGGTGAAGTTATATAAAGACAATTAATTTTAATTGTTTATAAATTATCATTAATAAATCAAACTTTCACTGCCATCTATAAAAGCACTGATTAGTTTTGGCACTAGCAAAATTATAGCTTCATCTACTCATTTTCTCTTATTTTCCCTTGATCCTTGCTTCTGAAGTCCTGCTATTTCCTTTATATTTATGGCCTTCATGTACCTCTGTATCACGTTTACGTAAATGAATTCACCCAAATTCAGAATAAATTTCCTTTCCTAAAATCTCTCAGAAACTGGACAATTTCTTCCTGATTTTTAGGAGCTGAAATCATAAATCTCCCAAATCCTTTGGTGGATTTTGTTTGTTTTTTCCTGCAATGATTTCTTTGACATTTATTATTTTCTAGATGCACATATTCTGAGGTAAGCAGGATAAATGCCACACAGAACAGTAGATGAGAAGAAAATGACCCCAATTTATGACATTGGAGATGAACTGCTTTCACATTTTCATCAGCTGAGAAAATTAAATAAAGAATTCGTTTGGCTGCTCTGAACAATGGATTTGCAATTTGCATAGAAAAAATGATGGCAAAACCTCAGAACCATCAGAGTTTTACCACAAGCTCAGTTCTATTACATTTCAGTGGAGGTTCAAAGTTGTCTAAAAAACCCATTCTCTTCTTTCCCCAGCCGTAAATGTGTCACTTGAGAGTTCAACATCCAATAGAAGCCGTATCTGACACAAAACTAATTTTAGAATATAAAGTGCTCTTCACCATATTGGAATACATATAATTTAAAATAACTGTAAACCTAAACTTTGGAAAAACAGAAAATTTAAGCACTAACAAAAAAGCATAATTTGTAATTGAAAGAAAATAATATTTGAAAGGAAAAAAAAACCTTTTTTTTTTTGTCTTTCCAAAAAGAGACAGAAATTACTAAGTTTTATTTCCCAAGAGAATTATGCCACTTTTATAAAGAAAATTACAGTCACCACAAATTGCTTTCAACAATTCCAAAGCTTCTTCATTTGACCACTTGAAAATCAGAGTTCTTTAAGATTATAAATATAACTTTTTATAACTCTGTTATTACGTACTGTGAATGGGGAAAGAGGGCCAATCTTGTGGCCGTAGCGTCGAATGGCCTCTCTGATGTGGCTGGGCTGGATGGCATCACTTTGAGCCTCCATCCCACAGGCTGCAGTGCTCTGCAACAGAAAAACACATAAATTGTGACTAAATCAAAAACACACAACAGACCTACAGTGCATAAAGTATGAAAATAAACCTTTATAAAATGGACTAATTTTTATTTTTTTTTTTCATGAGGACACACATCATTGGTGCCACACACTACATCAGAGAGAAAAAAGCTATTAACAAATTAGAGAGGACTTTTACATGAACTTTGCTTAAGAGATCCAAAGAATACCGTTAGTCCTTTTAAATCTTTCACCTAGTGCTGCTCTATGTTGTAATTGAAAAGAGCAGAAAATGTTCAAACTAAAATGAAAGGGTCATATAAGTCATACTGCAATAACCACAGAAACTATTTTAAAAACACTTCAGACTCTTATTATGATGTCAAGGGGTGGGGAAAATATTGAACAAGCACCTGAAGTGGAAAGCAATTTGACACCAAAATCACCATTGAGTAGTATCAGTGTAAAATCTGAAGTTGAAACATGTGACATAATGGTGTTAGAAGGATGTAAAAAAAAAAATTGAATTATCTTGAACTGGAAAGCTTTAAAATTGCAAAAATTGAATTTTTTATTATGGAGCCTAAATAGGTAAAAATAATAATTCAACACTACCAGCACAATGATTGTACAACAATATTCCTGGGATTTAAAAAGAAAGTTACTCTTCTCTCCTTGTTAGCCAACAGAAATGTTGGTTTAGGCTCCACCTAGACACAGCTGCTTGCCAGAATTCAGATTACTTATCTAATGATGGCTGCTTGGCAATAAATTAATGAAAATTGTGAGTGCACTGAGAGTGACAAAAACTTTAATTATACCCTGAAGTTTAATGTATACACATCCACAGCCCCCTCATACATTCACACCGTATCCTAATGCTCTCAAAATCGGGGTATTTTTTACAGTGTTTTATTTTCAAGAGCACTGAGTCCACTGGAGACTGTGAGTACACACAGAATTATTCATAATATGATGGCAGATTCTTCTGCTGATTGACATCCATAAAGGGAATATGAAACTCAAATATTTTCTGCTGGACTGGGCCTTCATGGCCTAAAAATAGTATTTTTTACCAAGTTAACTTGTTTGCCTCATTTATATCCAGTAGTTACCTAAGCAAATGGAATAAATCATGAGAATATTTAATTAAAACTCAGTACTTTTTGGAATATAACTATTTTCAAAGGCATTCAGTTAAACACTAAGAACTTAAACTCGCAGCATCAGTAAAATACAATGTATCAAAAACTACACCTCCAGCTAAATTTCTGTTCCTAGGAATTATAATGAAAATCAGCCACAGGAATGAAACATAATCAAATATAACATAAAAAGGAAGAGGAAAAAGCAGAAGTCTTTCCAGGATTCACTAAAAGCTTTATGAACAGTGTACAAAAAGGACAGGAGAAAGTTGAACCCTTCAGCACTCTCCACAGCACTAATAACACCAGAAGAAGAAAATTTTTACTTTTTTTCTACCTTATCACTGTAGAAATCACCAGTTTTACCCTGAAAACTGAGTATTTTTTAACAACAAAACACTTGATAAAATTCCAAGTCATGCCATTGCATTTCAGCAAAATGAGCGCTGCCATCACATTTCTTCAAAACAGCCCCAAGTGACCAGCACAGGTTTTCCTATCCAGCTCATTTAATCACATTGATTTCTCCTGTGGTTTTTTGGTACATGTATCCCTGTCAGAACACCAAGACTCTGCAACAAAAGACAGGAATTGTAACACTTATATTTCATACTCTGAGTATGAGACCCCTTTTTTATGCAAAGTTAACGAACACTTAGCTTGAATGTAAACAATTGGTATAAAAACAAAGCAAGACAGGCAAAGCTGTTAAAGGCAAGGGCAGCAGTCACCTCAAGCTGCTGGGATCAGGAAAATCACAAGCAGCCCTTTGTTTTGCTTGTATTTTGACCCTTAAAAGCTGTGCTTGCTGCCCCTGTCAGAGAAGGGGATGTTCATTTGGGGTGGTCACAATTTCTGTGCCTGTAGAGCAGCAGGTTATCTTAGAAGCAGCAGTTGTCACCTTAACAAAATACATTAGGAAAATTTAGCATAATTCTGATAGAAAAAAAGCACCAAACCCTGGCCCCTTTGGCCCTACAATTACAATGGCCATTAATATATCATATTGGTTAAAATCAATATTTAAGACTAGACACATTATTTAGTGTGAGGGAGGTCAGGCCCTGGCACAGGGTGCCCAGAGAATCTGTGGCTGCCCCATCCCTGGAAGTGTCCAAGGCCAGGCTGGAGAAACCAGGTCTAGTGGAAGGTGACCCTGCCCATGACAGGGGATTGGAATGAGATGATTTTTAATGACTCTTTCAACCCAAACCATTCTGTGATTCTGTGATGATTTCCTGAGGTTATTTTGGTTTCTTTTTAATTTTTCTTTTTTTTTTTTTTCCTCCAGGATTGTACACTAAATACCTTTTTTCTTTTCCTTTGTTTGGATTTGGTGGAGTCCTGTCCAATTCCACCATTCCCCAAGGCTCCTGAGGGGGTTTTCCCAAGGTGCTGCTGCCCTGCTGATGCTGGTGGAGTGGGTGTAGGGGGTGGTGTGTTCTCAGGGGACTCAAGGCTGGTCTTCACACTCGTAGACTGCCCTAAGAGATGCGGCTGTAAAAGCAAGATGTCAAACAGCCAAAATGTAATCAAATCACAAATAAACCCCACCCCAATTATTTCCTTCTCAGATTCCCTGTTGGAAGACATGCAGTACAGAATTTGGCTTTCTCATTCTGGAAGTTACTACAATATCTGTATAATATCAATGCATGCAACACAGTACTTAGTGCACTTGCCAATTTAAAAAACTTTTATCTCCAAATTTGCAACAGACCCTTGAACACAGAGAAAAGGAATTTTCAAAAAAAAAAGTATTTTTATTTCATTATAAAGATGCTGCTAAGTATTTAACATTCAGAATTAAAATTTAATGTCTTTCCATCTAGATCCATAACTTCAAAGTTTATAAACTCCATAACAGAAGTCTGTACCAATACCACATTCAATACTGACAACTCTGGAGAAAATACATGTAAAAGCAAAACATAAAATACAGTTATATGTGAAAAAGCAAGTTTTACCTCAGTAGAGTTGTGGTAGTGTATGAAGGTGGCAGATATGGCATGACTGAATGGGTCACCAGCTTTGGGAGTCATGTCCTGTTTAACCAAAAGGGCCAAGTCCACCAGCTGGAGGGGCAAAACAGGTGAGGTTACTGACATGGTACTAAAAATGCCATTGTAACAATGGGAGAGTGAGGGCTGTGGGTTGAACCACAATATTCTCAGTGTTTCTCAGATGAAAATAGTAATCCAGATATTTCAGCCTAAAGAGCCTTTCTTTTCCACTTCTGTAAATATATGGAGCAATCTATCTACCCAAGAGGGCTCGGCTTGGCACTAAGGTAACATTTTGTTTTCCAGGAAATCCCTCTTTCTAATCCAGTTGTGCAATGGGATTGAATGAGCCTCAGCACACTGCCAGAGGTCACATAGCAAAGTGTGTGGTTTCAGTTTGGACTTGAAAAAGGTTTGTGCTGGACTCCCCTCTCTTCTGCAGCCTCTATAAAACATTTCTGTTTGTGTATGAGATGGATGAACACAGCACAGCACACATCTGTCACACAGCAAATTGAAAGACAGCCCAGATTTTTGAGCTGGTTTAGTGGAAGGTGTCGCTGCCCATGGCTGGGGGTTGGAACTGGATGAGCCTTAAGGTCCCTTCCAACCCAAATCATCCCATGACTCCATGAAGCCAGGTAGTTTGGAGAGCTGAAGCAGTGATTGCATTTCTGAAGGGGCTTACAACCCACACCCTGAGGTTGAAGTACGTCCAAGAGTAATTAATTCATTTTCACTAGAATTAAATCAGTCCCTTACCTGGGCCACAGTCTCATATGCTAAATATGCCAAAATCTCCATTGCAACTGCATTTGGCTTTATTTCCATACTGCTACAGTCCAGCCAGTCACGGAATTTGGATGCTTTCTTTGCTGTCAGTTAAAACCATAAGGGGAAAAAGAGAAGTTAATGACAGATAGGCCAAAATAATCCATTTTTTGGGTTACAGAAATACTGCAAAATTGAAGCAATTAGTGTGAGCATGATTTGATTGGCCAAAGAAAGAATGACCAAAATGGAACCAGTGGGGAAAGACTGTTATTTCATACATTTTGGAGACCCATAAGTGCATGGAACAAAGAGAAAAAACACAAGCTAACTGATCACACAGGAGATTTCAGAACAAGGAAGGGTCAACCTCAGAGGAGTATGGACTGGACAAACTTGCTTTAGAATATATTACTGTGAAATAAATAAAATTATTGCATTACATCTTCTATGAATTAAAAAAAAAAACAAACACTAAAATAAATCAATACAAATATGAGTCCAGATAAAATTGATATAATTGTATTAACAATAGCAAAGACAAATGAAAGGCAGAAGAACTTGGAAGTCCTGGTCTTAATTTTACAGGGCTGAGGTGCTGACAAGTGAGCCAAAATTATTTGTACAAGAGTGTTTTTTAAGTGTGCTTTGGATATAAAGAAGTAAGAATAGATGTACAGTCAACATTCATACAAGAACTTCACACTGGTAATGGGTGATATCAAGTCAGAAAAAGCGCAGAGGAAAATATGGGACAATAGAATGTAATATTTGCTTAGAGAGTAAAAGGAGGGAAAAAGAGGATGATCTTACTTAGGTCAGTGGTGGACAAGATGATCATAGAAATCTGTGGACAGAAAGGAGCTATTGAGACAGATCTTCATGAGGGCTGTTTGTGAGACAGGACAACCAAAATGAAGAAAATACAAGGTGGAAAAATCATCTGAAGGAAGTGGAAACAACTCTTTCAAAAAAGAGTTTTTAATCAGGACTAAAAAGCTACACAAAAGTCAGGTGTTAAACAGAAAAAAGGTCAAGATAATGGTTACTTTCATTCAGGAGGTAATGGAAGCCTACATTGCATCACCAAAGAAAGGAAAACAAACAATAAAATGAGAAAGGAAGGGAAGGAAAAGGAAGGGAAGGAAAAGGAAGGGTAGGGAAGAGGAGGAAGGAGGGGATGGGGAGGGGAAGGGAGGAGATAAACGATCACAGAATGTTCCCTAGAATTTAAGTTTGCAATTCTGTAGTACTTGATTCTTTGAGGGACCTTTTCTTTTGCTTGTCTTTAAAAGTGCAGAGATACCTGGAGATGTGATTATTAATATATATTTTTAGAACAGGTTTCTAGAAGTCCCTTCCAGGTTTATTCTCTTGTCACACAGTTTTTATGGGCTTGTATTACAGTAATACACTTCGTTAAACATAGTAACACAATCAATTTTTACTGAAATAAATAAGTAAAAGACTCCTTTAGACAAATGTTCTGCATAGCCTTTAGAACGTCCTCTCTAATTCAGCTCATTTTGTGCAATTGAATTTGTGCCCAAGTCTCTCTTGGTACTATTTTCTAACCACTGTAATTCTCTTATTCTTTAATGATATTAAATGTCAGTGAAAAATAACCATATAGACATGGTCACTTAAAAACACCGTGAAAATAGCACTGAGATATTTTTATAGATCACAATCTCTTGGTCAGCAACATTCTATTTTATTTTGCAAATTTAAGATTTTTATTTGATCTGTCTCCAGATGGCAATTTTGGGGTTTGAAAAATGACTTTATCACAAACCTCTCATTTCCTGAAGTCACCCTAATCTGAAGTATCATTTATCTAATGGCTCACAGATGTGTGATACCAAATTATAACTAAACATAAAAAACATATTGAATTAGAAAAAGAAATGCTTACAAAACATGTTTTCCTACGTTTGCTGACATTTGCTGATGGAGAACAGTATCTCAAATGTGTCATTTATTTCCCATAAATGAGTCACACTTTCTTTGAATTTGGAAGGAAGAATGAGATAAGGTCGCTTCTTTAAAGACACCACTGTGTTCTAGCCTGTGTTGTAGGATCATGTGCTGTTTTGTCATGACTTTTACTGCCTCCTTCACCTCCCTTTCTCTGACATTTGACCTAAAACCTTCGTCATCACCTAACCACTTCTGTAATGATGTTTTGCTACATGATCAAGCCCATTAATTTACAGCTCATTATAGTTGTGGCCCACAAGTACTTCTAGTAAGTTGGTTTTCAGTGCTAGAAAAGCCCTAATTCTGTCATCATGTTATTAGTGTTGGAATGGCATATACTGATGAACTTGGCTAATGGTGAATAAATTCCACAGCAGGAGCTTACAGCTTAAAATAGAAAAGACTCTTTAGTAAATTCTTTGTGTCTCTGCAGATTGGGAAATAAAAGCAAAACTTGCTGCTCTTCTCTAATTTTAGAGGCATTCCAAAAAACCTGCAGCCATGAACCTTAGCTAATGTGCCGACTTTAGCACCACCACGACAGACTTTGGGCAAGTGTGGTTTTAATCCACTAACTCCTCACCAGTTCTATCTTTGCAGTCATCCCCACCAGCTCAGTATTTGAGCACAGAGAAAGCTTGGTAAATATTCAAATAAAATACTCTGCCTGACGGCCTGAAACTGCTAAATTAACTGTTCCCAGGAGTTACACAGACAAAGAATTTAAAGTTTTATTATTGTGGATGAAATAAAAGTGCTTTCAGAAAAAATGAGGTTCTGGTGTGCTATTAAATGAAATAATAATCAAACATCTTAATATACTGCAGCCATTATAATACTTACAAAAACTCAATTGCCGACTTTCACAGAATTCTGCATACTGGACTGAGTCCATGGTTCGTGTTTGTCTTTCTGCTCTCTGACAAAAGAGTAAAAGTACACGATGTACCTTATTCCAACAAAACTGCATTCCACAACAGAAATTATAGCACCAAAGCGCCCTCGCCACAACCTTGAAGCAACCCTCCCAAATTAAACATGCATTGAACAAGTCAAGATGCAGAAATATAAACCACAGATGGGTTATTAGTCTTGTGAGTTAAATTTCCCAGAGGAGCGTGTCAATTCCTATTTGCAAAACCTGCCTGCACGCTGCTCACCCAGCCCAGTGGTGAGGGCTGAGAGGAGAGAGGTGCTGAGCACTGCTGCCCTGACCAAGGTGTGTGTTTAAACTGAAGCACATGAGTATTCTTCCCATGTGTTTACAGATGACCAGAAAAGTAAAGTGTTCTCCTGAAATGAGGCCAACATGTTCTGCACCGAGCAGAACTGAACCTGTGTACATCTAAATTGTGAAATTAATATCCATCACACTGATGTACCAGGACATTGAAGTGTCCCTTCCCACACTCAATACACAGTAATAAATGGTACATGTGTCTGTTTATTTTTTTTTTTTTCACTCTTAATTTATGCTTGAAATTTTAAACTTGTGAACACTTCAGGAAAAGAAAGGATATTAGATTGAATTAGAGCTTGTGAGAGAAAAAAATATCTCCAAATGTTCACTACTGCATTTAAGAATGTATTTCACATGGAGTCCAGGGCCAACCAAAAGAATGAATCTCAGAAGAGTCAATTTACAAAACCACAAACGCTATGCACACCCTCCCCTCCACATATACAGGATGCTGTAATTGAATCATGGTTGAAGCAGCACGAAAGTCCATGGTTAGGTCTGAGCAGGTGCTTCACACAGAAGTTGTTTACTTCAACAGAGCAGGGATGATTTTCACAAGGTAAAGATCTGGTCTCCACAGGAGATTAAACCACATGTCAGAGGCAGGAAGCAGTAGTTAGATTAAAAAGAACGACTGTCCCTGTCAGAAGCAGATAGCTTAGTCCATCTCTCACTCAAGCAGATTTTTTTAAAAAAGGAAAGGAATATAAGTGTTTTCCAAACTAATTCAATGTATAAATCGTCACACCTGAACCATCACTACAGATACAAAGTGGTGTCAGGAGAGGCTGATGGTACCAAGACTGTGCTTGTGCTGTGACTCCATGAAGCTCAAGAAACCATCCACATAGAAGGAAAAGTACAGATGTACTGACACAAGGACAAAAAACAAGGGAAAAACCATACACATAGACAAAAATTTTGCTCGGACACCCTGAACAATTTTACATTTGATGAAGTAAAAATTGCAGAGTTCTTCAATCTGATTTAATAGAAGACAATAGGACTATTGCTAAGTATGTATATATCTATATATACTATGTATCTCTCCACGCTACACAACCTGCATTTGGCTTTATGAGCTCTCAAATTTGTGGGAAAAGAAATCAAATAAAATTAGCACCTCAAATTCACAGTTTCTTCCTCTATTCTCTTTGAGGTCACTCTCCTGAAACCATCCAACCCTTCCCTTACGAGATTTGCTTCACAGTCTACATGTTCAATTTTGCTGTAAACTAAACCACAAGCTGACCAGGAATACCCCTGGATAGTCCTTTCTTTTCTTCTCTACCCAGTCAATCATTTCGACTGTACTTGGACCTTTAGTCACCATGGTGACTAAAACTGTTCTATTCAGTCATTTTCCAGTTCTCCTGTGCATGGCTCTGGCAACCTGACTATATTTTGAGGAGCTGCCATTTCATATTAATAAAAAATTTCAGTTAATCCATTCCAACAAGATGTTAAGTCTAGACTGAGTTTGTATTCCTTTAAAAATAATTTTCACAATCTATGCTGTAACTTTGACCCATTACAGAATTCAACTCTGCCCCAAGTTAATTCAGCTATACTTTTTAAAGCAGAAGGCATCCAGAGATAATCTAATCTGAACTTCTGCATGGCACAGGACACTTCTCACAAAATACATCCTAGAACAGCAGTCCTACTTTATGCTTTATAAAAGCCTCTAATTTGGGGTTTAATTTTTCACATAATTAAGAGATATCTTCCTCAAGCAATTTGAAAAGCTGTGATTTTTTGCAATGTGGTTTAAATTCTGTAATCCTTTTTTTTTTTCCTGTTGCCACCTATATGTTTAGCCATTGGCTATTACCCTTCACATCCAGCCCTCCTAGGGATTTAAAAGCCCTTGAAACAACAAGGAAGGCATGGAAAACCAAAATCATATGACATGGTAATGTGAGGAATTCTTCTCCGAAGTCCAACATGAGATGATAAAAAAACCCCAACATGTAGAAATTTGACAAGGATACTTTTAACTTTAACAGGCATCCTATAATGTAATATGGAAACTGCAAAACCAGATTAATCCCAAAAGCAGTTACGTTAAATTAAGTGATTTAGCAATGGTTACTCTCAGCAAATAGACCACAAAGCTCTGAAAATGCAGATTGTCAAAGACTACAGGTTTCATTATAAGTATTACAAGTTTCTTTAAAAGTGAAAAACTCAAAGGTTTATTAAAAGAATGGTGCTGCTGAGGGATTTTTCCAATAGGGACTTAATTCCTCTCTACAAATTGTCTACAGCACTTGTCTAAACACTGGATTTAATGTTGTTCTTATATACTAAATAAATACTTTCAATTGCTTTCTCTCTGTACAAATATTTTCATTTAGCAAAATTAATTACATATATGTGAAATAAAATTGTTTTCTTCCTTCAATTCGCTCTTTAAAATAATTATTTCTTAAAGATGGATTCCAGGGTGATGCTCTAAACTGCCACCAAATAAAATAGTGTTTGCCATAAATAATTGAACTTTACTTTTTATTCTAATTCACTTTAACAAAAGATCCCTCACATGATGGCATGGAACCTCACAGTTTGAAGGATAAAGACAGACATTCTTTCAGTCCTGCCAGTTTTAGAATAGTCTACAATTAACCATCAAATGTAGCAGAAATTAACAGGTGAGTGGCACAGCTGGGGCATCTTTAAGGAAATACCATCCCAAAGACAACATCTCTTTCTTCTTCATTTTTCAAGATCACAAGCAGTATTTTATTTTTTCTCCTATATCATCCCTTCTTTGAAAAAATGTAATGTTCCCTTCTCTTTGCACTCCTAAGGTATATTTTATAAACTCAAAACAAATCAGTGACATGGGATAAAAGGGGAGAAGAAAGAATGAGGACATTACTGTGAATATAGCATGACTCCAGGCCAAAAGAGTTTAAAGAAAATGGGATCTAGTGTTGGGAATGTCACAGAAAATTTGTTAAAATAATTTTGTCTGTAAGTCTAAAGGCTACTTACTTGTCCTTTTTCACAGTTTTGGGATTGTTTGTTTGTTCGTTTGTGTTTTCTCTCGTTTATTTTTTTTTAAACAAGAAATTATACAGGACGTTTAAATGAAGAAACAACTTTAAATTTATACAAGTGAAATTTTATAAATTTTGTTGTTGGAAGAAGCAAGTCACTCCAACAGGACTGAAGTCCTCTTTTATCAGAAAAAAATTCCAGTTTTCTGGGAATCTTTCTAAGATGAAGAAACAGTGAAACCTCTAATGAAACTCCACCTTGAAGCAACCTCAGCTTGAAAGCAGATACAACAAATGGCAGCAATGACACTGCTCAATTGATTTAGCAAAAAAGTTAAAAAGAAATAGTTTTTACTCCCTCTCTAGTAGTACTAATCACTCTAAGCAGTTAAGAAGCTGAGTTATGTGCTGTACAGCAGAGTTAAAATACTTTGCATGCTTTCCTTGGAACATGCTGAAGGATGCAGTAGATAGGACCTGGCACAGTAAATGTCTGCTTAGTCTTCCAAAAATGTGGTGCATTATATCTTTCTTTCAGCATAAAGAACTAAAAAGGGAAAGGAAAGAAAAAGGTAAAGAGTTGCACGTTGTCACCTACCATCCAGGATGAAAAATAATCTTATTTTTATTCCGTTTTGAAGGTTTCACACTTGACATACAAAGCTCTTTGTGTGGGGGGAAGAAGGCAGGAGGCCAAACTTTAACTTGCTCACTGACTGCTCCGTGTTTGGAGGAAATGTGCCGAGGAGCTGCTAAGCTGGAACATTTGAAAAATGTATGTGGCTCGGCTGGACACCCCCGTGCTTGGCAACAATGTTGGGATGAAGGCGCTGGCTTCCCAAACCCTCATGTATTCCTCTTATGGCATGATTCCCTGATTCCCTCTGCTCAAGAAGTCTCATTGTGGGTTTATCATGGTTTCAAAGGAGCCAGGTGGCTACCCCAGAGAAAAGCAAAGCTGCCCTGTAAGGACTGATATTGCTGGAATAGAATGCTAAGTAGTTTATTTTTCATTTAGACTAGAGAATAAGAGGCCACTGTGCACTGTGCCTGAAAGCTCTGGGGTGGGAGGACAAAAACTGCAGAGTGGTCAAGGCCCAAACTATAGGATGGTTGTAAGGCAATGGAGATGCTCCAAGGACTGGAGCACATTTCCTATGGAGCCAGCCTGGGAGAGCTGGGGCTGTTCAGCCTGGAGAAGAGAAGGGTCCAGGGAGAGCTCAGAGCCCCCTCCAGTGCCTAAAGGGGCTCCAGGAGAGCTGAAGAGGGACTTGGGACAAGGGATGGAGGGACAGGACAAGGGGGAAAGGGAGGGGTTAGATGGGATATTGGGAAGGAATTTCTCCATGTGAAGTTGGGGAGGCCCTGGCACAGGATGCCCAGAGAAGCTGTGGCTTCCCCATCCCTGGAAGTGTCCAAGGCCAGGCTGAGCAACCTGGGATACTAGAAGAGGTCCCTGCCCATGGCAGGGGGTTGGAATGAGATGATATTTTAAAGCCTCTTCCAACCCAAGCCATTCTGTGATTCTGTGAAAAATGACCTAGATTAAAAAAACAACCCTGAGAAATCAAGCACAAGGTAGCTCAATATTGAAGTATTTACAAAATTTGCTGAAAATACATTTTTAGTCTTCTGAATTTTGACATTATCTGAGAATTATCACTATCTGAAGACTTCTGTAACATAGAGGACAAAGGTATTTATTGTTCTGAGAATCCCTTGAACTGGTAAGAAAAGGAAAAAAAAAAGATGGGGGCTTAAGAGGAAGCATTTTCAAAGTCTAAGCAGAGTTTTATACAAAAAATAAGGAATGTCAGTCAGGGAAAGATCAATAGGTTTTGTAACGTAATACTTGATTTGGCTATAAAGTACACACATCCAGGGTTTTTTATCCACCTCTTACAGAACATACCATACATTCTGCAGCAGCCATTAAGCTGAACAAATCTGCATAGCAAACTTAGGGCCTTTGATTTAATGAAAGCTTTGAGTGCTCATGTGCTTAGAATAACGTTCCCAATATTAGAAGAAAATATGAGGTCTTTTTCTGGTAGGCCAAGATGATCTCAATTTTAATGTATTTTCACAGTAGAAAATAGTTTTTCTTTTTTCTCCACAGTATTATTAGCATCATTCCCTGCAATAAACAGAGTTTAAGACCTTAAAACCTTAAAAATCTCTGTTGTTACAGAGGTTTAAAGGATCTACAACTGTAAATGACAAGAAAAAACGGTGATTTATTAAATATTAATTGAAATATACTTTACAAGTTATAATCTTCATAGTAGAATGTCTGTCCAGAGACAAAATATGGAATTCACCTGAAGAACTGAAGACATAATTAGTCATCTAAAGTCCTTTTATTGTAAAAAGACATTAGACACTTTGAGTGAGCAACTCCATCCTGAACTCAGTGTTTAAAATGTCAAATGAATGTCATCTGTGAATTTGTCTGAAGCTCATCATCTGTGGCCATCAGCAATGGAACCCAAGAGATGTTGGATTAGGTCTACTCTGCACAGCTCAGGCATCCTCACAAAGTGAAATGAGGAGTGAGTGATGAGTGAGGGTGAGTACCACCAGCATCGACAGGGCAACAACTTCCATTTCAGGGCCAAGAGTGAAGAATGACTCAGTAAATTCAGCTCCCACTCTGATCTCCAAGCAATTCAAAAGTAAACAACGGCAGCTTTGTGCCCAGCTGAAAGTTAACTCCATTCATCTCCCTGGAATTATGAAACATGTAATCTAGCAAAGTACATGCAGATAAGTAGGAGGAAGGGAGCCGGCAGAACGATTTAAGATTATGTAAAAATTTCAAGGGAATTATGAAGAAAAAACAAATGAAATTGCACAGACAATAACAAAATGAATAGATTAATTCCCAGCAGCCATGATCTCATTGCTTAAGGAATAAATAAAATTGACCTCCTGATAGGGACTCACTGTCCCTGTAATACTTTGCCCTTGAACATATGCAAAATCTACACATACTGTATTTATTTGAACCAGTTCCATATCATATCCAAATTCCTTGTCTAAATTTATTACTGCTAGTCTGAAATGCGGGGCAGGAACCTGGAAACGAAACATTTCCATTTCATGGAATACCTTTGATTTCTATAGGAAAATATATTTTTCTTCTGTAATAAGCATCACCATGAATTTTGAAAAACTATGTGTTAAATTTATGGCTATCTTCTATCAGTGCTTTCCAAAAAACATAAAATAATTTTGGATAAACTATGCTACCAAATGAAAAAAGTTATGTGGGATATATTGATATATTAATATATCAAGACTACTGACTTCCCTCACTTTTCTGGTTGAGGACATTGTAGCACTTTCCTTTGGTTTCCATCTGGCTATACATCAAAAACTTTACATACCATGTTAATATGAGGCTACCTTTATATCTTCTGAATAGCATTCCTCTGAAAACTTACCCTAACTCTGTATCCATTCATGAATGAGGTTCATATAAACAGCTTTAGCATCTCACCAGTAAATCCTGCAGCCACTGAAACAGGGATCACTGCAAGGCATAGGAGACACAAACAGCAAAGCAACCTCTTTTGCAACTTGAGCTTTAATTTTTTTCTCAGTGGCAGTCAAAATCAGCCATCACACTCTATTTTTTAAATATTTCTTTTAGCTGACACACTCTGGATTTGTGGCCAGAAATTCAGAGTGGCTTTTGCCCCAAGGCTGTTTATGGGGCAAAATACAGGCACAACACATCTCATGCAATTTCTCACCATCCTGGGTGTGGGAGAGAGCTGGGAGATCCAGTCCTGCTCCTACTGATCCAAATGGAATGGCAGGAGGTGAAGGTGGTTGCTTCAGGCCAAAGTTAACCTGGCAATCAATCCTAGACATACTGAGTTAAAGTGAAACTCAGTTGCCAGGCATATTCTATCTCTTCACCCAGCTACAACCAGAATTACTCACTTTAGAGCCACAACTTGTTAAGAAATACATTCAGTAAAGTTTGTAAACTGAGCAGGAGGGAAGTTTGGGACCAGCCCTCTCTCACTCACTGGCTTTATCTGGTAAATGCAAATAAAGGAATAAACCTAATTTTAAAAAAACTTGCATAGCAAAACTCTGCCCTGTTAATAGCCACCATTGATACATGGCTCTAAAAAGACGTTTGAGAGTTTTGCTAATGTTAAATGAGAAATGAAAGGAAGTCTTCAGGAGAATTGTTCTTATACTCTTTATGTTGAAAAGGAAGAGAAGTGAAGCCAAGGTACATACTAATATGAAACATTTGTGACAAAATTTGTTGTCCTGTAAGGTTAACTCTGTTAATCAAGTCTGTTGACAAAGACTCTGAAATGCACTCCTGAAACTTCACTCTAACAAGAGGATCATAAGATTCAGGAAAATTTTGACTGGCTGAAAGCAGAGTAAGTTTCAAACCATATGAAAAATACATATTCCTTTGAATCCTCTTGTTTTTAATAATTATAATTCTGCCTTTTCCCTTGCTCTTAATAAACCAGACTTGTATTCATTCCCAGCTGCACAGCCAGTTCTCACAGTCCCTGCCTTTTTTTGTCATCCTGCACAAGAATAATTACTATTGTGTGCAGGAGATTCAGAAGCAATATAATGCTACAGGCATATCCATGCTTGGCAGGTGATGTTCATTCAGTCAGAGAATGGAAAAGGTTTATAATTCATGGTTTGTTTTTTTCCAGTTAGGTTGCTTCTTGAAAGTTGGTTTTGTTTTTTTTTAAAGACAGATTTCCAAAATGATGGCAAAACATACACACACAAATTAAAAAGACACAAAATTTTTGCAATATTTATAAGTAATTTGATGTGCAGTACAGCAATCCACTTGTTAAGATTGGATCTTACAACTTAGAGGTGAATTCCTGATTCTGTAGTGTCTCCTGCAAAGTTTCAATTAATTTCAATAGCTGTAGGGTGCCACCCTATAAACACCTACCCCAATTTAAGGTTGCAGCTAGAATACATGAAGAGAACAGTTTAGCTCAGCCATTTTCCATGACAAGTACAAATCTATCAACTTTTATGATTACATTATGTAAGTGTATTCATGAATGTCTGAAAGGAAAACATTAAAATTAATTAATTAAAACTAAAATACATGATACTAAATATTCATAGATGTTTTCTCCTTGGCATATGACTAGATGATGCAAAATTACTCGGATTTATTTTGTCTGCTGTAACCAGAGAACAATACAGAATGGTACTCAAAAATGTATTGCTTCCTTAACACCAGAAGCATACAGACATTTCTCAACTTGTGGTATTTACACCACTGACTCTAATTCTGTGGTTGGGGCTTTAGTCTTCTGGAAAAGCCTTTCTAATTTGATAATTGCAAGACATGGAATTCCAGATAAAAATCACATAATGAAATTCAGGGAACAAGTGAGTCATACACTGAGCTAAAGAGGAAATGCTTCCCTTAGAAAAACTGTGACCAGGAGGAATTGCCTGGGATGTGCATGTCCCCAATAAAAGGAGGATGTAGACTTGCTGGAATGGTTCCAGATGAGGACATGAAGATGCTCAGAGGGCATTTCCTATGGAGCCAGGCTGGGGGAGCTTGGGGTGTCCAGCCCGGAGAAGAGAAGGTCCAGGGAGACCCTCGAGCCTCTTCCAGTGCCTAAAGGGGCTCCAAAAGAGCTGGAGAGGGACTTGGGACAAGGGATGGAGGGACAGGACAAGGGGGAATTCCTTCCCACTACCAGAGTGAAGGGTTAGATGGAATGTTAGGAGTGGAATTCACTCTCCCTGTGAGAGTGGTAAGACATTGACACAGGTTTCCCAGAGAAGCTGTGGCTTTCCCATCCCTGAAAGTGTCCAAGGTCAGGTTGGACAGGGCTTGGAGCAACCTGGGATAATGTAAGGTGTCCCTGTCATGGCAGGGGGTTGGAAAGGGAAGATCTTTAAGGAGCCTTCCAACACAAACCATTCTGTGATTCTATGATTTCCCAAAGCAATTTCTAACAGAGAGATGTCTCCACATCACTGGTTTAAATTGGCTGCTCTTTCAACAGCCCGGACTTCCTGACCTGAAAGAGAACCAGACTCAAAATTCAGAACTCCTACCCGAGTTTTGCTACTAATTTGACATCTGAGCATGAATGAGTGAATTAATAATATTATGAATTAATAATATTAAAGGCTGATGTCAAAGATTACATTCTATTTGCATAGATCATAAAGTAGTGCAAAGTTTGTGTGTGGTGATGCCATGATGCACCACAGCTGCAAATTCCCAGCATGCACAGGCTGGGGAGCAAAAAACCACAATCAAACCTCACAGAGTGCCAGGTATGAAGAGTAAGGAAAGGAGACATTAAAAATTGCTGTCTGAAGTGACAGGCTTTGAACAAAAGCATTTTGCCCTTTTTGCTTTTAACTGGGACTCCCTTCACTGACAACAGAACTTGGCCCGATGTGAATATTTCCTTTGTCAAAAGTTAATTGAAATATTTAATATTATAATTTAAGTATGCAAAAAATTCTATGCTGCTATTCATTATTGTTTCTTAATTACTTTAAATACTAATTTGTCTTCATAGTAGCCTTGTGAGAATTATCTCCACTATATATATGAGAAATAGAATCATATAATTTTCACAAAGCCAATTTATTTAATTGGCAAATGACTCTATTTTTCACCCTACTTTCTCTTTTTAATGTTAGAGAGGAAAACATGAAGATTCTGGGATTTAACAACAAGATTTAGCATTTAGAATTAAGCTAATTAAAACCATCAGCTAATTTGACTAATTTGGAACAATATATTTAGTTAGTCCCTTATACCATGCCAATTGATAAATATACCACAAAATTATTAAGCATTTACATAAAACCAAAGAAACATATGTTGTCATTAATTCAAAACAATCCTCACCATCCCAAGTCACTAGAGGAGTTCTCTTATTAAACATCCCCATGTCCTTCTTTAAAAAAAATAAATGAAAACTTAAAAAAACATTTTTTTAAATGCATAAAACTTTCACAGCAATACTTAAACCAGTTACATTCCATTTTGCTCAGAAGCAGAACTGAAGCTTTTCAATGAAACTCTACTGATATATCATTTAAAATCAGAAAATTCAAGATTTTCATTTATGAACAGAGGTTTTGTTAGTTTGGTTAAGATTGGAGGATAAAAGTCAAAGTGAAACTCACTGACTGATGGAAAACTGCAAGAGTAGTCTGACGTTCTGTAACATAAATACTAGAGTAGCAAACACAGTTTTTTAATAGTGACTTCCCCATGAATTATCTCTTAAATAATCACACCCATTTCATGGCAAAACAAACCAAAAAGTTGTTTTGGGGAGCCTCATGGAGGCATCCCAGCTCACCTTTGACAAAAGAAATGGTTCTGCATATCCTGGTCTCTTGCTCTGCCCCCCCAGCACCACTTTCTTCGTGTATTTATAAAAAATGAGGTACCACAACAATAGTTTTGATGGGAATTTCTTTTTTTTTAAATGTTGAGATGAGGGGAAGGAGAGCAAAGAGCATCTACTGTATATGGGTTCATTACCATTAGCCTCACTGATAGTTTATCCTGTTTCCTAATGAAAGCAAAAAACCCCCACCATGTCTCTATTAAAAAGCCATCAGATTTGGTATCCTGGTGACACTTTAAAGAGCACATTATGTGGGAAAACAAAATAAACATTTACCCTGGCAAATGGAAGTGAATTTGGGTTTTGACATACTTGGCAGGAAGGTAGAATTATATTCATGTCAAGTATGCAGAAAAACTAATATAATATTTAAATATTTGCTTAAGTAATATAGAATTTAAACCAACACATTAGAAGTAAATTTTTTTGTGAAATATTTTAAAGTTTTTTAATATTGGACATGCCATGAAAGTAATACTTTCAGCTGAAATTTCAGCCTTCTGGAGCCTTTGTTACACACTCCCTTCACTTGTAAGGTGGGAAAGAGTCCTCATCTTCCACTGACAAGTCTTTATTTATATTTCCAAGACAAAGGCAGTTCTTGTGCTGATGGTTTAAACTGATAATGAATATATGCAGCTTTCCAAAGAAACAACCCTGGAGAATCTGAATCTTACAAATATTGATATAATGAGCTAATGTTAACACCACCTCAGCTAAACCCTACAGCAGACTTCTACTGTTCCATAGACGTGTGTGATTATTTTAAACATCCTTTACTTTGCAACAAGACTTGATTCAGTGAAGACAGATCTTCATATCCCTCTGAAAGTACCTGAATGTCAATGAGCTCTGAAATTCCCAATACAATACACTCAATAAGGTAGCACTAATTAATAGAGCTGGCTATGGGATGCTAGTTTTAGTTTCAAAAGTAAGGATTTTGATGTACTATCTAAATATACAAAAACTGGACTTTCCTTTTTCTAAATCTGAATTCATATTAGCTGCACATATCCACAAAAATAACATTTACCAGTGTATCACAAGTATAACTAATTATGAAATTTCATGTAGAATATTCGGATTTATAAAGAGTATATAAAAATATTTATTTATGATTCTACAATTTATTCTATTCCTTTTATTAATTCTATCTATGATTCCATGATTTAAGAAAAAGCTTTGCATAATTTTACTTCATTTGGAGATACATGCATAATTAGAAAAGATCTTGAAACGTTTCTAAATTGCCATAATAATATTATAATAATTCAAAGCAACAATACCAATATTAAGTTGTGTAATTGCACAATGTAGAATTACATAAATTTAAACCACTTTAAAATAATTAATTTAAATGAAACCTGATTTGTAAATTTAATTATGAACTATTAAACTAACTGCTGAGATTTTCAGTTTTTCTAAATCAGCACAGCCCCTCTGAGCCCCATAATAGGAGAGAAGTTTTATTTTTAATCATCAATTAGAAGTGACATAAAGATTATTCAGACTATCAGATATATTAAAAAAAACAAATGTTGAGAATTTTAGTTTTTATCTTTCTAATTTGCAGTGTCTGATACACAATTTTTTATGCTGCATTAATAATGGCTTGTGAATATAATATTCATTCAATCAGTCTGTTATAGAAATAAACATTAGGACACAATTCCCTGCACACATTCTTAAAATTGCTTACAGTGAAAAGAATCCCTTCCAAAGGAGTTAGCACCTTTCAGTTCAGCATGCAAAATATTTAGTCAATTCCAGAAGGGGAAAACAGATACCATACAGAAAGAATTTTTTTTTCTTTTTTTCTGTTTCTACTTTTATGCTATAGTTGGTTTTTAAAAGGTAGAAAGTTTGAATTCAAGAACTTTGCAAGAGTTCCTCCTGACAAAAAGCTTCAGTTTTAAATCCTGTTCAAAATCAGCTATATAAATATTAAATATATGCCATAGTTAAAATTGATATTCTATTGCTGGTCACTGAAAACTCTGTAAATTTAATATGAAAACGAAAATTATTTAGTTTTTGAAATGTCAAAACCTGTTCACATTTCTAGGGATTGCTCCCTAGAATATATAGAACATCTACTTAGATTTTTTCCTGGAGGTCTAGGCTGACTGAAATGGAGGATTAGGGAGCTTTAGGGGGCTGGAGAATTAAAGATCTATGAAAAAAAAAAGAAAAATTCAAATAGCAACATAGCCCTGCTCAGAAAAATGGAAAAAATGTTTTCAATTAAAAATACTACAATTAACAATTTAACATCATTGGGATGCAAAGAACAATATCATTACCATCTGAGGCACAGCTTGGAAGGCTGAAGTGTATTTAGAATTAAAGGTGTAGCAACAGAAACAGCCATGGCCTGGCATCAATTACTTTTCTGTGCTACCAGAAGTTCCCATAGACTCATGCCATAACACATCCTGGAGAAAAACTACTCTTCATTGGTGGTATTTTTAATATCTCAAGGTTTCTGAATTTTTCTGACATTTTTTTGAGTCAAATTTAGCATTTCTCGAAGATGCCAATGTCTCTGCAGCATTTTCATCTCTCTTTTTAAAATACAGCTCAGGGTACCAAGGCTGGCAAGGCGCAAGAGCCATCTCACCAATGCATTCCTCTGAATTCTAGAACCAGAAATCAGATCTCCAGCCTTGAGGTATGTAAAGAGTTAACTCCCTTTTAAGAAGGCTGTGATTAGTAGCTGGAAATCTGTCTGACTTTAGTACATCTGAGGATGCCATTACAATTTTCAGATATAAAATAATTAGCTGATGATATGAGCTGACAGCTAATACATCTACAATAAACACAAAAAATATAATTTCCAAGCGGATGTAGGGAACGTGTTCCGTTTCCAGACTGTTTGATATGGTCTGTGTAAGGAGTGAGGGCTCAATACCAGATGCTGGATGTTCTACAAGCTTTTTCTGCAGATGTCTGCAGCCTGAGAAAATCAACAGTGCTTTGAATAACACTCCCAGTAAAAGCATCTTCTTGTCACAGTCACTGTATGATATAGGATATGGATCCCACACAAGTGGATGAACTGATTTTAAATAATACCATCTGACAATGGGAGAAAAAACTCTCAGTAGGTCTGACAAAGTCCTGGAAATGGCTGTTAGCCTTGGGAAATACAATCCAGCCCCCTGACAGAGACTACCCGTCCTTCTTTTGTTTGATCAAATGGAAACCCAAATTTAATGATTGCTTCCGAAGTGCCGGAGGCAAAGTTTCAACAGCACTTAAACACTGCTACCAAGGAGTCCCTGTCCCTGCCCCTCACATGTGCCACTCAAAAGCAGAGTGTGCAAAAGATGTTAAGGAATTATCTGAGAATAAAATACATGCATCAGTGTATTTTTCTGTATGACCACTTTGCACTGCTTTCTTGCCACTGCTCTTGTAGAAATGTCTTAGAGCACACCAGGAGTGCAGCACACACAGTACAGACACCAAAGAAGAACATGGGTTCTTCCTTATGCCATAGAAATTCCAAAACCCTGCCACTACCTGTATAAAAAAGTTAAAAGAACCACCTCTTTTGACATAAACCCACACATTTAACTGTGGCCCCCTACACGACCAAGATTTTACTGAAATAACATGAAATATTATCTAAAATTTCTTCTCCATCCAAAATCATTATTTCTGCTAGTGACAATATATTGTCTTGTCCTCTGTGAAAATTTAGGTCTAGTTGTAGATGTATTTTGTAAAGCCAGAGCAGGAGCAATGACTAATTTTTGTCATGTTTTGAAGTTGTTTTAAGGTAAATCCCAGATTATTAAAAGGCACAAATTCATACAAGAATGTCTGTAAGAAAAAGCCCTGCATGTGCACTCCATGAGGACTTTATGTAAGGTATCTGCCTAAAAGTGAGAACTGCTACTGTTTTTTCTCATTATCCAAATTAAAACAACTTTTTATGACTCATTTAATGAAAGTGTATACCTGACTAGGTACACAATTATTAATACACAATTTTTACAAAGATGGGAGAGCAGAAAGAAAGAACAGAGGAGACAAAATGTAAAGTCTGAGGGACTAAAGAGCCAAATAGAATCATGCTGCCTTGGGCTGAGTGAATAAACTATGGCAGCATATTGCTCGTGCTGCTCTGTAGGAACATCGTGGGTCCTTGGGAGTGGAAGCATCTCCCATTTTGCAACATGCAGAGCTTAATTGCATTTTACCATTTCAACAGACACTTAGGATGCTTAAATCTTGCTGCTCCTGGTTCCTTTGCTGCAGCAGATGTGTGAAGCTCTCCCCAAGAGCAATTTTGCACAGCAGCCAGATCATATTCTTACGGAAGAGTACAGCAAGCAACATTATAGATAAAATAAACCACAGCGACCGAGACAAAATGAAAGACAGAAAACCCTGTTCCTTATGTACATAAAACATTTATTCCAGGAAATACCAGAAGCTACAGATTACAGAAAGTGCAATAGTTGGAAAGTCCAATTATATGCTACCTAGATTTTGAAACAATTTTTAGAAATCTGAGATGATTTATCTATTTCTACCCACTATTTCTACCCCACCTGCCTTTTAATATCTGAAATGGGAAACTTCAATGCAGGATCATAGGATGTTAGAATAATTTAATCCAGAAAAGTTTTGGGCCTTCCAAAGATCTGTAGTTTGACTCTGCTCAAAGAAGGTCCAATTAGATCAAGTGGTTCAGCACCTTGACCAGCCAGGTTTGAAATATCACCAAAGACGGAGACTTCCTCATCCTCTCTGGCCAATCAGTTCCAATCTTTGATCAGAACTGTTTTTCCCCAATTAGGTATTAGTTCAAATTCTGTCCTTTACCATGCACATCCAAGCAGGGTCTGGCTCCATCTCCTCCTGTCATTAGTTGGAAACAGCAACAAAATTTCCCTTTTGCCTCCTCTTTTACAGGCTGAGCCAACTTTTGCCTCTCCGTCTTTCATCACATGTACCCCCTATATTTCTTGGTGACCCTCTGCTTCAGTATTTCAAAGTCCTTGTACTTGGGAGCCCCAAATAGGCCACAGATTCCAGATGTGGTCTCACAAGTGCCAGATCATGGGGAATTATTGTTTCCCTTGACCTGCTGGTAACCTCTGCTGACATGGCCCAGCACGTGGCTGCCCCACAAGCTGTACCCTTGCACAGGGTTACAGAATCCACATTTACTATTGCTGACCTCTGTGTCAGCCTATTTCTCCAGACTGTCAACAAGGTCCTTGTGAATGCCAGGCCTTCTTTCCACACATTTGACTGCTCTGGATTGTGACTCAGTATTTATTTTCCATGCAATGAATTACTGCTTTTATTTAGTTTATAAGATCCAGCAGAAAATCATATCTGAGTTTAATGCATAAAGAGAATCATACAATCACAGAATAGTTTGGATTGAAAGATTTAAAGTTCATCTGGTTCCAACTCCCTGCCATGGGCAGGGACACTTTCCACTATCCCAGGTTGCTCAGAGCCCCATCCAGCCTGGCCTTGGACACTTCCAGGGATGGGGATGACTTCTCTGGACAACCTGTGACAATGTCTCACCACATTCACAGTAAAGAATTTTCTTCCTCATATCTAATCTTAATCTTCCCTAGTTAGTTTATGCTTCAAGTAAATGCAGTACAAGGGCAGTCAACTACTCTGGTTCCGAAATGTTCTGTGCTCAATTTAGCTCCTTCCTGCCAATTCATATAGAAAACTGATGAAAGTAAAATCACATTAAGCTGTACACTTTGTACTCTTCATTGAACTTGTGCTCTTACTCTTGCTTTCAGTACTAAAATCACATCCCCTATGAAAAAATCTGCCATAGGGTCCTATCTTAGAGATAGTCTGTCAGGTTTTAAATGCAGCTTGTGGTTACGAGTCCTGTCAGAATGAGCTTCAAAACAAATTGCTGGTATTTCTCATTCCTTAGGAAACAATGTGTTTACTACTGGATTACCTTAATGACCTTCACCTTAGCAACAGATCTTTTGACTTTTCCTCATGATACCTGAACTTGAGTGTGAATGTACGTGGGAAGGTTTGGCCCCTTGTGGGGCAAATGTGAACAAAAAATGACAACATTTGACCTTAGTAACTGGGTAATAGGTAATCAAATCTTGTGAAATGCTGGATTTTGGTCTGGAATTTACTCAAAGGAAGATGACAATATGGACCCAGAGACTATTGAGTGAATCAAGCGATTCTCAACTTTTTTTTGCTTAAATGCCTGTGGCAAAGGTTCACAAAATCCTCTCTGACTTCAATCAAATACTAAGGTTCATAAAATCTTATGTGAATGAAATCAAATACTATGGACAACATAGTCCAGGAACCAGCAACAACCAACAGGAACCAGGAACCTCTTTATCTCTGAGGAGAAAAATTGCAATAGTCTTGGCTAATCCTGTGGTCAGATGGAAAAACAAAACAAAACAAAAAAGCCAAACCAAAAATAAAAGCAGAAAAAGAAGAATTAAATATACAAAAGAAGAAAGAGAACAAATCTCTGTATTGCCCAGGTTCCAATAGTAGCAAGGCATGATCAGTATAACTACAAGATGAGCTTATAATTATTTTCCTCTACAGTCATACAGTACCCAATGACCTGTGGCTCAAGCACTTTAACCAAAAGCAACATCTTTGTGTTCAATAACCCTCTGTAGATTTCCTCCCCCCTTCAAGTGGTGCAATTCAATAGATCTGAGCTCATTTTGGCTATATTTAGCTGGAGTGCAGCCTGAAAACTACTTCCAATGCTTCTCTATGTTGTCTGTGAGCAGCAGACTGGCTGGAGGGGCTCTGATGACACACAGCTTGCTCAGTCTGCTGTTAGAGGGAAAATTCCAGTTAGAAAAAAAAGGATTCTCAGTCATTTTGTAGCAGGTATTTGCAGGGTAAATCCATGGGCCTGATTCAAACCAGGTTTTAGTTCCTGGCAGGATTTTAATACTAGGAAAGACAGTGCTAATCCCTTAGTGGATATACAGGGTAAGGAGAGGGAAAGAGCTTCTCTGCTCTACCTGTGATGTCTAGAAATAGATAAATGAACCTTCAGATAAATGAGCCTGACACAGCCTTAGGCCAAGGGTCTTGCATCAGCCTCCTATGAATGAAGCAGAAAAAAAATCCTCTCCTCAATATACGGCTTGTGACTGCTCTCCCCTCTCTGTTAAACCCAAGACCTTGCCTGCTACACCTCAGAACCTTTTCTGCAGCAGCTGAAACAGAAGAGCACACTCAACTCCCCTCCATTTCATGTCATAGCCTTCCTCTATTGTCATAATTTGCTAGAAGGTATTATTTTCTTCCACAGAAAGATTTTTGTGATTTGAAACTTTAAATGGAAGGAAAGAGAAATTCAGGGGTGGCCTGAGTCTTGGTCACACAGTGGCTGACAACCCAAGGTGCTCTTGCTATGGAGTTTTCCAGGTGGGAGTGAGAGAAGCAAGTGGTTGTGAAGACTTCTGCCAAAAATGCAGATTCTCTGCGCTGAGATTTCAGTCTCACTCTTCACAACAGTGTCAGAAAATTTCTCCCTTGCAATAAATAAGTATGAATCTTAGAGAGTAATACTGTGTTTGAAATTCTTACGTAACTTTAACTTGTGTTACAACTCCATGGGTTTTTTTAATTTTAAGAATCCTGTGCAAAACACTCTCAAAAATGGTTTCATGCAAGTGATGAATTCTTTCTGAGAAACTTGAGATTACAAAATTGTTCTCAGTGTAGACCTGGTTAACATCTTATCCTAAGAAATAACTGGTTGTCATTTTATCTTCATCTATAACATACTTCAATATTAGGCTTAGTGAAGCTTAAGAGTTAGCAATTTGCAACACAAAGGTTTCAAATATCTGAAAAAAATAACTTCCACCCCAAAGTATCAGAGTTACATCCTGTCTTGTAGACAAGATTTGCAATATTGCACCTCTAAACAACCTCAAAAGTAAAAAACACTATTAACACAAATTTGATTACTTTAAATTATGCCAAGAGTTTCAATAACTTTCTACCAATGGCACCTTTGTCAGACTTTAGCATCAATCCTTGTTCCCAATTCTCCAAAGTTTACAGAAAAAATAACTTGGTTGTGAGTACCAATACAGGGTGATTAGTAGAGCTAAGCAACAAACATATTAAACACATGTTAAAATACACTCAGAAGAAGAATGTTTTCTTAGTCTTGTATTTGGCTCCTAATCAAATGCTCCATAGAAATACTGTTTATAAGCATGTGTGTCTACATTTAATCACAGATATAAATAATATATATTTAAAGATTCCTTCCAAAATATGAGACACAGTCATTTGGGTGTCAAAAACACAACAGCCCTGAATCTTTCTCTTCCTCAGAGAAAGCAAACAGTGGCAAAAAAATACTCAAAGAACTAAAGGACAGAAAAGCAAATAGCACCTTGCCTTCCCAGCAAAGCTGCCTAGATTTGCAGCATGAGCAACATTCACCAAAATGCTCAAAAACCCCACAACTGAAGACACAAACAAATAGGCCACTCTGTAACCATAGCAAGCAACCCCAATGTGAGAAAAAGACAATAATGTTAGATTTAGCAGTATAAAACGTCTTTTAATACTGGCTGTAACAAGAAATCTTTTCCACTCAAGGGCTTTTTCCCATTCCAAAGAGAATGACACAACATTTACAGCCATATAGATAATAATGAAAAACTGTTTCTGTTTATTTTCTGTTTACTTTTAACCAATTCAACCACTGCCCAAAAGAAACAGTGCTTTCCCACTATCCCAAACATTCCCAAGCAACATGTAATCAGAGAAACCATTAATACCACCAGGCTGATTTTTATACCAAATAATGCTTACAGATACTTTGATGCCAAGATAGCAAATTTAGAGTTGAGCTGCTACCAGTTGTGCTTTGCACTCATCTGGAAATACTGGGTGGAATGATGCAGTGGAATTAATTCCTTCTATATTTGCATTCCTAACTTCCAGTTTGCAGTATTGAAAAAAAAAACCCATTTCCTAGAGAATAAAGGCTTTTTTGTTGACTGATGTTTCATCTAAGTTCTTTTTAATCTTGGCATCTGTGTAAATCAAAAGCAGTAGACGGTATGTACGGAGCTACTGTGACCCTAAAGTCTATTTTATATCATCATTACAGGGTTTTTTTTGTATCATCAAGGTCCCACAACACACACAGATCTTCAGTCTCCAAAGAGAATCATCCCAGAGGCACTGGAAGTACTTTTCTTAACATCTGATAAACTACACTTAAATGTAACTTAGATGTTTCTGGGAATAAAAAAAAAAGAGAAAAAACAGAAAAGTATTTTTTTCCCTCTGATCAAAGAAATTAACTTTCCCTGGATTGTTTCCCTCTCATTTCTGAGTACAGAAGCCAGCCTAAGTTTCTGGGGTGTTTAAACTTTTAGGCAGGTACCACTAAGTAAAATTCTAATGGGACTTATGGAAGTGATGAGCTCTCAAAACAGCTTAAGGGAGTGGGAAAATGAGATCCTGGTCTTGTTTTCACCACTGTACCAAGACTCTCATGTCTTTGGGCAGGAACTTTCCCACTTCTCTTTGAGTATGTTACTTAGCCACTATAAATCCTTTTGTACTCTTACTTGGCCAGGACCCACAAGTGAGGGTGATACTGGTTTGCATTTAGGGCTGCAATTATTTAGTCCACAAAGAATGTAAGATTTAAGGGATTTAATGGTATGGCTTGTCCTTCTGTCTGCCACTGGCATCCCTTTGCCCATATTAGACAATGTTTGGTAAAGAACAGCACAGAAACCCCACAGGGATTACACTATCAAATCTTACCACAGGATGCTTTCTTTCCTAAAGTGTAGCTGTTAAAATCAAAGACAATTTAAGGTTAATAAACTGTGATTCTAAAAACTATTAATTTATTAGATTTGGGTATAAAATTGTGAGATAACAGAAGCCAGCACTCAACTAAATCCAAAGATTCTGTCCCAAAATATAAATTCTGTCAACAAGAATCTGATATCAGCAAAGAAGTCAAAAATAATTATTTGAGAAGAAAAATAAGTATATTATAAAAATTAGACAGCGAAAGAGACATGCACTGAGAATCGATGCTTAGTAAAAGAAAACTTCTTAGTTTGTCTTCCAGCATGCAGTTTCTATTAAGTGAGTGCTGTCTCTACTTTCCATATGGGCTTTAAAGCAAATTTCAGTTTGTTACTGATTCACCCTGCAGGAACAGATACTCCCTAAAGAGTAATGACCCCAGCACTTACACTGGCATAATTTTGGCCAGTGAAATGAATACAGTGGTACTAAAAGGTCTCAGAGTTTTTCCTAAATCACTTCCTGCTTATTTTCTCTGTAGATTTTTTCCAAATTTGTACAATGATTTTGAGAACTTCAACACCATTTTTGAGATCCACCATGAAAAGAAGAGCTCAGTTGTTTACTTCTGATTAGAAGGGACCTTTAAAGGCCACCTAGTCCCTCTGCCCTGCAGTGAACAGGAGTGTTTTCCACCAGATCAGATGCTGAGAACCCCGTCCAACCTCACACTGAATGTTTCTGGGCAACCTGTGCCAGTGCCTCACCACCCTCATTGTAAAAAGCTTCTTATGTCTAAATCAACCCTCCTTTAGTTTCAAGCCATTCCCCCTTGTCCTGACACTCCCAAAGTCCCTCTCCAGCTTTCCTGAAGCCCCTTTAGGCTCTGGAAGGGGCTCCAAGGTCTCCCAAGAGCCTTCTCCAGGCTCCCAGCCTGGCTCCATAGGAAAGGTGCTCCAGCCCTCTGAGGATCCTCATGGTCTCCTCTGGACCTGCTCCAACAGGTTCTTGTTTTCCTGTGTTGAAGGCCTCAGAGTTGGACATTGTTTGGGACAATGTGACCTGGCTCAGGTCAAAGCATGATCACTCAAAAGCTGCTGATGGTACTCCAACAGGAAGGAATCTTCTTGATCACTGACTAGTTTAATAATATATTCCAAGTCCACCATATTTCTAAGAGTGGTTTGGTGTGTTCAGGAGTCTTCTGCAAATACAAATTAACTACCTCTCAACAAAGACAAAATTAAACAGGAGTAATTAAAAAAAATGTAAAAAACTATATATTTTATACACACTTTAATGCGATCTACCATCTTTTGCACAGGGCCCATTGCATTACTGTGAGCTTTAGAGATTTCCCACCAAGGCAAGAATACTGGTGAGCAGCACTAAAAAAAATTGCACCCACAATGAACCTCCTAGAATAAAAATAGGAATCTGTAGTTTTTAAATATCTAATGCAATTCATAGGACAATATACCCTAAATCATAAAGTCATAAAATCACAGCATAGTTTGGAAGCACAGTGTTGGAAGGAACCTTAAAGACAATCTAATTCCATCCCCACTGCAAAAAAATCAGAAAGTAGGCATTTAATTTAGTTTTTTACCATTTTGCTGGCTTCAAGACTGCTTTAAGGTAGTCTGTTCTTGTAGGGAAGTTATTTTCCCTCTACTGTTTATTCAAACTTGCTATGAAAGCATTATGGTAGCTACTGCAACTGAATTATTGCCATATAACATGTGACTGTTGGAAATATATCCCCAAACTGGCAGTCAGGGTGACACATCAATGGTGTTTCTCCTAATCTATGGGAATAGAAGTGAAACAGAGCACTCACAGCGTGATGCTCTGAATTCTTTTGTGTGTCAGTCCAGACTTCTGATGGGAAGATCTTATCTTGGGGGGGGAGGGAGCATTAAAGCTTTAAAACAAAAAATGGGTATTTACAGAATGAGAGAGATGTCAGCTTTGCAGTAACACTGACTGAAGTCTTTAAATAGCTACACTTTATTTAATGACATAACATGGAGAATATGATAGTGGTTCTCACAGAAGAAAAGCAGAACTAAAGCTACCATTAACAAAATCAGAGGCAAACCTGCAGCTGGTTTAACTATGGTCAGGAACCTGAGAGGTTCAGAGGAACAACATAAGGAGACAAGCACCCAAAGCTCGAAGTCTATTCAAACTGCAAAATAAGGAAAAACTCCAAGATTTTAAATGAACAGGGGCCTCTTTGCCCCACCAATTCAGCCACATCCCACAGGAATACCACCTCTCCTCTCTAAATGATTTTTAAGAGACAGAGGAAAGCCAAATTGTAATCTTCTTTTAAAGTGTCAGTTATGGTGGATTCTGTAATACAGCAGGCAAAGGAAGTCAAACACCCGAGGACCACCAGCTCTGGCTATTCCACAGCCCAACCTGTGCAATAAAAAAGAAGTGTGGGTAGATTGCCATTACAGATGTCATTCTCAAGAGACAGACACACATTATGAAGACCAGTTCTATGATCCATCTCTCCTTCCCATGCACAGTCCAGTTACATCCAGGAATGAGAATCACTTTTTCCATCTGTAAATGGTCTTTGAGGAGCAGAGTTTCACTGGTGCTTTACTGCTGTCTCAGGAGAGCAGGATAGTAACTGTTATAAAGTGAGGCAGAGGTGTTATTCCAGTTTTTATTTTGTTTTGACTTTGCCAATACAGTTGTCTGGTTTGCCTCTACTTCATGTTATTATTGCAGTTTTATAACAAGTCATCTCATCACAATGTATTGATATAATAACCACGTGTTAAGACAAAGTAGTGTGAAATTTGTTCTTAATTTCTGCCCTATATTTTAAGAGTATTCCACCTTGGATTAATGTCCCTTTGCAAATTGCTGGTATTACTGATCCTGAGATAGTCCCTTTGCTTCAAATTAAAACCATGAGATATATCAGAAAATTCTATGGACAATCCTAGATGAGTGTCCTTTGCTTTAAACATGACAGTGCTGGTGGCTGTATTTCAGTCAAAGAAGTGTAGAATTGTTTGGTCTCCTTTGGTAATGTCCCAAAGTGTCTCAGAGCTTTCCTGACTCCTCCGTGCTGCAGATATGGAATGGACATCACATCACTGCAGGCAATAACATGAAGGTTTAGCTCTAATTTTATGAAATGCTTTAAAAGGAATGAGTATAAACAATATTTGCATCATAACTGAAAACATACTGCTAAACAATCATATCCTGTTTAGCCCATAATAACATCAGAAATATATGTTTATCATCCGCTCTGGACAGCTTAGCATGATTTTGGCCCAAGGCAAAGTGGAACTGAAATCATTTATGGTAGTCCAAACCAAGGTAACCACACATTTCTGAGGTAATTCATACCTAAAAGGAACACCACCCTTAGACTGCAGTTCATGATTTAAATACACTAATTCCTTAAAAAACCCTGTTAAATTGACTATTGGATTTCCTCCAGAATTTAGTGCGGATTAAACAATCTACTGAAGAAAGAAAATGTGATACAGAAGATTAGCCCATCTACTAACAACTCTTCCTTTAGGAATGGATCACATTTCCTACTATCTTTGATTCCTTTCCACCCACCTCAAAGTGACAACAAAATCCCAAACAAAACAAAGCCCAAAATATGTTAAACATTTTGAGTAGCATGTTTCAAACAGACTTTCATGTTTTGTCATTAGTTTTAGAGACTAATAAGAAAGCAAATAGATAGTGCTGGCTTCATACCTGTATATAATTCATGACTGTATTCTAAAATAAGATCTTGATTTTCTTATTCTTTTCTTTTAACATGGAAACAGATCAAGAGTTCACAAGATGTAATGAAGTCAAGCAATAGAGAGAACAAATACTTTTTATATATAATATACACAAATACTACAGTTCATGATTTACAGTCTAGTAATAAAATCCAAAACATATAGTCAGATGAAAGGCAAATATTTGATCACAGACACACATTCCTTGACAGACAAACACAGATTCAGATTTGCCATTGTCTACAACAGAGAACTTCATACTTTTATCAACTTTTGTAGCTCTTTAGATCAGAAAAACACTATATTGGAAGAAGAGAAGAGAGTGCAAATTCAAGCACATTCAAAATTCAACCCATTCATTCAAAAGTATGCTGTTATCTATTTCTGTGTTTACAAACTCAAAGAATTTGCCTGCCTTTATGCAAAACATAACATTTTGCATAAATAAATAAGAGGTTAAAGAAAAGAAACCACCAGTTTCCAAAATACAAACAGTGGTTGGGTACAACTGTTCAATGACACAAATTCTCAGCTGGGGGGAAATGGGACTTGCTCCTAACCAAATTCTTAGAGAGAAGTGGGTCTTCATTAGGTTTTGATTTCTTCCCATTGCAAAGCAGAAAGGAGCAGAAAGATTGGGAATGCTGCAGTTCTGAAAAGAGGCTCCATTAAGAAGAAAGCAAGCAGAATTACAGCTTGCACAGGATAAAAATTTCATTATTTCTTAGAATTTTCCATGAAACCCTGAAAGTGAAATGAAGCCCTAATAGCCAAATATAAACCACAAAAATATTACCAAACACATGAGCCACCTCAGCATTGAAAGGGAATTCAAACCAAAGCCCCCAGCTTCCAGCACTGAAAGGGTATAGAAATCACTCTACAAATATCGAATTTCCAACAGTCCTGTCCACTCTGTTGATGTCTGAAAATGGATGTAAATTGGCTCAAATACTTCTCTGGAATTGTGAGTGTGCTCCTAGCACATTTTTGTGCTTGACATCCAGTTGTCTACAGAAAACGTAAGGAAGAATTGAGCAATTGAGCACGACGAAGGGTGAAGGACTCTTTGCATTCACTGTGGACCAGATTACCAAAATAACAGGGTAGTCCTGCCCACCCACAGAAAATTAGTCAAAAACACAGACTCCCATGCTAACACAGCTACACTACTTCTCAGTCCTGCCTAGCTTTATGGGAGTCATGTAGCACTGCATTTTTTAATGTAGACAAAATTTTTCTAAACTACATAGAACAGAAAATAGGCCTGGAAAGGATGGAAAGAAGAGTTTATACTCAAGCATGCTAGCACAGAATATTTTAATTTCATCTGTAAGCTGTGTTATATGAAGAGTCCTCAAATGCTATTGAAACAAATTGCTAAGAAGATAAATAATTGTTGCAAAAAATCTGCATGGGATATTTATAAATAAAATTTGCTTTCTACTGGAAGAAAGTAGAAATACACAGCAGACAGAAAGATCCATAACTACCCTTCTGTAATCTTCCTTGTCAACATTTGAAGGAATAGGAAAAATAAAGAAATAGGATTTCTTTAGACCATCTGGGCAAAAGAAAAAACATGTAACAATGATTTAACGTGCAGCATGAAAAAGGCATCAGACCAGCAAGGTGCATTAAATGCTTCATAATTTTTCTGCTGGGTATCAATAAAAGGAAAGAATTACCTCCATTCGTTCCTGCTTGACATCATCGATCTCATCATCTTCAAACATGGCCAAGAGCTCTCCAGTCTGGTCAATGGAGTTGAGAAAGTCTTGGGCCAGCTTCTGCCTCTTGTTGGTGTTATTGCTGTTGAATTTGTCTTCACAACGACAAGCAAAACAGAACAAACAACCTATTTGGCTTCTCCAAATATCACCTGATGTCCCTTAGAGTGACACATTTTAGAACCAGCACTGAGCAGAAAAGGCCTGTTCATATTGTGCCACTCACATAAGCTATGCTACCTGAACAAGGTGATGTCACTACTCTGCTCCAGTAGCAGCAGAACATCATCTTTAGTATTTCTTAATATAACCAAGTAGCTTTTCATAAACTAGAGAAAACTAATCTGCTGTCCATTTATCATTTCTTGTCACAAAAAAATCCACAGCCGAACTTGAGTCACAGAGCAGAATATATTGAGGAAAAATTCTTCCCTGAACATCTTCATTTCCTACAGCCTCAAGCAAACACTAACACGACCATTAAGTTCCATAGGTGATGGACCACTGCTCTGCAGTTAAATCTGGAGAATGCTGGCAAGATGATCTCTGTTGCTCTAAACAGCAGAGCAGCTATAAAACCACTGAATTCACAAAAGAAAATTAATGGCTTTAATTATCAAAACCCACTAGAAAAGGCATTATTTAATTCCAGTATAAATTGCCCTTAGGAAGCATTTCATGAACAGCTAAAAGGCTTAAGGGAATTTTTTATTATTTTATAAAATAAAAGTATTTTATTATTTGCTTTAAGTTGTGACACAAGCTAAAGTATTAAAACCCCAAAGCTGCCAGGTAAGAAGCTGTACTACCAGATTGCTTGCATACATGAAACATAAAAATAAAATGCAACAGGCAAATTTAGTCTCAAATGAGCTGACAAAAACGTATCCACAGCTTGATGAAGTCAGAGCAAGAAGTACAATGCTCACCTAGCATCAATGTGGAAGTTCAGAGGAACCAAACACAAGGAATTCATTGTATGGGAAAAATAATAAAAGACTCTGAGAAAGGAAGTAAGTTTAATACAGAAAGTTGTGTAAGGACATTGCTAGATTTTTTAACAGTATGGTAAGGTTTAGATTTGCCATGATAAGTTTTAACTTAACTTTTTACAATGGCTATGTTAGTTCTAATGTCAATATAAATCAACAAAACTTTAAACCAGGAAACTATATGGCATAAATTAATACATTTGTAATTCAAAGAGTTTTTACTTTACATGCATTGGTTATGAAATCTTTGACTTCCTCATGGAATGCAGAAACAAAAGTGTTTCCCATTATTTAAACTAAAGATTTAAATTATAAAATGTTAAACCACACTTAAAAAATACATGTCATATATTAGTGTTCAGTGACTTCTGATTTTAAGAGTTTTTTTAAAAAAAGTATGTCAAAACATTTTGATAATAACTTAGCAAGTGCCCATTCAATTGCAGGTGGTGCATTTAAAATACAGATGCTGAAATCAATTAGCTCTTTAATCAGCACCAGTTTCTTACTTCAACAAAGCTCTCACATGAAGTCTTACTGCTCATGTGGATGGTAATGCAAACACATTTCAAATTGAAAAGCAGGGATTTTTAGCAAAATTCCTCTAAAGAGACTATTTTTGTGTCTCTAACTGTCAAGCAAGACATTAATACTTTGCATTGAGCTGTTCAGCACTTTTACAAAACATCAAGCCTCTCCCAAACTAAGTAATTTCTCTTTTCTACCTTCAAGGAGGTCATCTTCTTCTATTCCTTTGACAATTTTAGATTTGTAGTCTCGAAAAAACATGTATTTAAGTAGCCTTCGAAGCTTCTTCTGTGAGAAAAAAACACATTTATATAATGACTATTACACAGTTATTTCTTATTTAATTTGTACGTTTGTAACACACAAACATGCAAATGTGTAGCACATTACTTAGTAAATATAACTTTAAAATATTTGTCATTTTAAATTCTGCAGAAAATACATAGAAAATACCTCAGGACAGTAGAAAATCCATATTAAATATTATTTATTTGAGCTCCTTGGTACTTTGCTTTGACTTTCAGAAAGGAGAAATTCATATATCAGGCTTCTTTATGGCACTCCAGAATGTTTGCTTACTTTGGAAAGTCTAGGCTAGAAATGCACATTTCAATGAACTTTGACTCCATATCAGTTGCTGTTTTCAGTACAGCCTTACAGCTTTTATCAGATAAAGAAACTGCAATTTATTTTCATGTTTTATTGAATTTTGAAATGATTTTGGCCGTTAGGTTTCACCTGTCAAATGAGGAAAGGAAAACAAAGGAGAGAAAAGAGTGAGAGAAAGAGGGAAACTAAGGAAGAAAAGGACATAAAGGAAGAATAAATAATATAATTTTAAAAAGTTGTAAATTTTTTTAATAGTTATTAAATTTGAGGAGGGAAAATTATTTTTTCCCCCTTGTTGACCTGCTCTACTTACTATCCAGAGAAAGCAAGGCCATACCTAAATTTGGAGATTTTAGTGGGATAAAAAACAGGAAAAATATTATAAAATAAAATGAAGAGGATTTATAGACAATCTAAATGACAAAACTATAATGATCACATTGTCAAATGTGACACTGACACCCTTCATAACCAGGGGGAAATTAGAATGATTGATTTTTAATTAAAGGGACATAAAGTATAGGGATCAATATTTATATCTTATTAAGAATTTGTTTTGAGCTCTAAGGTACATTATCTACCCTATAGCTTTGTGAAAAAAAATGAATTGATAATTGAAGCTACAATTCAGAAAAAGACAATTATTATTTTAGATATTACAGAATGATTACAACATGCTCGATCAAATACAATTGCAGAGCAGCTGTACTTTTAAATAAAGCTATTCATGATGATGGATTCCTTTACATAGGTTAAGAAAGCACTTGAAAACACAATAAGCAGCTGACTACATAAAATAAGAAATTTCTGTCTAATCACTGTACCTTATCTTTGCGCATTAAGAACAGGAGATCTTCAGCAGAGATGACTCGAGCTCCTCTCATCTGAGAAACTTCAGCTGCTTGCTGCAACTAAAATAAATTAATAAATTAGGATGGCCTTTTCAGTGTTAAAAACTTTATTCACTGGGGTTTGTTTTAAATAAATTCAGAGAATATTTTGTATGGTTGTCCATAGCAAAATACAAGCTGTGCACTAAAACACAAGCTGGGACTCTCAAAGGTGTCACTCACTCGAGTCTTGTTTGCCAAGAAGTGAATAACAATTTTATGAAAAGCCTGAAAGACCTTTGACAAATCTCAAGAAAAAGCTTTTTTGTTTATATTTAAAATGATTGCTTTTAAAAAGTCCTGCTGCCTTTTTTTTTTTTTTCTTCTCTTAGCACAGAAAATGAACATATAATTCTCTCAGGCAATGTAAAAATGCCAAATTCTTGCCATAGCACTTTATCTGCAACTGTGGAAGGCCGGCTGATCCCTCTCCCAATTTTTTAGAATAACAAATATTAATTTTAAACAGCTTACCTAAGTATTTTTTGAAAGAAACTCTACCCCTACTTGACTTAGCATTAGTACAAACCAGACTCACATGAAGAACTTTTTTAGGCATGTTCTTATTTCATTTGGGAGAAAGAAAATGAATTGATAGGAAACACCAACTCTATTAATGATGGAATTGAAAAACCTATTGAGCAGACCAGGCCATTCAGCTGTGAAAGTGATAAAGATTTGGCTGAGCAAGGAATGACACAAGAATTGATAAGAGGTGACCAAAGGAGTGAAGCAGTGGACTGCTCTCACATCCATTGTGACAATACCTACAAAAGCCTCGAATGCCTCAAACTGTGCTGTAAAGAGCAAAACAATCTCTTTGTAAAGGACTAAGTACATCAGTTTTCAGTAGGTGCAGGAAATTGGGGTTTTTACACAAAACTAGAACAGGGTTAGAAACCTGGTAACCTGGGTATTCTGCACAGCTGGTGCTTATCAAAGTGCTGGGTTAAGGAGATTCAACCCAAATGTGCAAAAGGGTTCAATGGGATTTGCTTCTTTCACCTCACAAGCTTTTTGTTCTGGCATAAGATCATCACGGAATCACTGAGTGGGTTGGAATGAATTTTTTAAAGATCATCTAGTCCAACCCCTGTAACGAGCAGGGACCTTCAACTAGACCAAGTTTCTCAGAGTCCCCTCCAGTCTTGAATTCTTCCAGGGATGGAGAATCCACCTCCTCTGTGAACAAGCAGTTTCAGCATAAAACACAGTGCTGTATCGACTGAGATAGAAGGGATGTTTCACACTTTACCTTAAAAAACATAATCCAAAAATCAGTATTTGATTGGTTTTTTGCCCTCAGCCTTGAGCCTTTTCCACTGATGGAAAACTGACAGTGAGAACATCACAAAAGTCATCAAAAGAAGAGACACCTTCAAAAATTATTGATATTAAAATTCAAGCACACCTGTAACATGATCAATAAACAGCAATTTAATTTATGTTCAAATAACTCTATATTATTCTTTAGAAATGCATTAATGCACCTGAAAATAATTTAAAGAAATCCTATCCTTCATACTCACACTAGCAATGGTTTCACTCAGTATCACTGGCTGAATAAGTATATTATTAATCTGAGCTCCCATGCTGCTATGACTTGAAATAGGCCTATTCAGAAGTTAAAAAGATCAACAAAAACAGTAGCTGTTTCTAATATCCAAAGAAGGGGAAAGTGGAGGGGGGGGGGGGAGAAATTTTCATTTTGGCAAGTGTTCAGTGTGCAAAAGATTCAGTCCATAAATCATAATACTGGACTGCATTAATTTTTTTCCACACTAATCACAAGCACACAAAACGTTAACTGTATCTGGTACGCACAACACAAAACATACTGCGTGAATAGGTTCAGATTTTCCCCTTGGAACCCTCTCTTGGCCCTTGCAGTCACCGAGACCAGAGAGATTTCAGGAATTCAAAAGTCACAGTAACATAATCTCACTTGAAAAATGTAAGAATGTGAAAAACGATAGCTCTATTTTTTGGCATAAGCAAAACTGTTTCTTATTCTGATTAGTTTGAGGGCACGCAAGCTACTTATGTTTCTAACATAAAATATAAAGAGTTGGATAAAAAAAAAAATTACCAAGAATGAGCCAATATTCCTCTCTGGTGTAAATCTATTGCAGCTAATGGATTTATGCCAAGGCTGACTTTGGTCCCACTGAACTTAAAAGTGTTAGAAAACCTGACCTTAGCATGGTGATAACACAACACAGCTTTCCCAAATATCATGTAAAACAATGGCAGAAATATCCAAAGGGAAAGCATACCCTAGTTCCCAAACATGCACAAGGATGATCTCTTGGCCCCTTCCAATCCAAACCATTCCATGATTCTCTCAGATATAAAGTTCAGGTATGCTAATTTCCACATGTAGCTGAAATACCTTCTTTTTCCAATTGACAAACACGCGACAATGACATTTATAGCAAAGGTTGTGTGTGAGCTGCTTGCAGGAGCCATGCAATGAAGGAAAGGAGAGTAAGGAGCAAAGGCCAGATTCATGTCCCATTTGCATCTAAGTAAATCCTGAATAACACTGTTTACTTTAATGGAGTTATTCTGGGCTAAACACGAGATCAAAATCTGGAATAATATTCTCAGTTTCTACCAAAACAATGAAAACTTTATTCTCGTACTGCCTCAACTTCTGCATCTATTTTATTTTAAGGAATGGACACACAGCATTTAATTTCTTTGGCTTAAAGAAAGCAAAGTACAAAAATAATTACTTCCTGTACAGTTATAAAATATGGATTATTTATCCAAACAGACCGTAATGAGTTTTGCATTGGTACACGTATTTACCTGGGAAACCGGGGTATGCTCAGGTAAATATGTATCCAAGCAATTAAATAAAAATTACGTCCCACACAGCCGAGGCTGGGGGGAAGATGTATTTATAGTTTAACACACACATAATTGACTCATTCAAACCACAACCTGAGTGCTTTGCTATAATTAGTATTATAACAAACTGTCTTATTTGACTGTCCCAGAGTTGCCATTAATATGCAATAAGCCCTGATTCCTGAATTTCCGGAGCTGAAGGCCTGGTTGAGTCATTGCGTGATGAAGGGGGATTTCAGGAAGCCGTGCCAAAGAACCGATCCATCTCCGAGCACCCCAGCATTTGTCATTTCAGAAAAGCCCTGCTCAGCTCCCTGAGATCAGGAGGTGCCTCACCCCTGGCTGCAGCGGGAGCACGGGGGGTTTCACTCAGGGAGCAGCACTGCCCATGACTCCAGATGATGGGTGCGATAGAAATGCTGCAGGGACTGTTCATACATGAGGTTAGGAGCAGTTATGGCAAGAATTTCCCACCATCTCCCTTCTCCAAGCCTCACTGCCAGTCACACAATTTGGGGCTGCAGCAGTTCCAACATACTCACTTGTATTCTCCTGTTTTTTTTTAGTTTTGAAAATATTAAGTCCACATTACAAAATATTTTGTTTGGGATGATATTGAAGAACAGCAAACAATTCAAATTACTCAGCTTTTTTAAGAAAAACAGGCTAAATTCACTAATACCAGCAAACAATGTCTGAGACCTTAGAATCCGAATATATTTTTACTACAGCAGAATTATGAACCCCTAAAAGTGAAGTTTAAATAACGGAAGTGTTGAAATGATTTTAACGATAGGAGCGCAAATAGCTCTGTTAATAATTAGAAGTTTATGAAAAATAAGTGCATTTTACAATTTTTCCCATTACAAAGAAGGTAGTATATACAGTAACTACATTTTAAAGCCTAAGAAGAAATGGCTGGGGAATAATATTTTAAAATGTAATCACGAGTTTAATGACTTTATGAAGTTAACTTTCTTGGCAGGATGAACTGAAGTATGTTAACAGTCACCTTACGGCTATTTTCTTTTTGCAACTTCTGCAAATTATAGATTTGTTGAAAGGAGTATTCATTCTCCTGTGACAGAAGCACAGTTACTTCAATGGGACTGTCTGCTTTTTTTCTTTCTTCCAGAATTATTTTTTCTTCCACTACCTCCAAAGTCAACAATCACCGATACTTCTTCTACAAAACCGTCTTGATGGACAAACAGACAAAAAGCTGGAAAACAAACATACTGTGTTGTGACATAATCCTTCCAGTTAAACTGCAGGACAGAGTGGGAATGGTGATGTTTGCATGCCTTGGAACTGCTGAGAGCCAAGAATAATGCTGCAGGAGCTACGATTTTGTTTTCATTATACAAGAAAATTAGATCATAGTTCACCTGGGTGATTTTTTTTTTTTTTTCAGAGGCAGGAAGGTTGTTGTGTTATTAAATACGCATTAAAATGTTCTATTTTCTCACCTTTTCTAGGTAAAAGCCACACTACTGTAAAATTACCAAATAATATTCTGAATTAAGATATAGTCCTGTAAATACATTCCAAACAGACCGTCCTGATACTTTTATGAAGGCAACTAAATAGAAAAGGTAAATACAGGTTTTCACTTTAAACTTTCTATGTAATATCTCACATGCTACTAATGGTGACACCTGAGCTTCTTGTCCTAACACACACAGAGAGGGAAAATACTGACTTTATTTCCACAAGTCATCATAGAGATGTGCTTTATGCACTTAGCACATCCTGGGGAGATAATTACATTATGGAGCCCATTAGAGCAGTGTGGCAGGTAATGAATGATTCAGGATCACTGCACAAGGGCTCACCAGCACGACTGAATCATCACAAGATGTCTAAACCAGAAAATTTACCATCTGCAGATTAAAAGAGAATCAATTTTCTTTGTAATAGGTATTTAGCTTCAAATGTAAGCATTTTTTACTGAAGACCATTTAATGTAACAGCAGTTGATTGTAAGTGACCTCTAGAAGATGAAGCTCTGTGTCACATTTTAAACCTTTAGAGAATCATGGAATCATAGAAACGTTTAGGTTGGAAAACACCCTTAGGATCATTGAGTCAAACCACTCCCCCAGCACTGCAAGGCCACCACTAAACCATGGCCCCAAGATCCACACATCTGCCAAATCCCTCCAGGGACGGTGACTTCACCAATTCCCTGCACATGCTGCTCCAATGTTTGACACCCTTTCACTGCAGAATTTTTTCCTAATATCCAATCCAAACCTACTTTGGCACAACTTGAGGCCATTTCCTCCTGTCCTATCATTTGTTACCTGGGAGAAGAGACTAATCCCCACCTGGCTTCAAATTCCTTTCAGGGAGCTGTAGAGACTGTCATATTTTATGCTTGACATACAGTGCATCTCAGTTCATACAGATCATAAGAAGAAAACACGAGTTCATACCCCACAGCCCCCGCCATCTACTGAGATCTTGGTTTCAAGGACATGATTTACTGTATTTGTCCCTTTATGAAAACTGCATTCTCAAGTCCCTGAAGCAAGAGTGACTGCTTCACCTCACCTTCTCTTGACTTCTATTTCAGGCAGCCCAGAGAGCTGCATCTGGATACAGATCTGGAGTCTGCAGCCAGTTCCTTGTAGCTGGAGAAGAAAAGCATCTTTGGCAATAAGCAGGTTATCCAGGGACTCTCTCCCTCCAAAAGCATAAAGAACACATATACACGTCCAATACTCAATGACTTCAACATCAGGGGTGACAAACAGGTGATATAAAATTAAGAACACAGATTGTTCCAGTCAAAGGAGAAAACTACCCTTCTTCCTTCAGCTGCCTTCAGAATGAAATTGAGTGAAAGTCAATCCCAGGAGCTCCAAAAAAACAGCCCCACACCTCAGACTATTCGTTTTTTACCACCACAGGTATCCAAGTGTCCCACAGATCAGTACGATGAGTACATTTTTTGAATACTCCCATCTGTTAAACTGAACATTTAAACATAAATGTAGACATCAGCATCTCTCTTCATTTGACTCACACCTCACACACTTCTTCTGATCATAGGAAAGGTCAGAGGGTATTTCTTGGTTTGTTCTTTATGTTTTTTAGCAACACATTCAGTACAATCAGAGTAGAAAAAGTGCAACAAAAGGAGCAACACACTCAGAGGGAGCAAAAACAGCAAAGAAAGAACATGGACAGCTTGTTTGAATTTATGTTCTTCATGTTGCAAACAAGAGCTTTCTAAAAATACCAAAGAAAAAGAAGAAAAACATCAGAAATATGTACAGAGACTTTAGAAGACTCCGTGGAGTCAGCCTGTGTAATGGAATGGGTCAACAGGAAAATTCACCATGTTCCTGGGCTCTATTACTTTCTGCATCTATTGGAGACAGAATGATTCCTTTAAAATTATATTAAATAGATTACTAAGGAAAAAAAATCCAAGTAAATAGTAAAATTAATACCTCCATTTTGCAAAAGATGAGCTTGAATCAAAGTATTTAAAAAAAAAAAAATCTCTTCTCTATAAATAATTTAAACTTAACTTCATAAATTAAAGCTTGTTTTTCCACTTTCTGTCACACAGGGAAAAGAATTTAATGCATTTATGAACAATAACAGTATTTCAACTTTAGCTTCAGGCATGACTTTTTCCTATTTTTCCTTCTTTCAATTCAAATTCCAAAATCAACATTTTGGACCAACATTCTGTAGCTGTAATTCTTCTACTCTCCAGGAAACAAAAGAAACCCTATTGCACACCTGACATTTATAGCAGGCAACACTGACCAAACTAAGTGAATTTATACCAACAACGTTAAAACCATAAAGTCTCTAGGTACAGAAAAGTATTCACTCACTGCACTCAGTTTTAATGTGGTCAAATTATTCAGTGGCTACATAGGTGTTAATTCAAGATTTGGTGTGTCACTGGGGATGGCCACTGCTGATGTTCTCTCCCACTGCTGGTGGTAACAGCAGGCAAGAAAACAAACTTGGAAACTTCTACTGCACCATTATTATTACAAGGGAGGAATAAAAAGCTTGAAAAACATCATTCAAGTGGAAATGATGGAGGAGTGTTCTTTAGAACAAGCAAGAGACTGTGAAAAAAAGCTTTGTGAAGTGTGAACTTTATAGATATGAAAGATTCATTAGCCAACCTGAAACTGAAAAATTCTCACAGCCAAAAAGCCTCCAACCTCTGCAAACAGATTTCCCCACTTCTGAAGATGAGTGCAGATGTCCTCTATTATTGATTGTCCCTGATCTAGGATTGTCAGAGTATTTTAAATGCTGAGGTAAATGGTGCCATTCCATTGTAAATCGCTGGCAGAATTTTTTTCTGTATCTAAACTATATAAACGATTAAGTTTTGGAGGAAATTATTGTAGAATCATTGAATAGTTGTAGCTGGAAAGATTATCTAGTCAAATTTAAAATAAAACTAACAAAATTCGTTCTGAAACTTTCCCAAGGGACTGCTTCTTTTTCACAGCAGTATCACTATAGATATTCCAAATGGAGAATCTCAACAGTAACTACTGTTTCCATCTATGTTACATCTTTGAGTGTCTTTATGCTACTGAATGTTACTTTTAAAAAATAAGAACATGCAAACTATTTATCAATAAATGCATTCACATTTCCTTTAGTAAAGAAAAGAATCAATTAGAATTTACTATTCTTATGAACTGAAGATAATACTATTTCTGAATTTTAGTTTATTAACTGAGATTTATTTCCTACCAATCAATTATTTCTATTTCTTTTCTTTCTCTAATATTACTGTGGCATGCAAACCAGCAGAGGTTTACATTATCCCTCAGCTTCCTGTCCTTTGGTTTCACATCCCAGAAGAAACCACCACTCGGGATTACTCTTACACAGCTTCCAAGGCTGCAAGCAGAAAAATCTCTGTTCTCTGTTGATTGAGAGACCTTCTAATATAAACAGGTTCCTTTCTCCCATTGCTACTGCAAGCACCATTTGTTTAAATCATGTATCCTTACATTACTCATGCAGGAAAATAATCATTGCCCTATATTAGTTTCACCAGAACACTAAATAAATACTCATCCTTTCCATACGACAGCAAATTGGAATCAGGCATCACTGTCTGACACCAGGAAAATAAGACATGTATTTACCCCCTCCAAGCCCAGAGATAAAGTGCTTTTAGAGGAAGCCTCAGGGTAATGAAGTATTGCTATGAAGAGCTGGCAACCATTAGTGCTCAGAATATAGGGGACCTTGACAGGTTGGAGAGATGGGCAGAGAAGAACTGCCTGAAATTTAACAAAGGAAAATGCAAGAAGGAGAAAAACCCCTGGAACAGGCTGGGACTGACCTGCTGGAAAGCAGCTCTGCACAGAAGGACCTGGGGGTTCTGGGGGAAAATAATTTGTCCATGAGCCATTGTGTGCCCTGAGGCCAAGGGCAGTGGTGTTCTGGGGGCACCAGGAAGAGCATTCCCAGCAGATCAGGATCAGGAGGGGATCCTGCCCCTCTGCTCAGCCCTGGGAGGCACATCTGGAGTGCTGTGTCCAGTTCTGGGCTCCTCAGGACTAGAGAGACCTGGAGCTCCTGGAATGGGTCCAGTGCCCAGTGACAAAGATGATGGAGGGACTGGAGCATCTCCCTGCCCAGGAAAGGCTGAGGGGGCTGGGGCTGTTCAGCCTCAAGGGGAGCCCCAGCTGAGAGGGAACCTCATCCCTGGGTGTCCCTGTGAGCAGGGAGGACTCAGAGCAGGGCCCAGGCTCTGCTCTGGGGTGCAATGAAGGATAAAAACATACTTTCAAAAATCAAATCTCAGAACATAAGCAAGACTGCTCTGAAGATTTAGAGTTGGAGACAAAAGGAGAAAAAAAGGATTCAGGTTCAAACAAAAAGACAAACATCAAAAATACAAAAATACCAACATCTTCTCTTAGCTCTAGAAATTTTCACAGCCCTGGAGAGATATACCATCATCTTTATACTAGGAAATACCATGGCAATGATGGAAGACTTTGTGTGTAAAAAGATTTTACCTGAAATTATTCACTCTGGATTTTCTTCTTACGTTTTTATTCTCATCTACTCAAGTGCACATGACAACCATGTGGGAGCTTCTCAGTCTGGATGGGGACTTCAATACTAAATACTAAATACTGCAGCATCTCTCAGATTTAACAGTGAGACATGTAAGAGATGTAGAGGACTATGGGTGTAAATGGTTTTAGAGAGAGACCACACAGGTGTCTTGGCTCCAGGTACATGATATTGCCTGCAGAATTTTGACATTCAGGTGTCACCTTTTAAGACATACCCAAATTATCAGTAGAAAAAAAAATCAAAACCATTTAGTTTTACTACTTTTTCAACCACAAGATTTGCAGTGTACATTATGACACTGGAGAAAGGCTCATCCTGTTCTGTAATCTTTAATGTCAATGAGGACAAGGTATAATCAGAATGCACCTCAATATAGGCAGTTCTATGAATTTTTTTGGCTTATATCAAGAAATGTCTTTCATTTCAGAATGGTTCCAAAATTCTAAATCTGTAACTACTTTCTTCCAAGAATCTTCTAATCCAACAGAAAGGAAAAAAATAGAGGGAAAACAATAGTCCCAGTCCAAGGCATACCTGTTTTCATGTAAAAATGAGGAAAGGAAGTCCAAATTTTTCTAAGTATGTGTTGCTTTGCTGTATTTTCTTACTCACTGGTATGAATTATAATTCTCAGATCTTAAAAAAAAAGACAAACAAGGTAAATATGTATAGGTAATAGCATGAATATGACAGATGCATTGGGAAAAATCAAAGCAAAAAAGGAGGGAGTTTTGCTCAGAGAGAGAAAAGAAAGCACCACAAAGGAGCATAAACGTAAAATCTGAACAACAGATATTTGTGTCAGAAAAAGGCCCTGATTTCCTAACTCCTATTTAATGTTCATTCTTTAATTAACATTCATTTCCCAAGGACATAAGTTTGAAAAGGCTGTTTCACATTACTTTAGCACGAAGAGAAGGAATCACTTTTAAGCCATGAAAAGGCTGGGGAAAAAAAATAAACATGCCTTCTGAACATAATTTCCTCTTTATTGCTACTGCAAAGTTATGAAATGAAATCTATTATTTAATTACATTGGATCAAGCAACAGGAAGGGAAGGGAGTGTTTGAGTCACAACATCCCTGTAAGGATAAATTACTACACTTCCTCTTACTAAAAGACAGTTTTAATGAAAATGTGAAAATGGTTAAAATCAAACTACTGGGAGGTAGAAAGATCTTGCTAACATAACAACACACACAAAATTAACTCTGAAAATCTGAACAGAAATAGTGATAACAACACAGGGGAAGAGCAGTAACATTTCTGCCAGAACACTAATAGTTTGAAAATTATTACATTTATTCATATTCTGAAGATAGTTTAAAAACTCTACAATAGTTTCTGGACATGCTTTGTTTAATGCTTTGCATTGGGGATATTTAGATAATCTATCGTGTAAACTTCAAAATTTATCTCCTATTTCTACCAAAACTTTATTAGCCATGTGGAATTTCCCTTAGCTCTGCTTCATAATGTTTACTAGATCCTTCAAATTGAATGCAACTGTTGGAATAGTTAAAGCATTTCATTTCTTAAGTAAGTATATCAAGTGCTTGACATAAAAATTTGGGAGGGCTTTAAACTCCAATGAACAGAATAGACTGAATTCTAACATCTTGGAATAGTTCACCTGGCAACTGATGAAGAGCCCACAACAGGGATATGAATGTGCAAATGCTGTGATCTTCAATATAATTTAAATTCACTTTAATTTGGGTGGAGATGCTCTGAAATTACCTTTCATGGATATACTATCTTTTCTCAATGTTAGAATACACTAAAGTATAAGGGCATGTCACAAAAAATTTGAGTAACAATGGAAAGTATCTTTGAAATTGTTCAGAAAACCTCCCCCTAAGCCCAAGGGTGGTATGGGAGACAGGTATTTCTTTTAAAAAGTTATCCTGGAGGCAGCAGAGACTGATTTTCTGGTTCAGAGACTGGATTGACTTCTCAAGAGTGCAGGATGGATGACATGAAATGGATGAGTGTAAAACATGACAATTTTTAGGTTTTGAGACAGATAAAGGAAACAAGATAGAAAAATCGCTTTGCAAAAATTTTTTTAGATCAAAGACTTTCATGGAGTCCTCCTAGTGTTTGGTCTATGGTCTACTTCCAAACTTCTAACAGTGCAGGAAAGTGGTCATAAATAAACCCTTATAGTCAGGTGGAGTATTACAGAACCCCATGACTCTTGTATTATTTAAAGAAGTTTAATCTTCAGTGGAAAATTTAGGAGGTTACTTGTTCTTAATGGGTAGAAGTCATCTGGATTTTACCTGTTGAATGTAGGAAAACAGAAAATGGGCCACAAATCTTTTTGAATATTGTGTGTATGTCTTATTCTTCTCTTGAAACTCAGGTTATTGGCCACTGTCAGACTTGAACTGACTATGGAGATATTTGGTCACATTCAATGAATATTTGAATACTTTATCTACCAGTGCTTCATAATTTAAGCTTGCACATTCTCTAACTGGGCATCAACTGGAAAGGCTTTGACACACAGTTAGTCCAGTCAATCCAAACCACTACCAGATGACTGAGCCAGGAGTCTGATAAAATAGAGGAAGAAGAAATTCATGTCAAGGGACGGAAGTACTCAGTATTTTGTAAAAACCTCTGGAAACTGGCAACATGTCCAAGCAGAGAAGACAAATAATTTCCCCTGCCCTGAGGAGAACTCTGCTTTGGGAATCCAGCTGTACAGCCTTGTAATTAAGTGCAGCTCCACTGAAACCGTTCACATGGCAAGTTATGAAGGCTGAGCACAAAGCCAGGATATCCATTACTGGTGCCAGAGAAGTCAGAAAATAATGCCAGTGATGCCAGTGGGGAGGAGGAAAATTAGTGTTTCCAGCCTTTATCTTGGTCCCTTGGGAGGCACAAAGGAAAGTGCCAACACTACAGGTCTAAGTTCCAGAGACACATCATTGAAATCTTCAAGAGAAGATGAGGATTTCAGGGCAAAAAAGCAAGGATGTAAAGTAACATCTTGATTCTGTGATTCTGTCCATGGTAGAGGCTGAGTCCTAGCACAACCACAGGTATTCTCATCATTTAGCTCATAGAAAAACTGTAACACAGGTTTCTACAAGAAATCTTTATGTTTCTGCATAGGTGCACATTTTAAAGGGGGTAAAAAAAGGACATTCTTCTCGAATTATTAGAGATATTCTCTGTAGTGTTTATAGAAATAGAGGGAAGATTACAGATGGATAAAGTGCAAACAAACAAAAATGCACAAAACAAAAAAACACTAAAACACATGACAAATAAATGGAAAAGTACCTTCATTCTTGAAAAACAATAGGACAATTCTGTTTCTCTTATGCATTTATAAGAAGGTTCTTATTAGTTCAAATTAGTTCAAATATTAGTCACAACCTGTTAAGTATGCTTACTGAAAAGAGTGAAGAGTGAGTGAAACCAAAGAGGTATCACAAAGATAGAAAGAAATCTCCGTCCTCACAATGAGAGAGTGGATGATGCTTCTTCTGAAGGACATGAGGAAGGAGTAATCCAAAGGGAAATGTAGATTGTTGATCAAGAAGTAGCATAGAAAAGATGAAGGATGGGTAAAATTTTAGAAGGAACATTGATTATTGAGAGGATTTAACAGGGCAGTAAAGTAGGGATTAAGATTTTCAATAATCAAGATAAAATTGTCCATTAATACAGTTCATTCCCCTTTTGGCTTGCTGTCAAGGCTGGCTCCTTTACTGTGGAAAAGGTAAGTTACCTGTGTGAATTTTACATTTTCACATGACTGTGGTATCTGCTCTACAGCCACTTTACAAAGAGGCTAAAGGAGGCACAGAACCATAGCCTGCACATGGGCAAGGACGTTTGCCTTCCTTTGCCTCCCTCCACATCCAATGAGCAGCACTCCTTGACTGCTAACAACCCACCTCTCGTGCAACAGCTACAAAATGATGCAGAAATATACATAAAAAACCCCAAACCGACCAAACTTCTACTGAGCTCAAATTTAGAGTTTGTTGTATCTAAACTCGTATGCACTCCTAAGCAAAAACTATAAATATGTCCCAGAAGCCAAAGCTGTGAAATGCAGAGGTGATTTAGCAGACATGCAAACCATAAAAACTGTGCCCGATACATTTCTCTTCTAATTTAGAGTAAGTGGGCCGGTCTTATATCATACAGAATTGTAATTCTCCATGACGTTTAAACCAAAAACTAACTAAACATTTAAACTAAAAACTTGCAAACCTCCATAAACCTTTACAAACAGTATCAGTCATTTTAATATAAAGCTAAGAGACAGTAGCATAAACAATGTCAACACAGTAACTACTTTGCAGTTCAAAACCTGCACCTGGAATACTAGAAAAGTAAACTCTTATATTCATAACAAGTCACTTTTCAATCAGTGGCTTTTTGAAGAGGAATACGATCTGTAGCATGCAAGAAAGCCACACTATTAGAAGTCAAGAAGTATAGGAATAAAAGACTGCCAAAAGCAAGGCTTAATTAGGTTTGCAAGTAAAATTAAGAAGCAAAGTAAAGGAGGCTTCAGACATAAACCAGTATAAAAAAAGATAATCTGTGCTGAATGAAATAGAGATGGAAAATCTAAACATGGTTCCAAAACAGGAGAGTAATTTTCACTGAGCATTGGGAAGAACTGAGGTTTTGAGCATGGGAGCAAAGGCTGCACAACTCATGGAAGAGATATATTGGACAAAATTATTTCTACTGTACTGAATGGAAATAAAACTCAAAGATTTTAAGTCACTCCAGTCATCAGAACCAGATAGTTCAGATGTGAATGAATTGTAAACATAACAATGTCTGCTGGCATTAATATTCAAGTAAGTCAGCTTTGTTTGGGGAAGCTAAAGGGATCAAATAATTATAGGCTGCTGCCTATGAATAACTGAAAAGCAATTACAAAATGACAGATCCAAATTCTTCTTGTTAATGTCAGATGATTTAATGAGGGATGACAGATGCAAATTGTGATTTGGAAGGATAGAGGAGGATGTTAGGAAAACCCTTCTCATGGGAGGACAGAGCAGCTCTGCAACGGTTAAACAGGAGAAGCTGTGAAAAAATTCCTCTAAGAAGTTGCAAAAGCATGAGATGGACAAGGCCATGTCTGAGTAGATCTTGTAATGGTGATAGTCCTCATTTGAGTGGGTTGGATCAGGTATCTCCAGGGGCCTCACTGCATTTTGTATATTATTGCAGAGGTTTTGAGTAGAGAAAATTACTTCTGTTCCTACAGGTTCCAGCACAACAGCCACCCTCTCCTCTATTTGGAACAGAGCTCCCTGTCTACTGCTACACCAAAATTAAAATTCTGATCAAAAATAGCGTCAACAAAGTGAAAAGGCAGAAAGTCAGAGCCTGAGGGCTCTGCAAGAGACAAAGAACACACATGGAGGTGAGAGCAACCTTACAACATCTTTGAATTGCTGCTACAATTGTCAGTATTTCCAGTATCTACCAGGAGGAAAAGCCTGCGATGGCACTGGTAATATGGAACCAAAGGTCTGCTCCTTCACCTCAGGCATCACATGGTGCACTGAACAAGAGGTAGGACACAATGAAATCTGGTGACTCCTTCAGTAGGAACAAATAAATGCATAAAAATAACAGGCTTAGTCACAGCAAGTCATCAAGGCTAAGAATGGCAGCTGTGTGCAAAATGATTTGAGCAAAGGTATTGGGGTTTCTTTTGATACAACTTGAATGAAAATCAGCTTCCATGATGGTGTAAGTATTCCCAGAGTAGATTCCTTAATTATTTGCAGCCTTGGTTCATTCAGATAAATAGGCTGTGCTAATATGTGTTTGAGCTTCACTTAGGGGAAAAAAAATAAAAGGTTATTTTTTACAGATGTGAGTATCTCTGTGCTGGGTACTCACCACATGCTGCAACCAACAATAAAATGCAAAGTGGTTGAGCTCGTGCCTCACAGTAAACTTCAGAATTTCATCTAGTTAAGATTTGCCTTCTTAAAACCCTGTAAGCTAAAGCCTAAAGACCTAATGTACAAGGTCTTTTTAATGGATTCATGTACACAGCGAATTAGGGTTGAGTTACTATTGTTAATAAATTTAAGGTTGTTGGAGTTTTCATTCTCTTTAGATAGACTCCCTTTATAACTTACAGATGTAATAAACTGTAATGAATCAGCTAATGAATGAAAGAGATGTGTCTCATGAGATGGCAGCATCACAGTGTTTCTCCTTTTTAGAGATGCTTCCAGTGAAACTGGTGGCAGAGACAATAGAACTGACACAGAGATCCTCTCAACAGGACAGATTTCAGGTTGTAAATAAACATACAACACTACAAAAAGTATATATTGCAGTGCCCTTTTTAATAGTCTGGGGGTACTTTATAAGGAACATGATCCCCGTTTTTCTAATTTAATACCTGATCCACAGAAACAAAAATCAATTCATTTACAGTTACATTACATTTTACTGATTCTAGATCATCACTTCCCTACTTGACCCTGTCTCGAGTATGACTCAGCAGGGAATACTTGTAACTTTTGTCCACAACTTGTCAGTGTCAGGGAAAAACAGTATTTTTGATATGTCACTCCAAACATCTGCAATATAACCAGTACAATGGCAATCTGTGCAAATAATTCTATAGAGCACTCTGTGATGTCCACCTTTGGTTGTCCCATGGTAAGGTCAGTGGTATGTAATGTCATCTGATGAACACTGAATGTTCTGTTAAATGACATTTAATGTCAGAAACTAGATATAAAAAGATGATTTACCATGCAGATCTCCCATCTCACCATGCACAGAAAATGCATCTGGGTGCTTCCCATTCCTTCAGCCTTCAGTCAGTGGTAGAAGTTCAGGTTTCCACAATGCAAACAAAATCACCAGGAGAATTCACATACTGTGGCTCCAGGAAACACATCATCCATCATGATACTGGTCTAAGATGCACATCAGATTGCTTAATGACTTTGCATTCATTCTCTGAAGACTTTATTAAAAATCAGAGAAAGGCTAAGGATCTTTTGATATATATGGCCAAACACAAAGTTGAGTACTATAGCAATGACAGGCAATTCTTTTGAAATACATTATATCCAGACATGGGATGAAATAGTCTTTAGTTTGAAAATGTAGCCTAACTTCAGTGGATTTATATGCTTGAAAGATCAACAGACTTTTGTTAATAATCTCTTATACTGAAAGGGTTTTTAATTAAGTCGAAATAGTGTTGTATTCTATCATCTACAGACCAAAGCAGTGCATCTGATCATACAAGTAATATTATCTTAGATCAACAGTAACAAATTCCACACCTAAATATTAATAAGTAGATTTTACTAATAGTGTATTGAGTGCACACAATGGCATTTATGGCTGCAGTAAAATTATATGTACATGAGACCTAGAAAATAAATGTGTTCATTCTCAAAATTTTCTTGTACTCCTGCTTCCAGACTATGAATTCCAAGTATTAAAGCAAGTCTAGAAATATTATTTTCATTTTTAGGCTTCATAGTTAGATCAGAAGGAGCTTCCTATAAATCAGCAAGAGCAAAATATTTGAACTCACTCTTAGTGAGTACAAAGTGAATCTCCTTGGTCTCAGCAGAGCGAAAGACTGAACTGATTTCTTGTCCTGGCACTCCATTTTTTACTTATTTTCTGCCCCAATATTTTACAGAAGTGTTATTTCTGAAAAGTTATGCTTCAGTGCAAGTTCACTTTTTGTAATAATGGTGCAGCCAGCAGTGTGCTGGAACACCTACTTTATAATTACATACTGTAATTTCAAGTGTGCCATTCTTGCCACCCATCTAATCTAGAATAATAATGTGCCACAGTTTAGCTCTTTGTCTTGGAAAGTAATATAAACAGTGTTAATTTCCATGAGGGAATAGGGAATCACAGTACTCCCCCTTCAAAACATTTTTATGTGTCCTCTTTTCTTTCCTACCCATGTTCCCACCTCCCACATCAGTGGCTGTTTCAGCACTGAGCAGGGTTGCGGAAAACTGAGCAGTGAGCTTCCCTTCCACTGCTGGGACCACAATTCAATCCTGATCTAAAGTACTAATTTACATCAGCACTGGATCTTTACCTGCCATCAGCCTCACAAAATGCCCTGTCCACAGCTGCACATGAACATCAGCGGCCGCCTGGGCTCAGGAACAGATAAGCACAGCACAAATTACAAAGCCTAAATTGCACCTCTTGCTCTTCAGGTTTCTAACACAAAGTTTCCACAAAGCAGAGATACTATTTTTCTAAAGTTCATCTGTGTTTTAAAATACTCTCAAAATTTTTTAGTATTTCCTCCACACATGTCTTCCAGTGACACCAATGCTAGCAAGTTAAACATAATCTCTATTCAATATAATTTCATACTCTGCTTTTTAGGGAAAAAAAAAAACCAAAACAGCTATGTGTGACTGGATTTCTCATAGCTGAATTTGAATGTCCTATCAAGTTGGGTTTTTTCAATATTCTAAAACTCTTTACTCTTCAAAACATACTTCTAAGTTTTTAAAAGGAAATTTTCCTATAAATTCCTTTCTCACTCACTATTGTTTTTCTGTAATTAGCCTTTCTTCTGCCATGTTCTATGCCCCATTTCACTTTAGAAAAATGTTTTGGTTTGAATATGTGAGAAAAATGTACTTGGTCATTTTCAAGTTAGACAAGACAAAAATAAATTTCTTACTTGAAAAGGCATAAGCCTGGAGTATTTATGTAGTCAAATAATGACTTTTGAAAAAAAGTCAATCTTCAGTGAAAAATCATCACAAATATCTAATAAATGATTCATGAATTTAGAAATAAGCAAGATAGCTAAGTTATTCAAGTTTAAAAGGGGTTTTCTACCATTTAACTTTTTCCTGTTAAGAGGTTAGAAAACAATTGCAGAGTAAATGTTAAATGCTAAATGTTAATCTGAAAGTACAATTTTGATCACAACACTGATATTCTCCTTGAACTTAAAAAGGTTCAAATCCTACTCTAAACATACAAAGGGGAACCTGCCCAGAAAGGCAGTGGAATCTCCTCCCTGAAGCATCCAAAAACAAGTGGCTGTGGCACTGAGGGACATGGTGAAGTGGTGGACTTGATGATCTTAGAGGGCTCTTCCAACCTTAATGATTCTGTGACTCTAAAATCAGCACAGTTTAGGTATGGCACGAAGGCAGATACAGAGAAAAAATGGGCAGAAGGTCTCCAGGAACATTAGGGCTTTAAACAACTCTCAGATTAAGGGAGGAAAGATAAGGAGCTTGGTTTAGTCCTTCCTGAATTTCAGTGGATAAAAAAGTACTTCTAGGGAAACGTGCCAAAATGCAGTCCTGAGTAAACACAGATGAGTTGAGAGTGGAGAGAGAAATATTCAAAACACCAGTGCTAAGATGATATTGAATCCTTGAAAGCAGATGAGGTTTGAAAGCCCACTGATGAAAAGGAAACAGGGTAAGAACAGAAATTTGTGGGATGCCCAAAGAAAGTAAGAAAATTTTGTTGAAAGATACATTGAATTACATAGTGGAGGGAGAGGAAGATTAGAAGAATATGGTGTTTCTCTTTGGGCTGAAAAAAAACCCTTCACTTTAAAGTAAGATTTAAAAATGATGTAACCACTGTGAGAAGAATCACTTCATAGTTCGAGGACTGAGATCAAAAGAGCCTCAAAAATAGTTCTTTGCTCCAAACGCAAGAAGAGCCGCGTTTTCCATTTCTAACACACAGTATTTATCACAGACTTGATGCACTCCATGGTCAGCTGCCCTTTCTCTTTAACAGTAGAAGAGTAAGAGTAAGCCCATTCATGAGTATGTATATTTCTGATGGAAACCACCAAGCCAGTCCCCTTCTTACAAAGTTACAGTTGTCAAAGAGTTGTACTGAATATAAAGTTCCACATTACCTTTATCTTCTGTTCAAGTAGTACAGAGGCAAACTGTTTTGCACCTGCAGCTTTTATAAGGCTGGAGTGGGATTTTAAAGGAACTGCTGAAGTGGTTGAACACTTTATGTGTAAGACCCAGCCTGTGCTCTACATACTTATATTTGCTTAACAAATCATTATCAGCCAAATTAAATTGAAGTGTGAAATATGGCACTCTGGAAAAATGACATATACCACTCTTGCCCACTGGTGAAAAGAATAAGGCAAGAAAATAAGAAAAACTCTACCATCATTCACAGGATTTTGAGTGTTAAACGACCAGGCACAGGGATGCATAAATCACAGAGATGCATAAATGAAAATGTTTTCTTTAGAGAAACAGCAGTATTTCTTCAGTAAAATAATGCTTAACTCTTTTCACAGCTAGTGGGTTCAAGTACCTCCATCTCTAATGCATTCAGGAGTGGACATTTTCCTAATGCTTTAGCATGACCAATTCTCTTCTCAATCATCTTTGTGGCCTCACAAATCCTGCGTGTAATTCTAGGTGCCACAATAGAAGAAGGATCTAAAGTTACTAAAGAACACCCAAAGGAGGGACATGGAGATGGTGAAGGGACTGGAAGGGAAGCCTCATGAAGGGCAGCTGAGGTGATTTAGTTTGCCGAGTCTGGAAACAAGGAAAGTGAGGGGAGACCTTACTGAGATCTCCAACATCCTCACGAGGGGAAGAGAATGTAGTGATCAGAGATAGGACTAGAGGAAACAGCTGGAATTGAGTCAGGGGAAGTTTAGGTTGGCTATAAACAAAGGTTCTTCACCCAGAGGGTGGTCAGGCACTGGAACAGGTCCCCCAGGACAGTGATCACAGGACCAACCCTGGCAGAGTTCAGGAAGTGTTTGGACATCACTCTCAGACACATGGTGAGATTGTTCCAGTTATGGTGGGCCAGGACTAGGACTCAGTGATCCCTTTGAGTCCCTTCCAACTCAGGATACTCTTTGCTTCTATAACCTTCAATTCAGAATTGTCTACAAAGAGATACCTCTGTCCAGGGCATGTCAGTAAGAAGGATTGTAAAGCCAAATGCAAGGTTTTGATGAATTTATAAAGAATGGGAGCACCATGGATAAGCACATGTATCACACCAGTGCCTGCTCCCAGCTGGGCTCATAATGTTCTGGAAAATTGCAACAACCAAGAGCTCTGCCATGAGGATGCACAAGTGCCACAAGGAAGCAGAAAAGCCACATATAACGTAAGCTGAATTTGCTAACAATTTTCTGACAAAATGCATTTTGTTTTGAAAATACTTATTCTCCAAAACCATTTTAGAGGAAATATATATCAGAGATTGATAAAAGTCATCACTGCTTAATGCCAAAACCCGACCATGAAGCACTGGCAATCTTTCCCACTCTTTGAAGGACTCATCTTTGTCTCAGTACCATTTTTCTTCCAACAAAACCTTTTTTTTCATTATTTCTTAAAGCATATCATAAACATAAACTTCAGGCCTGATGGTCACTGAGTGCCAGTGGATTAATTAATTTCTCTTAGGTTATTCACAGAAAATAAATAATTTATCTCAGTCAGTTTAGTCAAAAATGAACATCGCCGTAGTTCAAGGCAACATACCACAGGCCATGCAATAGTTTGCCTGTTAAGATTCATAAATCAGGCCGTAAGTCTTCAGTGCTAAGACAATGCCATACATAAGAAATGCACCCACATTCAGTCACATCTGAAGTCTTTTCTGCATTGTCTTTCCCCACTAAAAGTCATCAAATGCACATTCAGCAAATCTGGTACTCAGAAATAAATGACACCCATAGGCACATGTCCCAAATCCCTCCATTTACCAGCATGGGTTGGAAAGATCTCAAAACTTTCCTTGGGTTCTTGGAAATAACTGCCACTTTCAATTTTATTTATTCAAGATCTTCACCACCTCTAGTTGCAGAGATGTGAATGATGAATCATTGAACTGACATCCCAAAAAGGATCATCTGTCATCTGTTAAAATTATAGGCTATGGAGGTAAGGATGTCTGCAGTTAAGCATAGGTCTGATTTCCTTTCTATAATTTTGATTCCTTTAAAACACTTGAGATAAAGTACAGCAGAAATAGCTTAGTACTTCACTAGTACTGTTTAAGTGAAAAAAAAAAAAAGTAAATATTTAAAGCTTTTGTATTCATTTTTGAAGAATTAAAAATGTCTTTATTCTGCTGAATAAAATGTTGCACTCATTAAAAGGGTTTTGCACTACCTGAGAAAAATCAGGCACCAGATGTGGTTGATTGGACTTATGAAAAAATTGTATTTGCACATGCCAATGGATAATTATTTGGAATTCAGAAGCAAAATCTACAAAGTTTCCATCTGCAGCGGCCAGAGGACTGGAAATCAAACAGAATTTTCCCCACAATTTCTTCTTCTAAAAGCTCTCCCTGGCAGCTCTCTGTAGCACTGGGCATATGAAATGAAATGGGAATGAGATTTTGATCTTATGTTCTCAATGCCTCCCCTTCTGCCTTGTGAGCAGCTACATAAGTGACAAGACTGGTGGGAGAAACCTGTTAAGTGTCTCCTCCTACATGGATGCTTAACAATTAGCACTTATCTAGATCTTATTTATGGTTTTAAAGACATAGAAATATTCCTCTCCAAAGACAGCAAAATGCAGCCCAGAGGCACTGGGTAACTCGTGCACTCACAACATCAATAAATCACAAGAACCAGTGCAAATCTCAGGAAACTGGTTCTGTCTCCACACGTAGGAGACACAGCACCTTCCCATCAGCAGGACAACGAAAATCAGAACATCTTTTCTTGTGATTTGTCATCCTGTCCAGAGTATCCTGAGGGATTATCAGAACAGGCAGTGGAAGGCCAAGGATGAATTGTTCAAGACTTCAGCTAATTAATGGAAGGAAAAAAGATGGTCAGTTGACAAGGGAAAAGAACCAGCTATTGTTCTGATGATGAAAGATGCGCTTCAATAGGCAGGCGAGTTGCCTCCACCCTCCATTATAGCTCAAATAGTTTTACTGGTGGTTCTTTTATAAGAATTCAATTGTTCCAAAGATATAGACCTTCCAAGGAAAAATAAAGCAAAAAAAAATCCTACCTTAGGAATTTAAAATCTGAGAATTTTAATGCAGCATTTTGAGACAAAACCAAAGTCTTTTCATCAGCCAACACTCAGTCAAGAATCTTGAGAGATCAGATTGTCAATCAAACCAGAAATAATGAACAGGGACAATGGCAAGGAGAGTGAATATAATGGGGAATTTCATGACAGAGGAAAAAAGAGTGAATAAAAATAACTTACAGTGGGGATGAAGCATGGCATATGTGCAGTTTCTTTCCTCTGTTGGGGCCTGCACAGATTTTATTTTTAATTAAAAGCATTATTCATTTTAATTAGCAGTCATTATTTGTAAGTGACTCTTTCTTTGAAAAACAGATAGAATAATGACTCCAGACCATCCAGTTGGATTTATGTGTGATATGGCTGCAATACAGTTCAGAAATAAAGAGATAAAAATGCCTTGTGAATGAAGAAATAAGGCAACCCCTCCACAGTTAAAGCAAACAGGAAAGACATGTACAGAGAAAAAGACATTCATATTTTAATATTATTTTCAGCCTGACAATGAGTACAGAAATTTTCAAATCATCATGGACATAGCCCAGTCCAGTTCCAAAGGATCTAATAAACAAAATCTGAACTTAAATTAATTCACTTTTAACAGGTTTGTAACTATGGCATCTTTCAAGAAAGAAAAAAAAAAGAAAAAAAAAAGAAAAATCATCCATTGACCCATGCTGTTAAATTCAGGGTTCTAATCCAAAATCAATTGTGCCTCAGCCAGCTTTCTATCAGCTAAGTCTTTTTTTTGGCAAAGACTCAACTCAAAATGAAGGGAATGCATTGGGGTGATAATTTGCTGCATGAGCACCTATAGGGTTGTTAAAATAAAGGTGCTGTGCCATACGCAGGTGTTCCAACATTCTTAAACAGTTCCTCCAGTATCCCCAATGCATTGCAATTACAAAATAAGCAAACCCAGCAACAGCAATTCTTCATCTCGAATTTGGTTTGGAGCCCTGTCTGGCAAACGGCTCCGATTCCTGCTTTAAAGCACATCCCTCCCGTTCAAGCGGTGATGATGGACTGCAAGGAGCTGCATTAAGGTCTCAGACAAGTAAATTACTCTGGCTTCAAACTGTCAAGTAAACTTTGCAGCTTTGTACTTCATAGAGTACAGTTGGTGATAAAGACACAGGAACCCCAGGCTGCTGGTTTTGGCCATAAAAATGCCGATTGAAGTAATCCCCCAGTACAGCATGTGATGAGGAATATCACTGACGCAGCAGAGACACACACACTTGCTGAACTGACAGTTCCAAACACTCTGAAAATTGCTTTTCCTCACCTACACCCAAAGTCCTTCCTTTGAAGCCTTCACAGGACACGAATGTGAGACTATTTTGATCCTAAGATGCAATAACTATCTGATCACAACTTTGCTAACTGTACTTTTTAAAAGTGAGTATCTGCTTACATTCCTGTTAGTGCTTCATTAATCTTCCAAAATTATGAGACCAGGAAAACCAAGCTGATGTAGGGATGTAGTGCTTAATCACAGAGTCACAGAACAGGACATGCAGGACCTGGGGATGTGCAGCTGCAGCCTTGCTTCCTCTCAGGCTATAAGATCAGTCAACTCCAAACTCCTCATGCAACAACACAAGCAAAAACATTAAGCTTTCAGTGAACAAAAGGAATGATCACAAGACATTTTTTTCTTAAGATACATTTAGAATAGAGCATTATTTGTTCACAGTTATTTAATGAATCACATTATCAGTGCTAAAACATACATTCCCAAGCAGGAGAGTGAGATAAACTGCAAATTTCACTACCATGGCACAACATGCCTTTTTATTTTTCAAAAGATACAACACCTCATTGCCTTTTCAGCACACAGATAAGATACCAGACACCTCTCAGGATGGATAAGGGCACTAATTAATGAAATGGAAACTGTTCATGTTATGCTGCTCTGAAAAATGTTTTTGTGCTGATCCAGTCTCCTTGAATAAAAATAACTGCATATACATACCATAGTGTTTGTTCCACTTGCAGTTTTTATGAACTTGGGTAAAAACATTATAAAAGCAAGTACTCAAACTGGATGAAACTGCTTTGGGTAGGAGTCTGCGTGTTAGAGATGAGAACTGCCCTTGGCCATTCAGCTTGCGTGGTATTTATGAGCAACACTTCATTTTCACAATCTTAGAACACTTACAATAAACAATAATGATAATAGTTTTCAAAACACTTGCTGAATTTCAAAATATTTTCCCAGAGAATAATGTTTGCCTCTCTCTGTTTTGATACGTGCCTTGGAGTCAGGCTGTTACAGGGAACTGTGGAAAGGTAAGAATTTTCTGCTTATGATATTGAACAGTAAATCTTGAGTCATAGACTCTTAGATCTTTAAGTAATATTTACTATTGTTATATGCATGGCTTTATGTGCTATTTAGAAAGTAATTTAAAATATGAAGAACTATATAACCTTTTTCAGCTCAACTCTGAAACTAAAATTCCATTCTCACTCTAACTGTATAAATAACACCTTTCTCTGTCAGTTCTGGGATGCACAAATCCTTCCTCCCCATAAAATTTACCAACCTAATAAATACTGACCTAGAATCAGCAATTTTGGTATTTACTAGGGACTCTACCTAAATTCATAAATCAAAATAATACCTAAGTGGGCAGTACTACATTCATTTTATATATTCTATATAACCATTTCACATAATATATTTAATAGTCAGAAACATTACACATTTAGCTGGCAAGTCTCTCCTTCAGCATTCAATAAATGCCACACTTTTACATAAGAAAATGTATTTTAATCTAATGTTTATATTTTGACTGCACCCAAAATGTGCTTATTGTAGTATACTGCATCAATAAATGAACAATTATTTCTCAGTGGCATGTAAAATACATAGTGATGTCAGCAGCATTAAATTCTAGTGCCAAGTAGGGAAACAGTTAAATGTAGTTTAACTATAAAATTAATATTATACTAATTTTAATAAAAGGAAAAGATTTACCTTATTATTTTTAGTTCAGACATGCAGTCATGTGCAAGGTAATTCAATACCCACTGTATAAAATCTGAACTATGGAAATATTTTACAGATGTTTCTAATCAGCTTCCTTTGTTTAACATTAGAGCTAACCTCCAAAAGATACATACAAGCTGCACATCCTACAGGTAATGTTATCCAGATGGGATGTTTTCCCTGAACATTGTGCTCACCAAAGCAAGGAATAAGGAATAACATAAGGGATATGCTGTGAAGAAAAAGCACCTTGGCAAAGCATTTCTAATGTCATTTCAGATTCAGTGCCACAACACATCTTTTCCAGCTTGCCTGCAGTACTTCTTGTGGAAAACTCCCAAAACATACAGCATAAAAATGTCTTGGGTTCAGACAGCTTTATGTTGACTGCTGGGCTCTAGCAAATACTAAATACAGTAGCGATAGCATCTTAATTCTTAACGTCTTCCTTTGGTTAAATTGTACAACTTCCCAGCTTTTGGGTCTCTAAAATATTCCTGCAGTCCTATCCTATACTGAGTTTTCTCTGGATACAGCAATTTCATCAGGAAGACACTATTGCAATGAATGACACAAGCATGTCTTTCTTGGCAACAAGGAATGAACTTCCCTTTTCTGGATGCTGGTTGGCAGGGAGGAGTAAAATACCCCAGCTCCTTAAATTCATTCTTCTCTCATGAGTAAACAGCAGTGACTGAGAGAGGAGGTCTCCAGCTGAGGCATCACAGTGAAGTGGTGATTCTTGTGTTAGACCACTTGATGCATCTGCTGAACATCATCACCTCAGGGCCTCATCCAGGTACTACTGAATTAGAAAGGAAAAAGCCCTGAAATTCCCAGAAAACTCCAGGAATGCTGCAGGAGTGCTGTAGCCCTTTGTGCTGGTGACCTGAGCAAAGGAAGGAAACAAAATCTTCCTTTAGCCCACCAGAAAAACAACTCAGGCAGGGACCATCACTTGTCCAGTGTAAGGACTTAGCCCACACCCATAACCATCTCAGGGGCTCTCAAGTGGAACATGGGGGAATTGAGGCACGTAAACCCAGACCCTCTCTTGTCAATCAGGACATAAAGTATCTAATTCCAAATATTTTTTTCAACCAAACCCAGGTTGTAACCACCAGGCCAGGCTTGCACAGCAAAAAAAAACAAAACAAAAACAACTAAAAACAAAACCAAAGCAAAATAAAAAAAAAAGAATTTTTAAAAAATATATAAATAAACAAATGGGGGAAAAAAAGAACATGGAACCACACAGCACAGGAAAATCCTCTGACACAAATACATTTTCAAAGAATAACCAAGGACATAAGAAACTACATTTTCCACCAGGCAATTAGATCTTCCCAGAAAAGATCCTGGCATCACTGTGAGAGCAGCTTTGTGCAGGTGGCTGTAGAAAGATGTAGATATCTACAGATGTAAATATGCGATAGATCCTTTCCTTGAATGCATGAAATTCCTGGTCAGCAAAATTTCCTACAGTCAGCAAAACAGACACAAGATCCACAATCCACTGCTCCTGAGCTGACTCCTGCCTACCTTAGAGGGATCACATCCCTTGGCAGAGCCTGGCTGGGAGTTCCAGCACATCTAACTACTAAGCACTAATAAACACTAATTAAAGTGTTTCCTGCCTCTGAGAGGGGCAGCAACTCTTGCGTATGAACACAGCCCTGTCTCCCATACTTGTATTACTGAAGCATTTGGAAGTTTAATAAAAATTTGGATTTTAAATGACTTGTGACAGGTTAAGATTAACATCCTCCTACTGCAACTGCTTAGAAGCAGGGAACTGGCAAGACACAGGCTATATTTCAACCAGACGGGCATGTTTCTACTGACAGTGACAGAAACATTTCCACAAAATAGCCTCCTGCTGTCTCCAGCACTAATGAAACGCACGGCATATGGCGGCGGAACGGCACTACATTTCCCTCAGAATATGAAATGTAAACTGCTTTAACCATCCTCCAGAAATCCATCAGAGCTACAACTTCTGTATAACATTAAGTCTTTGTTAAATTAACTGCTGGAGGGCCTAATGGCTCATAAAAAACCCCACCACCTCCAAAAAACACCCCCAAAATTATGTTATGAAGAATGTCTTGAGACATAAATCCAAACAGACGTAACTCTTATCCATCTCCTGTATGTATGGGGTACCTGTAGTTGCAGGGAAGAGCAAAATAACTAATTAAATCTATGAGCAAAAAATATCCCAATCCTGCTCCCCAAAACAGGTGTTTGTACGTTTTCACAATTACAAGAACACATTACACACACAAAATGGATAATGGTGAGGTGTAAACTTTTCACTTCCATGATCCTGAACTGCTGATTTAAACACACACAGTCCTGGCAAGACAGTTTGAAGTAGCTTAGACAGCTTAGTTATACTTGAACATAATTATGCCAAAACATCCCAACAAGGGCCTAGAGTAATTTGAGGTCCTTAACTTGAAATTCTGTTATCATCAGAGACATTCAATTATACAGTCAGTCCCTTTTTCACTTAATTATTCATTTTTGCTATGTATTTATTAATTTTTTTTGTTCTTTCTAGCATACAGCAATGCTACTGACACTGGTGAGTCATGGAACTGAAGTGTTTGCCACCATACACTCACAAAAAAAGGACATTGTCACACCAGGCTGAGAGACAGCAAATGATGAACACCCAAACCAAACATGCAGTGTGGACAGTGACAGTCTCAAAAATTCAACTGGTATGGGCATTTTGCAGATATCAGAATAGACTGGAAGCAACTGCAACTGAAATTTGGAAGAAGACAGTATTTGTTTCTAAAATGAAACGAAGTGCCTTCTCTTCCTAAGAATGTATAGGATAGAATAAAGTTTGCAATACTGACTTTATTCTAACAGGGAAGCTTGACATAAATTTTTTAATGGAGGTCACCAACCCACCAGGAGTTGGACCTTCATGACCCTTGTGACTCAGGACATTTTAGGATTCTATGAAAAAATATAGCAGAGAATTGTGACAAAAGATGCAAACATGTAGCATTAATGCAACAAGTCCACTGACTTTGAAGTTTGGGTGTTTCTTTTTTAACAAAGAATATTTGTTTTAACCTTCAGAATTAAATTCACAGAATCACAAAATGGTTTGAGTTAGTAGGGATCTCTGAAAAAAAAAAAAAATTTCATCACTAAATCAGACCATAGATGGATATATCTAACATTGAATTTTTTCACTTGACTATGTTTGGTCTTGTATTGTAATAGTGTAACAGAGCTAAACCTGCAAAACATTTAAAATCACTTTTTGTAAATAATGAAGTTCACCACTAATAGGAATTAATTACCATTAAAAATGAATAAATACAAAGCAGCCAAGCTTTTATGGGACCCTGCAGCTACAGCTGAAGCAATAGATTTATAAAAATTAAGCTGAATTTTTTAACTACAAATAATTACTGTTAAGAATTATTTTGGATTAAATGCACATGTGAAATATATTAATACTTTAATCATGAGTGCTGGACAGAACCTCAAAATTAGGTATTTTCTTTCTATTGGGAGAATCATATCCCTTGAAATAAACCATTTTGCATGTAAGTACTGAACAATATTTAAATGATCATATGGAAAAATAATAACATCAAAAAATGTATTCAACAGTCTTATTTTATGGCACTCACTCAGCATATGGAACACTCAGGTTCAACTTTACATTCTTCCAACAAACAGAAACTTGAATAATCTCTCCTCTCCAGGGCTCTTGTCCTATACACAGGACTACCAGCTAGGCAATATTCCTCTTCATCTCAGTAGATTTTTACAGTTTAAAAAAAAATAAGCTTTCAGATTTGTTCTGATGAAAAAATAAAGCAAATGTCAGAACCTCTAAATTTTTCAGGAAATAGAATTTTATTTTCCAGCCAGACACAGAAATTACAGAGACCTCTAAACTGGATATGAACCCTGCAATGCTTGAGCATTGAGAGTCTGAATTTTAGACCTGCAGTACTTGAGCTGAAAATCAGGCAGCATTTGAATCAAGTCTAACAGGAATATAATAGAAATGCCACCACCTCCTATTGTAGCTGCTCCCATACTCACAGACTTGAAGGAGTTTCAAATGTATGGATAAATACTGGAAAAGGCCCAAAATGAACACAAAGGAAATTCAAGTCCTAAAAGCTATACTGGAGCAATCTGAAAGGCTTGCTTTAAACCTGTTAAAGGAAGGAAATTCATAGTTAAGACTGAAAATCCTGGCTGGAGCTCCAGCCTTCAAATACATACACTGCCTTGCAGAAACAAAAAGGGGTAGGCAAATCATACAAATCAAGACCACAGTGTCAGACTGGATTTCCAGTTTTAACTATGATTTGTGACATATTAGAGAACACTTTATTTCATTCTGTTTCCATAAAGTTGGAGCTCTCAGATGGACAGGCCAAGAATAGTCAAACTAGCTGAGGGTTATTATAGCAGCAAAATCACCACCCTGCTTGGGTAGTAAATGGATTTCTTGCTACAGATCCATAAAAAAATAGGAAAAAAATTAGAAAAAGGAAAAAAAGGAAAATAAAAGCAAAGGAAGCAATACTTTCAGAAGTCACAGCACGAGATTTAACAATAATTGCCCTTTCCAGTATAAATCTCTTTGTTTTACTTCCCACGGCACTATCAATCATGATATTCTGTGCAAGTATTTTAAAACAACTTCTGGTAGTTTACATCAAAATTTGATTAGGCCATTACCCATAATTCTTCCAGAAATGGGATATAATTTAATAAATAATTGTATATATACACATGGATACACACCCATTTATATGTATATATTTAAGAGCTTTCTTGAACAAAGGCCAAAATTAGTTTGAGATCAGAGATACGGCTCAGATGACCTCTTGAGGCTCCCTCCAGCATAGTTCTTCCACATAGTTCAGGATGGAAATTCCAGAGCAATCAGGGTAAAAAATGTGTCATTAACCAAAAGGAAATGCTCAATTTATAACTGGCATGCCACAAACTCAGTGTGTGGAGAGGCCAAGGATCAGCATGAGTAGTGGGGACAAGGAACAGGCAAAGTCCCAATAAAGGTGTCAGAGGCATTACACAATTTTAGGGATGTCATAGAGCTCACTTTTCACCTGTGAACAGGAATGACAGTGAAATTGAGAACCAGTGTGAGGATTAACCACTTACTATTGCAAAGGGCTTTGAAGAAAACAGGTGTTGAGTAAAAACGCTGCCTATTACTGGGATGACTAATAAAAATGGTTAGTTACAAGGAGCAGGAATCTAAAGCAAGGGGGGTACCACAGAAATCCAAGACATCTGGGGAGGAGAATCAGTGTAATAAAATGAAAACAAACCAAACCCGTGTTATTTGGCAATCCCACATACAAACCACTTGAATTTTACACTTCTGGAGCTTATGTCATCGTTGAGCCTCTACCTTCCACTCTGAGTAAGTTAAGTTGCAATTTAGAGAAATAGTATTTTAAAGCACATATAAGGTGGCAATCGGGCAGCTATTCAAGAAAAAAACTATCCTATTTAGTAAAGTCACTAAGTGGGACACTGTTGTATTGTTTTACACAAGAAATGAATATATTTCTTCCAGCATTTATAGGAACAGATGTAGAAAATAACAAGTACTCCTTAAGATTTCAAGAACCTCTGGTACAGTTAGAGACTACAAGTATATTGTGTATTAAACAAAGAAATGATCCAGGCTTTTAAAATATCATCCACAGCCCTCCATAAATCCTAAAACCCCTCCCATTAATGGTTACTGTGTGATTAATGTTTGTACTGGGCCATTTTAATTAGTGAAACAATTCAGAGTTCTACCTTAAAAAGCAGCTTTGTGAAACTGCAGTAGTTGCAGAATATTTCACTCCTGGGCTTGATAAAACACTAAACCAGAAACTGCTTTCAAATAACTGCCTGCCACAGCACTTTTAGCCAACTTTTGCACCTGGTGCTGAGAGAAAAAGCCAAGTGAACTTTCACTCACTTGTTGCACGTCAGCTTCAATGCAATGTCGTTCTTCTGTTGTGTTTGGGTTTCTAACTGGAAGAGACAAGTAAGCTAAACTAGCAGCCAATCAATCCCTAAATTCTAAGAATGCAATAAAATTTGATACCAATAAATCTTTTCTTTTAACAGCCAAGAGAGATTAACAAAGGTATTTGAAATTTTATCCTCTTCTGTACTTTCAATAGGACGATTACCTGACAACTGTGTTGAATCAAACGGGAAAATTAAAATAGACACAATTAGGCTTGTACACACAAGAAACAGGATATGCATTTATGCATAACCCTAGTAGTTCCTCCATTATATATTAGCCTTGATGTATTTTTCTTCCTCTTACAATAAAAGTTATTACACCTTTGGACTGTCAAATAAAAATCCAATTGGCTGAGACACAGATCATCTATATAAAATAACTTTGCACAGCTTCCCTCTTGCTACAACCAATCCACTTTTTTTAGTTCTGTCATTAATTTGTTTCATGACTTGAGGAAAATACACTTTGTCTTCTTTCACTTTCATTCCTCAACAGTAAAGTGATCCATTATTTTTTTTTCTCAAATTTGGAATGATGATGATGGCACAACATAAGACAAAAATGGAAAACAATGTAAAAACACACTCAAGAATTAAAGATGATACAAAATGTAGTTGCTGAATATTGTGAGAATGGTTGATAGTAACAGTATCTGTTGAGTCTGTTGATAAACTGGCATCAGGCTGTGTGTCATTACACAAGTGCTCATTATTGATCTGTATAAAAGATATATGTGAGTGTACAGAGATGCCAGCATTCACAGCTCCATGTGTGTGATGCTGTCCAGAGAAGAAGCCTTTGTCACAAGACTGTCTCTTTCCTAAAGTGTAGAATCCATCTCTTTCTTCCTCATCTTGTGTTCTCCTTCACACAGACACCAACAGCCACATTCCACCTGTTCCATCATTATCCACTTAGTTTCTCTGGACTCATCTGAGATTCAATTTGGAGGTAACACATCTGCTGATTCTCACACCATTTACAACTTCTTGATGACTTCTCTGTCATCAGCACTTAATGATCCTGTACAGCTACTTCCCAAACTCATTCTCCAGAACAACCTTCTCCAGGCTCCAGTGCACCAGCCACATTTTCTCCTTCAAACCCCTCTGCCTCTTATTTCAATTATTCCCGTTCTCTTGCTACTGAACATTTTGAGAAACCGTCACAGGAAGCTCTTCCAAACTCTTTCCACTACAAGGTTGTTTCCATCTTCCTTTATCCCACTTCTTTAAACATTTCTTTGCTGAATCTTAGGCTTTGCATTCCTTATTCACAACCTGGGTTCCAATTCAACCTCCATAATTATTTTGCTACAAGAGAGAAAATACGCATTCTCACAGAACAGCTCTTAGTTTATGTTCCTGAACACCTTCTCTTGTCACAAATCTTTGGAGTTTTTCCCAACTCTGACCCACCTCAGTAGCTGCATCATATGCCCACTTAGTTTTCAATTTTTCTTTGCTCTCTGGTACTTTCCCTCACTGTATACAGACGTCCTCAGTCTATCCTCTCTTTTAAAGAAATTGTATCTCAATCCAGCCCATGTCTCCAAATCTTTTTTGATTTCTTTCTCTTCTTCTATTAAAAAGCATAGACCATGAAGTTTTCAGCTAATGCACAGACTTCCCCTCTTCTAACTCTGTCTTGGATCAGCCCCAAGATGACTTTTCAGAAATCCCATCCCTTAAAACTGTTCATTTTTGGGACATTATGTGCCTCTTCCTAGCCAGAAACCTGAGCCTACAGTATGTCTTTATTTTCTCTGACTTTTCTTCTGTTTTTAACACTGTTAACATCTTTTGCCATCAGAGAAATTCCTGTTTACCTCCTTTCCTCCGGCATTGCTTTAAGACTTCTGTCTTGTGGGAGTTCTCTCTCAGTAGGGAGTTCTGACTAAACATAGAAATCTACATCTGAGCTGTTCACCCAAGTCATAATTTATAGTCACTAGACAAAAATCCCCCTTCTGGGTCCAAATTCACCTCACCCTGAAAATAAATCACAGAAACAATAATTGGTTTAGGTTGGAAGGGACCTTAGAGATCAACCAGTTCCAATCCCTTGCCATGGGCAGGGACACCTTCCACAATCCCAGGCTGCTTCAAGCCCTGTCCCAGTTGGCCTTGGACACTTCCAGGGATGGGACAGCCACAGCTTCCCTGGGCAACCTGTGCCAGGGCCTCACCACCCTCACACTTAAATACCTGAAAGAAGCCAAATCAATAACATCCTACATAGTAACATTTCTCTCTGTTGTCACTGATTATTTCTCCAATAAGCAGGCTCTGATTCACAGGAATATCAACTACTGATAAGCAGTAATGTACTATTGCTTAAAGTACCTAATGTGTTATATGCACACATAGAGGTACAATGCCTTTATCAAAAATACAACAAAATGGGAAGTCAAGCCACAGGACTTGAAGGAATGGCTTTAAATGGACAGAAGGTGGCTTTAGATTAGGTACCAGAAATAAATTCTTTACAGTGAGAGTGGTGAGGCACTGAAAAGGTGGCTTTTTGGTGTATTTACCAGAAAAGTCTTAAAACCAAAAAGGGAAAAATCCTCAAATTAAAATGAAGTTTAACATACATTTTCTATGCCTGAACAGCTTTCATTTTTCTACTGAACCCATTAAAAAAAAAATAAATATATATATATACACTTCTGGATACAGTCATACAAAATTCCTTATATATTACCTTAAAAAATGGGAAATTCTTCTGCTAACATACAGCAAAATCACAGGTAAAGAAGACAGTTATTTTTACTCTCAGTTGTCATCTTTGTCAGGAATGGGTTACAGCCCAAACTTGCTTTGCTCCGTTTATTTGCAAGTCTGAGATAAAAGACTGTTAGTGCAAGTTTTTGTGTGTAAGTTATTTTCTGTCTACTCAAGGACTGTGCAGCCATCAACACTCCTATCAGGTAGAACTCGTGGCTTGAAGATAAAAGAACACAGAAATAAAAAGCATTGACATCTCCCACAATTAAATAAATACTGATCTAAGGGTTTCTGTTTTTATCACCATTTTTCTTGGCCAGTGACTCTTACAGACACAAAAGGATTGCATTTGCCAAAACTAAAGCACTTTAATTTTAAGAAAACAGATTTTGCAGCACTTCAAGAAGTAAAACCGCTTCTGCCAAGTTTTGCAGTAGTTGTTCACTATTCGTATTTCCAAAATAAAATTGTTTTGAATGATGGCAACACCTTTGCCTTCAGCTACTGTTTCCTTTTGCAGAAGAACTGAACTGGAAGATGTTGACAAAGGTGGAGAACTTCGGTATCAACAGCTGTCTATTAATAACCAAGTGCAGTATTAGAAACTCAAGACCTATGAACACTAGGTGTCAGTGTAAGAAATGGAAAAATATCAAAAACCTGTTGTTTCCAATCAGGTGGATTAGCTAAGAAACCAGAAGCAGCTGTGACCACATTTCCTCGTAACTCTGTAACACTGTTAACAAGCCAATCTTCCTAAAAAAAGTAATTCTGAAACTATCAGGTTTGCTTGAAATCAGATAAGGTGATCTAAAAATTACAATTAATTTGCTCTGTTAACCACTCTGAGATGATCTTTAAGGTTTATAAGTTACATTTAAAGAACATGCAGACTTTTACACTACTCTTTTTCTGCCACAGATATCCATAAATCAGTAAAGTTTACAAGTTGTTTCTTTTTTCTCAGAATGAAAAAATATTTATCTGTAACAAAATTATAGCTAGTGCCTGAAGCCAAAGAGAAAAGATGCCTCTTGCTTCACCTAAGAAGTTCAGATTTTAAATGCATGGCTAGAACTTTAAATAACTGTATTAGGACATGAAGAATCACATCCTTGGAGTGCCCATTTGAGGGATACCTCATGACTCAAAAAATGAACTGGAGTCATTACCTCAGCTTTAGAAAAACATGTTTGTCATGTTTGTTTGCATGTTTAACCATTGATAAATTTCTTTTTCTTTCACATTAAGTGTAATGTACTAATTTCTGTCAGAATCAGAATACAAGGCAAAATGGGTCTTCATGTGCAGGATGGACTTTACACACATTTTCATATAATATTCTATTTATACCATACAAAGAAGTTAAAGAAAGAATGATATCCTGAACATCAACTTTCCATTTGGCTTCTGGAGATGGAATGTAATTATGATTCTCAAAATCATAATCAGAATATTGATTTACCAGAGTTCATCATATTGAAGAACACAAATTGATGAATCCAACTGAAATGATTACTCTTAAATTTCTTAACTTCTTGATTTTTCAGTTAGTGGCATCAATAGAAGTAGACAAAAACCCTGAATACCCCATCTGTACACTGACAGTCCCTGCCCATCTCAGCTCATCCAAGGCTTCTACAGCTGTTAATCTCTACTATTCTCCTAAAATTTTACATTAAAATTAAATAAAGGATGTATCTGTGTTTTGGAAACATGGGCTGGGTTCATCTTATCAATTGTTTCATAACAGCCCCAGAAGCCAAGGGAATTGGGTACATATCTATTTAAGAATGCCACAGATTCCAAAACCCCCATGAGTGAAATTTCATACCTACTTCATTCCTCTAGCCTAACAGCCTAAAAAGGAATTTGATGTGTGAAGGGTGGAAAAAATAACCATGTACATATAGAAACATGTATTTTTATACATTTACAGTACACATAAATCCATGACATTGTTACTAAAGGCCCAGTCTGATACAGAAAACCAGGAAATATTTGGATTATTGCTGCCTGTACTACCTCAGTTCTGTATATTCTGTGTGTTACAACTCAACCTTTAAGCACTGATGACTTTGTTTTCCATTTCATCTAGTCAATGCTGGGATCTTTTTCTTCCCTATTGAAGAAAACTATGTTGGTACAACTTGTAGGTATAATTATTAATTTATTTCTGTTTGATGATTTAGGGTTTTAATAACAGTATCTTAGTCTCTTTCCACTTGTAAAGTCAGTGAGTTCATCAACACTGGATGCTGGGCAGCATCTCTGCATGACCAGGTGAAAAACAGCTGGTGTGTGTTACAGCACATGCTGCCCCTGCACAGAGATCCATGGAAAAGAAAAATCTGACCAAGTCACTAAATCCTCAGTCGCAGGAGAAAGCACAGAGAGAGCCCAGAATCCCTAACTGGGACTCCTGAATCATCTTCTGAAGTAAATTCTGTGCTTGAGAATAAATAGACCTGAATATGGTGAACAAGGGGCAGATAATGTTTCAAGCGGAAAACTCGAGACATGTCTTTTCATATAAATTACCATATAAATCTATCATATAAATCTAAATACTGACCACATTTAAATGCTGCAAATGCACAGAGAACAATTAACCACTTGCTAGATATAAAGCCCCATCTCTCTTTTTTGTCCCACATGGGAAATGCAGACAAACTCACAGTGCTGGTACCTAGGAAAATTTTTATACTACAGACTTACTTTCCAGTTTGATTTCTTCCAGGGCAGGTGTGCCATGTGTTTGCTGCAAATGTATGCATGTTGTTTATTTGACTCTACAGTAGAAATAGAATGAATAGGGTAAGGATTTCTCCCAGATGGTTTTTGTGAACTCCCTTTATCCCATCCATGTAAACACACAGCGTGTTCCGGCTTGCTGGGCTGTACATCCACCCTGTGACTTAGTACAAAGTCTGAATGTTTAGTTAGCCAGGAAGATTGTTTCCATCCTGTGATTCATTAGGTCCCTATGGTACCCTCGACTTCCTTTATTTTGTACAATCACAAATTATATTAGTTTGTCTTATTTTGATAACCCCTTTAATTAATGTCCTGCACAGGAAACTTTATAACTGTTTTAAAACAGACTCATAAAACAAGGACTTTTCCTGTTTCTGGGGTGGCATAAGTGACAGTTGCACGTAACTTTGGGATCAAGAGGGAACAGTGCTTCACACTGTTTGTTTTCATCAGTGGGCAATTCTGGCTGATGAAGGAGCTGCTTTCAATTCTTTCCTTTTAAAAAGGAATGTCAGAAATGCTACAATTATATATATATATATATAATAAACAAACCTGGAGCTGTGTGAGGTTACACATGCTCAAGTGAATGATGCAGTTTGTAAATGAATAACAACAGTGATTTGATTTTAAAAACCTAAGAACCTCTACAAGCAAGAAGTCTGTAAAGGACCAAGAAAGCTTTATCATTTAAACCCTCATTTTTCCTACTTGCCTCTCCCATTGTAATAGTCTTTTTCTCTGGAAGGGCAAATGAAGGGGAGTTTTCCCTTCTCCTTCTTTTGCTTTAAACTGCAATAAAAAAATAGCAAAAGAAGGAATAAGGCTGGGAAGAGAAGAAAGTACACCATTATGATCCAGAAAATACAAAACCCTTTGAAAACATAAAATTCATGCTGCTTATGAGAAATAACTTTGCATTTTGTCAGTAAACTTATCCTTATGCTTGTCTCTGTTCACCATTCTTTTTCACCATTCTTTTTTCCAGGAAAAAGTGGGAAATGACTACCCAATCTTTACTAAAATGACTATAAAAAGCAATTTATTCCACAGGATGGATTTACCACAGATCTACTCAGGACACAGGCACACTGCTGAATCTCTGCACCTCACTCTAAGTTTTCTACCTATGAATTACTGCTGCAATTTAATATAATCCACGTATACCAGTATAGACTATTCACCTGCTGACCTGTGCTTTGTGTTTCAGTTGGCACCAAAGGACTGATTCAGAATTAAATGTTATGTGTGCAAGATATAATTTATTTCAAATAGTATAAACAACAACAAAAAAATTATCCATGTGTATGCTCAAAGTGTTCCTTTATGCATATATGTAACTCAGGACCCAAACCGTGCTCCTACACAAGCAAGAGTGGAATATTAATAGCATTAGGTAGCAGCAAAAGTTTTATGAAATTAAATACCATAGGAAGACAGAAGTAGATGATGAAAGAAATACCAACAGATATCGTGTACAATAGGGTTTTGGGCAACTGAAGTCCCTTTAAGTTGACACTACTGAATTCTAACAAAAGGCAACCGGGTGGGTCTGACTTCAATCATTTGATATCAATTGGAGAGATCAGAGTCCATCTTCCAGCAGACACACATTGGCTGACAGGGAGCAAACCACAATCCTATTAACATGAATTCTACCATTCATGACCATCTCCATAAGGACTCAGCACACATTACAAAGAATTACAGCAGATGAAACATTTAAAGGATGCAATCTAAGGCTGCTGTGATGTGCTGTGGCCTTCCCTCTGAACAACCACTCTTTTGTGGACAGAAAACATTACTTACCTGTATTTTTTGGTGTGCATATGTGTAATTTACCTATTCCTTGGTTGAACTCTGTCCTACTGCTAAAATATCTTCCATTTTGTAAAAACAAATCTAATCTCTTCCCAAATGCTATTTGATATATTTGAAATAAAATGTGAAGGACTGAAGTTCAAATCCAGTGCTACACTGAATAACCAAACTCTCTGAAAACAGGTGTCTGCACTACTCCTGCCATACCCAGTGAGCCTAGAGAATAAACTGCTGGTATTTCCTTCTGATAACAAACACCCAGCTGACACATTGCCAGCATAAGGAAAGTAATTGCTTACCAGCTCTTCTGATTTAATTAGTGCATCATGATCTTATCATCTATTTGCTTTTGAACCTCACATCTGAAGCATCAGCAAGGAGCTATAGCCCCATCAGGAGAAGATACTAATAATATTTAGCTTTTAATATTAGTCTAATACTACTACATTTTCTTATGAACCAGCCCAGAATGATAAAAATTTTGGAAAGAGCTGGTGAAGGTGAAGAGGGACTTTTCCTCTTTCTTAAGTATTACACTAAACAATTTCCAAATTGTTTTATATCTGTGTATGTGCAAGATTTAGGCTATTTTGATGGCAAACCTCTCAATGGTAATTTAATGATGAGCAAAAATTCCTGTCCCATTGCTCTTAGTTACAGACTTTTTTTTCTTTTTTTTTTTTTTTTAACACAAAGTCCTGAATAACAAGCATTTGCCCTAAAGTAGCATCTTCAAGTTCCCTTTCTGAGGGTCTGAATAGATATGAATAGGTTATTATAAAAAATGATGCTTCAAAACCTTCTTAGTGCACTTGACCCCACTGGATTAACACCTTTTTGCATTCTCTGTTAAACTGTTTTTGCAGGCACAACTTTCCTTGTACTACTTGTGTCTTACCATAAAGAAAATACAGCTTTGATTGGAACCTCTAGTCATAGCCCACATAAAAAGGTACAGTTTCAGGGTAACATGAAGGCACCTATAAATTCCTTAAACATTTACATATAAATGAACATTTAGATCTGTTACCAAATACTATCAGTCAACACTGAACTTGATTTAAAATTAAAACTTAAATTCCTTGTTCTTATCAAATACATCATGCTTGACCAAAAAATGTACAGTACTTCTTAGTGCAGGGGCTTTATGATTTCCTGTTACTAGATATACAAAAAACAAAAGGTATAAAAATTACAATAAAAGATAAAAAATTCAAACTCATGACACAAATGTGATGGAATTTATCTCTCACCTTTCATGCCTATCTCCGAGATATTCAAACCCAAGCCAGCTGTCAAGGGATTCATTTCTTAGCCATCTGAGAATATAAATTCCTTGAGAGATACAAACCCATTTAACTCAGAAAGTAATTTTAGGATGAAATGAATCTTCCTCTGGAGATGCTCATTTCCCCCTATACATCGCTACATACTTTTAGTAGAATTTCTCTTCACGTAAAGCAGTGTGCATATTATTCAAAATACACCCAAAAATTGATCATAAAATGTGATGCAAACTCTTAAAAATCTGCTTTCCAGGAATTTGCCTTGTTAGTGCACTCATCTGCTACAGCAGCCGGACTTCATGAAGTGCATAATGGTTTGAAGCAGAGACTGTATAAATCTGCCCAAACCAGACCTTGATTTAATAGAGTTCAGATCAACTCTGAAAATAAGAAGCTGGAACTATAAAGCTGTGAGATATCAAAAGTCAACCAATCAAAGGTAATCATGCTGGAAACTTATTTTTTAATGCAGAGGCTCAAACCTGGACTTAATCAACAAGAACAAGCTCTTCTTACAAACGCTTACTATGAAAGATGTGTGCCATGTGCCAGCTTTATTGCAGGTATAAAAGTAATTTCTACAGTTTAGCTTTATACCTGTATTATGGATGGAAAAATGGACATGAATTAAACAAGAAATTATTAAATTACATAGTGAGAACTGTGTAGTCCATTAACATGAGCAACATGACAAAATCCAGGTGGTAAGCAATAAATTTACTTCTGCAGTCAGTTTCATTTATAAAAATAGCATTCTTCTAGTACTGGGTAAATACCAGCAAAAACACCTACATGTAAAGTGAAAATTTCATGTAACTGCACACAGCAGCTCAATAAGGATGTGGAGCTGAGGATGACAAATGTGCAAAACTCCCTATCAGAAGCCTGGGGCATGTAAAACGCTACTGATTTAAGAGTTCCGGCATGTGAATGTCAGAGGTCAAAGCAATGAGCTATTAAAGATACTTTCACTTCCTCAGAAATAAAGTGCTGTCTTGGGCTGGGAGGGGAAAGGTTAGAAAAGCTGTTTATCTGCCGCTCCATTCCCATTCTTCCTACTGTCAGGAAATCCTACAAGCTCCTGCACCCCACGCAGGGTTAACCCTGGGTCACGTCCAGCCCCCAAGTAAGTTCCCGGCTTTGATTAAAGTGCAAAGACCACATGGCCACAGGTTGCACTTTCTCAGCTGCAGGGTTTGGTAAAGCTCAGCTCAGCTCAGCCTCAGTGGGACAGAAAAGCCCAGACTCCAGCACGTTACTGCTGAGGGAAGAGCGAAGCCGCAGCCATCGGTTTGCATAAATTACAGGGGTCATTAACAAAGAGAAAATGTTACTTTGTCAGAGCTAAAGCTGGAATAAGAACTACAAATATATGCCCAGGGCAGAGTGTTTAACCAGCGGGAAACCTGCAGAAAGGGGAGAGAAGCTGTCCTCTCCAAGGAGCCACGGGGAAAGTTCAGGACAGCCCAAGAGCAGTGTAATAAGGAAAAAATCCACAAAGACGCCAGGAGACTGTGGAGACAGGGATACACTGTTGGGCTGCAGAGGTATGAGCAGAGAGAAACTGCCCGGAGCTGGAAGGGATGCCAAGGCATTTGCTGAGATGCAGGAAACTACCGAACAGCTGCTGGATGAGGTGCAAAGCTGAAGGAAAACACCTGCTGCAGGCAAACAGTGGGCAAGGGGAAGTCTAATTTTAGTATATTTTTATTAAAAATATAAATGTCCTATATGTATGAATATGTAGAAATAGATATAAAATATATATTTAATACACACATAAATATTTATCATATGTGCTGTATCCCATTCTCAATTTCATCATTTTAGAGAAGTTTTTAGCTCTAGATAATGTAGTACTAGAACCTACTTTGAAACTTAGAAGCCTTGTTATTGCTAAAAGGGCTCATTACAAAGAAGAGATGTAGGAACTTGCAGCTCAAAGCTCTGGGTGATCCAAGGACTCATCAGATGTAAATATTAATTCTAATATGTATTAGTATAATCTATATACATTACTTCTGTATAATGTCCATTTCCTCACGTGCTGGTAATTTCATTCAAATCACAGAATCATTAAGGTTGGAAAAGACCTCAGAGATTATCAAGTCCAGACACTAAACCAGCACTGCCAAGACCACCACTAAACCCTGTCCCTCACTGCCACATCTACATGTCTTTTAATGGCTCTAATAAGAAAAATACACTTTTTATGAACTACAGTTGGCATGTCAGATATTTTTCTATACAAAGGTATAGTAATTTTTCAGATGGCAAATTCATGCCATGGTGTAAAATGCCATGATTTATTTCTTAAGAGAAACTGTTGAACTTTAATAAAATATATAGAGGTTCAAATTTAGAGTTGCTTCTGACAGATGTGATTCAAAACAACTTCATTTATATAAAACTTTCATTGGCTTTCAATATATTAAAATATTCCATATTTGGCATTATTTTTGACAGAAATCAAAGCATCACATAGAAGGTATATTAAGACATGAATCCTAAGCAAATAATGCATTAACACAAATAATAAAACATATAAAAAAAAAAAAAGTCAGCAAGGTAGTCTTTAGAAGAATAGGCAACTTTTTTCTTTTTAACAACTTAAAGTTTCTAACAAAAAACCCATCAGCTTTGTTCCCAGGTTAAGGTGGGGTTGCATATCTGGTTCTACAGATCATTGAGGCCAGAGCATCAGTCAGAGCATCGTCCTCAGTTTCTGTGTTTTATTATTTCCTAAACCCTGGACAATCTGTTACTAGTCATTAGAACATGAAAATACCATGTGGATTTAAGGAGTTTTGGAATGCAGGCCATTTTCCAGTTATGATCTTACCAAATTTATCAGCTGAGTGTGGACAATGTCTTCCACCAGAATTGCGGTTTCATGCAGTGGCCTGCGAGCATCTCCCAGGGAAAACCTGAAACAAAGAGGTTTATTGCAAGGTTATGGAAATTAGTTAAAAAGAAAGGAAGTGTTGGTCTCCTGAAAGATAAAAAGAAGAAAATATGAATAATGACAATACTGTTAATACACCTGTATGTACAGAAATAGATCACTCAGCCTGGTGCTGAGTCATGTGATTAGTGGAAAAAAAGAGCTGCAAGAATGTACACTAAAGCACATGTGGAGACAAACTGAAAGATTGAGGAAACAGAGGAAAATCCAGTTTGTAGGAACATTTATGTACACCCCTCATCAATAAACAACACTGGTAAACTTATAACAATGGATAAGAAGACTAACATACTCCACTTTTTCATCTCAGTCTTCATTGATAATCTCTCTTCCCACACTTCTCTGGATGATCTGCAATGTCCTTTCCAACCCAACACATCATATAATTCTGTAATTCCATAAGAAAAGAGCAGGCAAAGCTGCAGCATGTGCACTAGAAATTCTGCATTTGCAGCCCTCTTTGTTCACAAAATAACAAATAGGCATTTGAAAAGGTAAAATGACAACAGCTTTTTTATCCCAAATCTAAATGCTGGTGCTAAGATATGGAAGAAACAAATCAAGGGTAAACAATTTTATACATAATTATGTCTGTGATGCTCCTAAAGACTACACTGAAACATGAAATGTCAGGAGGTCATAGATTATTGTGTTCACATAATATCACAAACAAAAGACAAGGTGAGGCCAGCAAGCAGCATAAAATGAGGAATTGTGACAATGGGCTTTGCAAGGTATTTTTTCCTACTTTTCTTATACTTCTCTTTCTGCTATTTTTCCTTTCCTAAGGAATACCAGTCTTACATCATTCTAGAGAAAGACAAATCCTATGCTGTTTAGTATTTCCTCAGAACATTTCTGAGAATAAAACTTTCTCTCTCCTCCTAAAGTTGAGTTTTTAAAATACAAAAAACTTGTGCAGTGAAATATATTCATAGTAATCTAAATAGCACAGACCAATAATAACAATACAGATTCTTAAAGAGTGAGAATTTATTTACAAGCAAGACTCAAATCTTTATAGTAGACTGAATATATCAATTATTTCCCTACAAAAGTATTAATCTACCTTGCAATAGAGTAAAAGAAGGTTTTATCAATAAACAACTAAAGAGCTCTATAATAGGGTTCTTTTCCTTTATCTATTAGTAAAATTATGTCCAGTGTTCTGCAAACAGCATTTCAAATTCTAATAATAAATAAATAAACCAATTAATTAATTAGTATCAGCCTTATACATATAAGAGCACAAGAAAAAACCTGAGCATAATCCACCATACTACAGTGGTCATAGCATGAGGAAATTACACTCTGTATTTGTCCCTTATCATTTGTCTCTCTTGTTGGGACTATCTTAAAGACAAAGTTGTATTATATTTATAAAATGAGCACAACTCAATTTTTTTTTCCATTATGCAGGGCTGCACAGGTACATGGATTAGAATTTCAGGTGCTTCCTAGAACTATAAGGACAGCTCAGGAATTCATCCAGAGACTACTAAATATCTTATAAAATGTAAATACATGGACATGATATAGGAAATACATAGAAATAGAAACATTTATTATCATAGTACATTGGAAGATTAACACTATTTAAACCATCACAATTTTTTAAAAAGGGCTCATACAGGATAATGGCCAAGTTTCTCTTGTTTTTTTAACAGTAAGGTTTGTAAGTAAATGAAAATGACAATTAATAGATGTTTTTAGTCACACAGAGTATATAAAACCAAACAGAAGAGTTATCACAAACATAATATGCTGTTCATTCTTAACTGCTGGTCTTCTATTTTTAAAAGGTAATTATTCTTTCTTTTTAAGGCTTCAAATACAAAATAAATCAACTATTCAAGACAGTAGTAAAAACACCTGATGTCTAAAATGATCAGCTTGGGCATACATTTCTCATGTTCACAGTTTTACTCAGCACCCTAAATGTACAAATTAAAGGGCTTGGGGTTTCTTTTCCAAAAGATAACAAAGTACAAGAACCAAAATCCTCTTTTTGAGGCAGGATGCTGCCTCTACGTTGAGCTGCCCTCCCCATCTGCATTCAGAAATCTCTGTCACAAGTAATTCACAGCTCCCCAAATGGCAGGAGGGGCAGAGGATTTGCAATCATGATGCAGCACATTGATCCAAAGGAGACAAACAATTTTTTTGGTCCATTTTGATGGATCACTCAGGAAAAGGGGCAATGACTTCAAGCCGAAAGAAGATTTAGAACAGGTACCAAGAGGAAATTTCTTCCCTCTGAGGGTGGTGAGGCCCTGGAACGGAGTGCCCAGAGAAGCTGTGGCTGCCCCATGCCTGGAAGTGTCCAAGGCCAGGTTGGACAGGGCTTGGAGCAACCTGGGACAGTGGAAGGTGTCCCTGCCCATGGCAGGGGTTTGGAATAAGATGATCTCTAAGTTCCTTTCCAACCCAAACCCTCCAGTGATTCTGTGATTGACCAGAGTTGATGAAGAAAGGTTAAAATCAACTGCATTTCTTGATCTAATCAAAAATCAAGTTCCACCTACTTTCTTCCTCCCTCACTTCCATGCTTTCTAGCTTCCAAAGCTATTTCTATCTCAGTTTGCCTTCACTATTTTCCCACGTAACTTCTGCCAGCTTCTTCCCCTCACACAGAAAACTAGATACTGGCATGGTGGTTTCAGCAAAAAAGGAAAAACCACCACACCCACCCACAGCCACTTCCTTTTTGTTTGCAATGGATCCAGGATTTTCAGACACAAAAATAAAAGTAAAGCTTCTACATTCATTAATTGTATTTGTATAGGATTTGATACGTTTCTTGATTCTAACATGCTTTTAGTGTAACATTCTTTAAGATACCAAACACAACCTTTTTCTACATCTTTCTGCTACCAGAGGTAATAATTAGAAAAGCACAAGTAGCTTATTACTTTAACTCTTTCAACTTTTTCCTTCACTTTTCCATTGTACCTCTCCACAGCAGAATAAACACTAAACTATGAGTCAGATGGCTCAGATTTTCCCAAGTTGCAGAATACAAAGTAGTTTAAGAAGTAAAAGAAAACACTTTAAAAAAAAGACCCCCAAATTTGATGCCCTTGCTTCTGGGAAGTGAAGCTGAACTTGATGCTTTAATATAAGTTATGAATTTCATTTCACATGTGCTTTTCTTTTATGGTTCATGAGAGTCTTTTAAAGAGCCTTCCATTCACTGGACATATTAATAAGTCTTCCTATGAAACACATAAAAATTCTGTTGAAAATAAAAAAAGGGCTGTTTCTCCACAGGTAAACACAAAAAAGGAAATGTATCAAAATACAACGTTAGCAGGGCATCAAAGCAGTAAAGTATTATGGAAGACAGTCCTGGTAATTGAAGCATCAACCCATTAGACATGTCCTACAATAACAAAGCCTTCTTAGAAGATCCTATTTCAAAGGTTTGTCTGTTTTAAGGAAACATTTTTACAAGGGGGGGATCAACTTACCCAGATTTTCACAGGAGGATTAAAATAGTAGCATGGAGAAAGAAAAGACTGCTGCAGTGCTTTTATTGTTTACTTTTAACTTCTATTTCTAATTTATTTAAGTTCCTGTAATGATGTTTCCAGGCTCTTCAAAAGAGTAAATGTCCAAGCCACTAAGTGCCTACATGAAGTATCATGGTACTATGTGTAAACACATGCTCATACTTGGCACATGCTGAGGTCCAACTACTACTCATGGTGCAGGGACTGACATTATAATAACTTCAAAATGGGCAGTTTCAGAAATAGATAAAGCACGTTTTGCTATATTTTCTGGTGTGTAAATTCCTGAGAAAGGTATTGGGGCAGGCAAGGCACAGGCTTGGTTCAAACACCCTGATGCAGAGCTCTCCAGGTGGCCAGACCACCAGGAGAGCAGACTGTGGAGACAGAGAGCTGCTGCAACCTCCCCTCTTCCACAGCCTCCAAAAGCTGTCCTGGCCAGAAAGGAACTATAACCAGGGCAGCTGGGAGTGCACTGAGCTAGAATAAACAGTTTCCCTCACTGGGGTTTCTACTGAGTTCACACCATAACAAGGCTGCCCCAACACATTCAGAATTTACCACCTCAAATAAATGTGATGAATCCAGCCTAGGGAAAGCATAAAAACAGCTAGGTAGTCTGATGGGAAATATGTGGTTTTTTGTTGGTTTTTTTTTTCCTTTTCTAGAAATCACTAACAATTCTTCTTTTCTGTTTCTACATAAAGGATGAGTGTGTGCCCAGGTGGGCAAGAAGGCCAATGGCACCTGGCTTGCATCAGCAGTAGTGTGGCAGCAGGACCAGGGCAGTGATTGTCCCTGTGCTGGGCACTGGTGAGGACCTCAAGTGCCATGTACAGAAATTCCAGGGCCCTTCACAAGAAAGACATTGAGGGGCTGGAGCATGTCCAGAGAAGGGAACAGAGCTGGGAAAGGGTCTGGAGCACAGCTCTGATGAGGAGCAGCTGAGGGAGGAGCTGGGGAAGCTCAGCCTGAAGAAAAAGAGGCCCAGTGGGGACCTTCTGGCTCTGCACAACTCCCTGACAGGAGGGGACAGCCAGGTGAGGGTCGGTCTGTTTTCCCATGAACAAGGGACAGGATGTGAGAAAATGGCCTCGACCTGTGTCAGGGGAGGTTTATATTGGCTATTAGAAAAATTTTCTTCACAGAAAGGTTGGTCAAGTGCTGGAACAGGCTGCTCAGGGCACTGGTGGAGTTACCAATCCTGGAGAGATTTAAAAGACTTGTAGAAGTGGTTCTGAGGGTCATAGTTTAGTGACTGACCTGGCAGCGCTGGGTTAGTGGTTGGACTCAATGATGCTAGAGGGTCTTTTCCAAGCTGACTAAATCCATGATTCCATGATCCAAACTGCCACAGGGCAAGAAAAAACTTCTGTTCTCAGCATAGAGGTACTTATTTGCTCCTGCCTACAGCCAGACTGGGACTGTGGATCACAGGGGTCCAGCAGTGACCTGAGAGAGTGCACACTGTGTATGTGGGAGTGTAGCCCATGATCAGGATAAGAGGTTTGGAACACACGTAACAATCTGGACATAAATCTGGGCTGTATGCTGGGTTTGTGAATTGGATCAGGAGGTCCACAGCAGCTGCTGGGGAGACTGTGGGGTTTGTTTGTGAGACCCACTTGCTTTGTGTGTCTCTGCAGGTGAGGACTGAGCTCTGCAGCACAATAACTGAGCTTGAGACCACTGCATTTAGCACTGACCAAGGTGTGAGTGCTCATCACGTACAGAACCAGCTGATTCACTGTTATCAAATCTAAAACCATAAAATCACAGAGGAAAAATCAGCTACCAGATATATTTGAGTAATATATGGGCTCATATCTCAGTATTATTAGAACACATAGCAAATTTCTGTCAGCTGTTTGGTGGGAACACACTTGGAATGCCGCATATTAATTCTCACAGATGTTTCCATATTATAAGGAAGTGTTCTCTGAAACATACAAAATATTTGAAACCTGACAGCCAGTTTGTGACAAAGAAAATCAGTTTTACAGTACTGGGCACAAAAACGTCCAGAAAACTTCCAGCAGTTTGAACACCTGAAAGATAAGCCCTGCAAATGACTGTAAAACAGTAAAAAGAAGCTGTGGAAAATCAGTAATACCATATCTTGAAGTAATTCACTTTCATACCAGAGGATGCCAACTGTGAAGACAAAGATAAAAATGAGGATGTCAGGTCCCTTAAGATGACAGAAAATTAGGAGACTACTCTGATGAGCATGGGAATGAGCCTGCCATGCAACAGACAACCTAGAGAAAGTAGCATAAGGATAGTACCTTTTTCAAAGTCTCAAAAGCTAAAGATAACTCCTGTCTCTGGTTTTTTTTTTTTCTTCAGGCTGCTGCTGAACAAATTAGGCAGAAGTAAAGACTGAAAGGAAAGAGATGACTGGTGCCAAACCAGAGAATTGATCAGACATGCACTGGAGGACACACTGTATGGAGAGTGGAAAAGAACAAAATCCAGAAGGTAGAAATTTCCCTGAGTAAAATGATGATTTCAATAGGAGAGAGATAAAGTCTCAAAATAATTTCCACTTTATGTTGATATGTTAGAGAGAGAGAGGTGAGGTTGCTGTTTTGTAGACTTCACTCCCTCCTAATACTGCCTGTAAACTTACTGAGACCTTAATTTAAAAAGTAAATAATCTTGCTCATTATATTGCCTAAGCTTAAGGGAAAAGGGAAAAATCTAAAGCACTGAGTTATGTAAACTAACCAGCAATGTGTACCAGCACTACCTGAAAAAGCACTGGAATTTATACTGCTGTTTATATGTTTGTCTGTTCATCAGGTAACTTCCACCAAAGCCCTTTTAGAAAGAAAAGGTAGTGATCCCATCAGAATTCATAGCCAATATATTTATCTGCTTGGATTAATGAAATCAAGTATGCAGAGGTTTCATACAACGTGCTGAGCTTGGTTCTCTAGCAGGATTTGGTGCAAGTCTGAGATCTAGAGTCAAACATCTCACTACCCTCATGATACAGCAGTAACTCCCCACTTTCCTGCTTCTACAAAGACTTGAGATGCTACAGGAAGTTAGAAAAATTAATTACCACCTATTTATACAGCAAGTGGAGACATCCTACTGCCTACATTATTTAAATGCTAACTCAAAGAATTTGGTCATTAAATCATTTAATCTTTACTAAAAGAAACTCAGCTAAAGAAAAACACTTTTCCACAAATGTGTATGGCAGTGAGAAGGGTAAGTACAGGAAGAGCCTGAAATGTCAGATACAAAATGGGGCTTTTTTCAGTCTAAAATTAAGCCGTAATGTCTGCAGATATTGGAAAAGTATAAACAACAAGAAGAGAAACATTACATAATACCATTTAATTATTCAAAAGTACATAGTGACAAGTAAAGGGATAAAATTTAGAAAAGGAACATTTAGAACAAATTAGAAGGAAAATATCTGAAAACAAGAATTAAAACCCTCAGTAACATCACAGAAGGAAGAGAATCATCACTGTAGGAGACACAAAAAAACTAAGTTTAGCCAAGAACTGGGGAGGGGCTTTATGATGCTAAATAAGTACACAAAGGAAGTCTTGATTACGTGAATTAAAATAATCAAAAAAGAAATACAACCCATTCTCTTATGGTATATCACCTGCGCCTCTATGTTTGGAGTTTGAAATAAACTTCACTGATACTTAAAATAATTAAAATTCTTTTTAATTCTAATTAAATTGTTTTTTGAATCCAGGAAAAGACTTAATGATGAATAATTATTTTGAGCTTATTGAAAACTTTCTAATATTTTCTTAATGATAGTATCCTGCAGATACTTCTCGATTACCAGGGTGCAAAGCATTATCCAAACGAATCACTGCTCCCCTGAGTTAAGACCTAAACAAGGCAAGACCTTTGTTAGAGCAATTTTGTTTACCTGAAAATAGAAGTAGTTTGTTTACACCCTGAGTTTTTAAATGGTGAGGTCTGCCAGGCAGCAGGATTAACAATGCCTAACATCCTGCCAAATGAAATGTCCAATTCTTCTCACAAAAAGACAAACTCTGCCCTCAATGACACTACCATAAATCAAGAATAACACAAAATCCTCAGGGATAAATTTAAGACATGCTGAAGTCTCCCAGCTCCATGGGAGGTCATTTTGTTTTGACTCAACAAAGTGTTTTAAGCATGAACCTTCTGAATCATATTCTTAAGTTGATTCTGAATGCTTAAATAACTTGCAGAAACAAAATAATATCCAATGTTTTCCTTTTTGAAAGGGCAACTTTTGTTAACATTCCTTTACATACAATATAAAGTAGGCAGTAAGAAATGTCTATCCAGTTTTTTCCTCAATAAACTCATCTTCACAACGGCAAAATCATAGTCTTGCAGGCAGGAAGAGGGGGAAAAAAGGGGAAAAAAAGAAGATACCAGTATATCACTTCTACTCCATGAATCACAGAGCTGCTGACGTTGGACATGTGGAGATACCCAGCTCAATTCTCCCACCCAAATAATTTCCTTAGGGCTGCATCCACTTGAGTTTTGACCTTCTCCAATGATGGACACTCCACAACCTCGCTCAACAAGGTTCCCACATCCTTGGCCACCCTCACAGTAAGAAACAGTTTTCTTTTTTTTTAAGTGGAATATCCTGTATTTCAATCTGTGCTCAGTGGCTCCTATCCACTCACTGGCCACCACTGAAGGAAGCCTGGGTTTTTCTGCTTTACTCTCTCCCATCAGATCATCATCATCATTTATAGACATTGATAAGATTTCCCTGATCCTTCTCTCCTCCAGGATGAACTGACCCAGCTCTCTCAAGCCTCTCTTGTATGAGATGCTCCACTCCCTTAAGCATCTGAGTGGTCCCTCACTGGATTTGTTCCAGTATTTCCATGTCTCTCTTGTACTGGGAAGCCCAGCACTGGCCCCAGAGATCCAGATGGGTCTATTCAGTGCAGAGGAGAAGGATCATATCCCTCACCTATCCCATGCAGCCCAGGGTGCTGCCCAAGAGCACACTGCTGCCACCTGTCAACCTTCACTACTGCCTCTAGCCGGTTCAGGTGCCTGGGGTTATTGCACTCTTGGGGCATTACTAAGGATTCCCCTTCACAGGGCTTCATGAGGCTCCTGTTGGCACATTTCTCCAGCCTGGTGAGAATGACAGCACCATGACAGGGTCCATCAGCCACTCCTGGCTTTGTGTCCTTTATCAAACTGCTGTGAGTGCACTCATGTCCCATCAACCAGGTCACTTATGAAGACATTACACAGTGCTGAGCCAGCATCAACCCCTGGCATCATCAGAAGCAACAGCCCTCCAGAAGGATTTAACACTGCCAATACCAACCCTATGAACACAGCCCTCTGTCCATCTTTTTATCTATTTCATCAGCTTGCACAAGAGGATGTTACAGGAGAGAAGGGCAAAAGCCTTTCTCAAGTGAAGGCAAACTACTCCCTGCTCATCCCTCAAGCTCTGCACTGTTATTTCATCATAGAAGGTTGTCAGGTTGGTCACATATGATTTCCCCTTCATAAATCTAAAAAAACACTAACAGGCTCGGAAATTATTTCTAGGATGACCTGCCCAGGGGTCAATGTGAGGATGACTGGTCTGTCATTTCCCAGATCCTCCTTCTTGTTCATTTTGGGGACAGAAATGGAATTTTCTTCTTTCCATGCCTCAGGAATGAGCTCCCCCCAGTTGCCATGACTTCTCTTCACAAGCAATATCATACATAAAATCAAAGCAGAATCCTGGATATTATGTCATTGGAAGAGCAAATATGTAAATTAAAGTCTGATTTCAATCAGAAAGTGTAGAAAGATTATCTGTGCTTAAACTTTTATGACTACTGTTAAGACATGAAAAATGGTTTTGTGTATATAAAAACACAACTTAGAAGATACATGTGAGTAAAAGGCTTTTTAAGTACTTTTTCCTTCCTTGTGGTCAATATGCAAAATGCTACCAATTTTGATGCAAGATGCTACAGAGGTCTACTTTTAACAGACTATTTATAGGTAACTACATTTCAGAGTGAATATGGAGAAATTCCATCCAAACCTAATTTTCTAAGTTTTGCTAAAAGCTCTGCAGAATAATCTTTCTACATATGGTCTTCACTGAATTAACCTGGTTACTCTTTGTAAACTGTGGGATGTGCAATATCCACTGGCTGAACAGCAGTGTGATTTTGTAAAATAAATAAACACTTGAATTTGGGCAATCATATCATGCAGGTGCTTTTAGAAGTCCTGTTATTAATGAAAAACAATAGACTTCACCCTCTGGGAGTTTTTTTCTCTTATATTATAGTAAACACTTTCTAACTGCTGAAAATCATTTGTCCCAATGCAAAACTGTGGCAAGACCCCTTTTCATTGCCATTGTGTACCCATCGAAATACACCAGACTAAGTGTCTTAAACATAAATTAATTTTACAAATCCTTATGACAGGCCAAAGAAAAATATATTAATTATTCCAGTTGTATAACATAGGATGTTCTATTTGCTCAGTCACAAAGGCTTTCAGATTTTCAGGAAACAAATAAGACAACTGTCTTTCTCAACCATGACAACTGGACATCAGTCACTTCTGCTCTAGCAGAAGTTTCATCTCAACAAAATACCCAAACACAACTGGAATTTAACAAAGCCAAGGGAGATGAATTCTCAGCCTGCTCTCAAGAGGATAGGGCAAAAAAGTGATGAGGCGAGAAGGAAGTCAAAACATCATTTCACTGTATATATATATTATAAGTGTTAACCAAATGTGGAAACCCCTTGCTATTTGAAATCTAGATTAAAACCACAAGAAAATTTAAACTAATCCACAAGATACAAAACAAAAATGAAGATGAATATTTTATGCTAATTTTTAAATAAATAATATTACTCTTTTTTATATTCTCCAAAACATCAAGGCCATTTATCATTGTTTTAAAAATCCACGTCACAATTTTATGAATGAGATGTGTGGGTGTTGAATGATGATAATTATATCCAATTCTCAAACACATTTCCTTATCAGATGGTAACATGTTTTATAACATCAGTTTTCATATTTTACTACCCTTCCTGAAGTCAGTGCCTGGAGAAGGGAAACAACTTGTCCACTGTGGTTGGTGTCAAAAAAAGCTATTTTTTTGTTTTCCCCCCCGGGCCTCTCATGGCCAGGCGGGTAACAAATGATCTACTGACAAATCAGGGTTTGCAAATTAGTGTTATTTTAATAGTAAATTAGCAAATTAAATTTAATTTTAATAATAAAACAAAATGCTATGAGAAGTCCACTCATGTATGTAGGGAGCCTGTATTTTCATTATTCACAGTACTTGTGTGAGAGAACTGTTGCAGAATTCACTGTAATAGGGAGGAGAAATATTAAAAGGTGTCAAGAAACACCATGTATCTCAAAAATAGAGAAATGTTTCAGACCAAAAGAGGCTTAAAAATATCAGCATTTCTCATGAATACTGTAAAACCGTACTATGAAATTAATATTCACAGTATTCTACACTTACATTTTAAAAATCTATTATATAAATAACAAAACCACTTTAAAATACTTAATAAAACTTTTGGATTAACGGTATTCAGAGATCCTAGCTTGGAAATCTGTGCTCTAAATTACAGATAACGATTTTGGGGCAGAGTCTTCTGCAGCTGTCAGGCACCACAACTCCCCAATTATCAAAAAATCAAACCCACTGTGAGCTGCTACAGGGGTTACTCTGCATTACGAGTGAACCTGTGACTCAAAAATAGAAACTATTTCCCCACTAGGCACAGAAAAAACACATCCACTAAGAAGAAAAGAAGCACAGTAAGTAAACTATAGACTTATTCTTTCAAATAGTTGGATTTAATTTAGGTTTAACTTCAGGAATTTGGGTTTTAGTACTTCAGAAAGTACTGTACACACGAATACTCTTACTTTTCTGAGAGTAAAATTTTACCATAAGATACATCAATTTTACTGGATAGGACAATGCTTTAAAAACATATTTTATTTCAAAAATCAAACTGTGCAACCTTCTCCCTAGAGTAAGAAACTGGAAGTTCTCTGATAAAATCTTTTCTGGAAAGTCAGGGCAATTTCATATCAATGGTGTGCTCTTTTTCCTGCTTTCAAATGGATTACTTAGATGTTTTAAAATGTTATAACCCACAATAATCTGTTCCAGGCACCAATGAAAAGGAAGAAAAAAATTACAGAAGTCAAGATGTCGCCTGGAAGCACTTTATGGCAAACATTATAAAGATAACACAGAGCAGAGAAGCTCTGGCTCAATCCATTATAAATACCCCATTCTTCTTAAAATCATAAAAATATATTTATAGTAAAGAACTCTTAAAGGCTTTTTCCTCCAAAGACTTCATTTAAGCACAATTTGGCAAAATTTTTGGAACAACAAAAGAAGTGATTTATAAAATATTGATGTTTTAAAGTCACCCTCATCTTGATCTACTTGCTACAAAAACAAAAGCAAAGACTTTGGAAGATAACCACATCCGTGTCTACTAATTACACTTTAGTTTTTTATTTTGTCCAAAATGAGCTGTCTAGCAGCTAGGCTGAATAGACACTAAATCATCATTTAGACAACTAATGTCTCACTAAAAACACAAGTTATTCTTCTCATTTTCATTACCGGCACAATATATTTTTAAAATAAATACCTTTGAAATTAACAAAATAATAAAAACAAAAACAAAAAATAACACCTACAAAAAATATTAAACAAACAAAAAACCAAACACTAATGGGAATACTGACAAAAATATTCCTGTATACACAATGTATAGATCAATCTTTTTTCCCCTTATGTCCAAATGACAGTGCAGATGTTTGTCCTCTCTGCTTTCACCTCAGGTTCCCCCCATGACTTCAAGAAAGGGATAAACACAGATGCAATAGGCTGCACTGACTGCCCTATTTTGCACTAAAATTATTAAATAATCACTTTGAGTGCAAGGATGAACAAAAGGAAATAAGAAACAGCTTTCTTGGGTTTCTCAAAATAAATATTTTTCTTTTTTTCAATGAAAAGTGGCTCAGTGGAAAGCAGAAAAGGGACTATGTCAATAGCTGGGCTTCAGAAATATTTCACGTAAGCAAATTAGGACTGAAGTGAGAGCACTTCACAATCTTCACTAAAAAGTGGCATGCTCAAATATATGAAAAGCATTTTGTATACAAAGTAAAGAAGCAAACCTGAAAGTACCAAATTAATAATAATATAGTAATACAAAAAAGAATGATGTGAAGTTATAGTCCCAGTTTGATGTAAGTCAGGAATAAAAGACAAAAAGGGGGACAAATGGCATTCCTGTAGGGCTCAAAAGAATGTCCCAGGGAAGAATTATGGTTAATTATTTCACTTTATCGATAGTAGTTTAGAAGGGGTCAAGGTAAAGCACAAGTTGGCATCCATTTAAATTTGCCTTTTACAATAGTCTTTTCTAAGCTTTCTCAATTAAAAAAAAGGACATACATGAGCTGGGCGCATTTGGGTGAAACATGCAGGACTTGGGGTTTATTGACAAGCATTTAGATTTAAATAACTGAAAATCTGGAGAGAATTTACTTTAAAATTACAGGTGGATTGAATTAATATTAATACATAAATTATTAATTTAATAATTTCGTGCTGCTCAGACACAAAACCAGCAATAAAATATAAACTTTTAAAAAGCTGGGGATTTTATTGAATTATTTTTTTATTATTTGAATTTTTTTCTTAGTTTTTTTAATATACAGTTAACCCAGCATTATGCCCAGTACTTTAGTTAGTTAATATAAATCATTACCATTGATACTGTATTTTGCTTTCTTATCTGTATCTGAAAAACACAATGTGAAATGATAACAGGTAAAATCCTAAATCCCTTATTTATCAAAACAGACAAACCAGGCAAAATAATTTTAAAAAAATCCCGTAACACAGTCCATAAGTCATTCCAAAAAACATTTCTAATTACTTATTGCTCTGTAACTGCAGACGAAAAAATTCTTGAAAAGATTAAATACATGAGCAGCATCCTAAAAAAATGCTCAGTTTTAATCAACTTTTAAAAAAAATTAACCTCTATGGACAAAAGTGAGGCGTTGACATCCTCAAGGGAATGATGTTCAGCATCCCATCTCCTCCTTCCTCCTCTCCCTTAGGAGCCAAGGAAGCAGTGGCTGGGCTTAGGGGAAGAACAAATTCTCCAAGAGAAGCTGTGGTTTCACTGAAATGGACACTACAGTGGCAAAATCAAATGTAATCTTTGGTATCAGAACAATCTATTATAAGAGAGTGATTAATGTCTCCATTCTGCAGTTATTGAGCGCCCCTCATTTCCTTCCTTTCAGTTTCAGAGAGGAAAGAGCATGAGCTGCATTCTGGGGTATCCCAGGTGCCATAAAGGAGGCAGCCACAAAACACTGAGCTATTCCTTGGTATTTTTCCTCTTTAAAATACCCTGACTGTGCTTCTATATCAAGGCACAGTCGTTGCTTCTTAGAACTGCAGCTTGGCATCGCTCTCCAGCCCAGCAATGGTGCTCGTGGTTGGGATCTGTGTGGTCTAGGGAAGCTCTGCTTCCTCGGAAATGTGAGGCATCAGACAGAGTTTATTTAGAGCCCGAGTCTCTCGGGCACACTATGTAAGTTTATTGTTTATCCCTTGCTGGGGAAGTCTTCTGAGGTCAAGGTAAGAAGCGGGGAAGTGATATTTGATATGAATGTTCCAGCAGACGTTATGTGGTCCATGGCTGCAGCAGCCCCACAAGCACTTTGCTGGTGGTCCGTGGAGATCTGGCCAGTGGAAGGTGCTGGCTTTCCCTGTTTCCAGCTGCTATATCATATTTGATGTATTTTTAGCCTCACCTAATGTTTTCCTAATATTCCTTTTCCATGTAAGCAATTAGTGTGGTTACCAAGGATGGCAGCAGAAGTGGTACTTGGCTGCCAGGAGGAGAAGAGGTGGTCATTCAGCTGGGCATGGGAAGAAAAGCACAATGTCCTTCTTAGGAGGTGGGAGAAACCCACCCAAGAGCCATGGTCTTAAAACCTCCATTTCTCCATTCACTGAACAATTTAATTGTTCTTTTTTCAGAAAATTCTGCTGACACATTTATTAATATCACTGAGGAAGGAAGGAACAAACCAACAAGTTGCACTTTTTAACCTTACAAAAAAGACAAACAAGGTATAAGTGGGTTTTAAAAGTATGTAGCATTTCTGACCTTGAGTTTTGCAACTCATATGTTTCTTTAAAATCTTAGCACCTGGAGGTAAAGTAAAAATTTCTTTAGTTAATTTGCCAGTCTAAAAAGTGGAAAAATGTCTTCCAAAATACATTTAGCCATGATCTAGCAAAATTGTGCTATTTTAACATTTATTTTGGAAAAATAAATGGAGAAGTTTCTAGTATTTAAATAAATTTTCCTGTTAGCTTCCACTGCCTTAATTCATATTTACTTACTTTCATCTTGCCTTTGACTAATCAAAAGAGACTCATCAAATCATTTGGAGACAATTTAAATAATACTATATAAAAATATTAAATGGTGAACATTTGCTGAACAAAGAAAAGTCTCTTTTATAATTTTAAAATTTTCATTCTTATTTAATTATCCATGAAACTACACTGACTTCAATTTGCCTGTGAAGGTCCAGCTGAGAGCAGTCAGTCCCTAACCATGCAAGCACGGTTTATATTATATTTAAGGAAAAAAAAATCAAATATTGAGAAGTTACAAATTAAAGCATACAGCTTCTGAATTCTGCTAACAACAATGCTCATGAATGTCTCTTATTCAGGAAAACAGACCCTGGAGACAGGGATTTTATGTATTTAAAGGTGTCCTTGCCTCCCTTTTGAAATGCAGCAGAGTTCAGGCTCCTTACATCTCTTGGCTCCCCCAAGTAAGATGGGTATTTTTTACAATTCTCAAGAGCTTTTGCCTGATGCCTGGAAAACACAAAATCCCTTATTGGCTTTAGATGTCTGTAAGATTTCAGTAGAGCAGTCTTTCTGAATCTCTTTCCAAGACTTTGCAACTGAGGGCCTTTCTGAACCTCAGCTTAAGAAGGATTTACGGAGACTAAATTTGCTCATCAATGGCTGACAGAATAAAACACAAAATTGCATTAAACTGAATGGAAAAATCACTTCCATGTATGAGGGTTTTCCTCCCTTCTCTTCCCCAGAAGCTTAATCATCATCTAGTGGTTGCTGTTCTTCCATCACTTTGACAGGGAGCAGACCATAATGCTTAAGAATTAAGCAACAAAAATAATAAGGTGGAGTGTTTTTTCTTTCTTTTTAAAATAATCCCACTGACTTGTATATGTATACCCTGACTGGCAGAAACTTTTTCTGGCATCTGTCCAGTTAAAGGAAAATAAGGGAGTATAAATATGATTTTACAAGTACATGAAGATTTCTTTCTCTTTTTTTTTCCCTCTCCTTCCCCATAAAGGCATTATCTACAAAGGTAGGTATTGAATAACACCGGTCTTGAAACCTCAGCCTGCTAAGATAGAAGGAAATGCAAACTGCATGGAAAGCTGTTTTCAGGGACATACTGTGCAACCATGAGCCTGCTTTGTATGTTCAGGAAATTCTCATGGGTTTTCTTAATAAAAAAAAAAAAACCCTAAAAAAAGATTTGCTGTAAATATCTCACAAGTCATGACAAAGTACCTTATAAAATATAACTATTCATAAACAGTCTAGCCTCTGGAACTAAAAAACACTGACACTTTCTATTAAAAGGTGCTTAGTCACGGTTGACTCAATATTTACAACGAATCATTTATTCTCTAATTTCATTGACTTTACTGTCGTTAGCAAAAGTCAAGAAAACTTCCTGCATGTGTGTGAATGGCTTGTGTATGTAAATCACAGCTCCCAAAATCTTTTTTAAGAAAGCAGAAAGATCTCCACATTATACAAATAGGTCCTTTTCTTCTGTAGAAAACTTTCTGCTTAAACTTCAACTGAATTCAAATGAACTGGAACCAGAAGGCACAAGAGTAAATGAATATCATATCTTATAGGATAAAAGGGAAAAAAGAAGATACAGTTCCCCAAGTTCTTCAGCTCCTGATTTCTACCAGTAAGTTTTCCAGCCAAATCCTGGCATCCTTTCTCTTTTTCTCCAAACCCAGCCAAGGAAATAGAAGCTCAGGAGAGGGTAAAGGAGAAGTGCTTTATGCAGCATCACAGAGCTCATGTTATCACAAAGCAACGTCAAGATTTGAACTATCAGTATTGCAGACACTTCACTAAATAACAACAGGAGGTTTTCTGCTCCTGTTTGAGTGGGGATGGAATGGGAGACCTAATGTTTCTTTTCTAGGAGTCTGAGCTGCTGATCAAGCAAGGCAAGCTCAAAAGGCTTTGTAGGGAAATGGGGTGCTTATAAAAACAGATATCTGCCAAAAATTGCAGGCTTTAACACTATCAGAAACAGACAACCTCCCACACTGCACTGACAAAACCATGATTCTTTTATGGGCTTGACAAAGACAGAAGACTGTAAAATGCCATGGTTTATCTTTATAGTGCAGGCTTACACTGAAACTACCTAACAGAGTTATGTGAACACCTACACCTGTATGGAGTCTCCTTATCAAGGAGTAATTTCTCCTAACCCTCAATCCTTTTCATTTTTTGATATCATAAATTTGTAGGGTAATAGCAATGTTACTGTTCTCCTCCTGCTGACACCATTTAGAATCACGGAATCATTCAGGTTGGAAAGATTGAGCTCAACCATTAACCCAGCACTGCCAAGCCCACCACTAAACCATGTCCCCATCTACACATCATTTAAACCCCCCCGGAATGGTGATTCAATCACTTCCCTGTGCAGCCTGTTGCAATTCTTGACAACCAACTTCTGTGAAGTAATTTTTCCTAACATCCAATCTAAACCTTCCACAACACAAGTTGAGGTCATTTCTTCTTGTCCTATCACTTACATGGGAGAAGAGGTCAACTCTTCTTCTTCAACCTGGCTCCAGTGTCCTTCCACAGGGAGCTGTAGAGAGCAAGAAGCTTTTTAAGCCTCCTTTTCTCCAAGCTGAGCCCCCACCAGCTCCCCCAGCTGCTCCTCATCAGACCTGTGCTTCAGACCCATCCTCAGCTCTGTTCCCTTTTCTTGACATGCTCCAGCACCTCAATGTCTGTCTTGTCCTGAGGGGTCCAGAACTGAACCCAGGATTTGAGGTGGCCTCAGCCATGCCCAGCACAGGGGGACAATCACTGCCCTGGCCCTGCTGCCACACCATGGCTGGTACAGCTCAGGTGCCATTGGCCTTCTTGCCCACCTGGGCACAGCTGGGTCATGTTCAGCTGCTGTCACCAGCACCCCCAGCTCCTTTTCCACTGGGAAATTTCCACCCACTCTTCCCCAGTCTGCAGCTGTTGTGACCCAAGGCAGGACCCAACACTTGGCCTTGTTGAACCACACATAATTGGCCTCAGCCTGACAATCCAGCTGGTCCAGATCTCTCTGTAGATTCTTCCTGTCCTCCAGCAGATCAATAGTCCCATCCAACTTGAGCTGTCTGCAAATTTGCTGGGTATGCACTTGATCTCCTTGCCCAGATTACTGACAACATTGAAACTGTTTGTCTGACACCAAAAACAGCCCTGCACCATAAATTTGTGGCCTTCATACCTATCCTTCTTCTTTTAATGGTAACATGTGTAAGACAGAGAGACTAGGAAGATCAGGAACACTTCTAGCTAACAGCTTAACCTCCAGCTGGTAAAGAGAGAAGTTTCACATGAAGTACATCAACCCATATTCACAGGTGCCCTTTGTTGATCTCTACTTCATGAAGACTTAGTGTGACCACAAAGGTTAAGCAGATGAAGAGGCTACCACTGCTTCTCTCTGTTAAACTATCCCGTTGACTATCTCACTGTTAAAAATATGCTTTGGTTTTAATATTAATTTACCTTGCTTCAGTATCCATCCTTCTTGTGGGACACTGTTTGACTCATCAAGAGGTTCAGTCAAGGCAGCCACTGGAATCCTGACAGTAGCTCTGTTTACCAATATGGGTACAGTCAATAGCAGAGTGAAATTACCAGACCCTTAGGCTGCACAAACTCCAAAAGGATTTTAGACCTCTACAGTAAGAGAACTAGACGCTGATTTTGAACTTTTTTTCTGTGAGATTACAGACCTGAACTTTCCATGTTAATGGTAGCCAAGCAACTTCTGACATTCTATTTCATGAAACACATAGTGAGAGAATAACAAGAGATTATGTATGATTTGGAATCATTCCAGCCATTGTTTTCACAATTCCCCTCTATTCCCAAAAGCCAGACAGGAGTATTTAGATTAAAACACAGACAGTTCACATGAGTCCACCCATCAAAAATCAAGATCTGCTACTGTCCTTACCATTACTTTTGATTCAAAATAAATCTCATGTAATTAGTATGCTACTTTAAGCTACTACACTTGACAAAACTAACAGCATTTAGTCTTTCCTTCCATACGATTTTATTCAGAATTTCTCTGTATAATAAAACAAGCAGGAGCACTTCATCTGGGAAAACACCATGTAGGAAATATGGCTCTATGACTTCAGATGGCTTTTCACCAACTAAAAAACCACAAGAGAACTGCTGGTGAGATTGATTAATGTGCAAGCACAATTAATATACAATCACATCTCTGTATTTCTATTGCATTCTTATATTCCAATTAATGGAACAGCCACACAGGTAAGACTGAAAACCCAAAGGAAAGAGAAAGATTGGCATGGATTACCATGTTGAATGTGGGAAGCCATGAAATTTCAGTTCAATAAAAGAATGTTTTGAATCACCAATTAAAGCTCTCATATATAAGTCTTAAAAAAAAAAAAAAAAATCATTACAGATTATGGTTTTGGCAAACAATGAAGCTGATTATACTGGTTTTCAGCTGCCATAGCAATAGTTCTAAAAAATTCTCTCTACTTCCTATTTCTTCCAAACTCAGCTGTCATATATTTTAAGTCCCCTTTCCTAAATTGCATCAGCTATTTTTAACATTAAGGGTGTGACCTATTTAAGTCAGTCATTTCAGATATTACGAATTATTACTACGCCCAGTGCATGCAATCTAAAATGGACGAGTTCTACAATTCAAAATGGTTTGAAAATACATCAACTCACATCTTCAAGAATATGACCTCCACTGCAACTTCAATCTATGCATATATAAATTCAGTGATATTAAAATATGTATTAACTTCTGTAGTCATACTTGAGTGTTAGGTGTTTATATACAACTTGGAAAAACTGGAATAGTGGCATTAATCTACATTAAAAAATGCAGAACCACAGAAATCATCATTAAATATTGCCAAAAATATACTTTACTAAAATGGGAAGGAGAAAAAAACTGTCTCAGTTATTGAAATTTTCCAATTACTGTTGTGGTTTCTCCTGCTTATCAGGAACAAGGCAGGCATGAGCTCCAAATATCACACAGACCTTTACAAGAGGCAAAATCAAATCAGGTTAGATGAGGATACAAAGGGGACTGTTTAGCTCCTCTCTTGACTTGGTTTTCATCCAGCTGGTACACTCCAAAGGCCTTTAATCTCTTAACTACTGTCTCATTAGCATCTCTACAGAGATTGAGGGTGTTTAGAATATCTGTGAGGCTTTCATGTGCTATGAGTTCAAAAGCTCAATATGAGAAACCAACAAGCCCTAACAAAGTAAGTCTTGGCACAAAATACTGTATGATTTTGAGTTCATAACATATAAGCACCTTGTTCCCATGCCTGGCACTGCAAAATGTTGTAAAAGAACCATCCCATCTTGCTGACCAAAGCCATAAAGAACAGATATTCAATAGAGAGTGTAAATGCCTATAATCACTTCACCAGAGTGAAGTGACTGACAACCCACAGGCCTGAGCTCTGTTGGAGTACCAGGGAGGAGTGGGCACTGGTATAAAGTTTTGCAGCAAATACAGGAGGGGATTCAGGGGAGATGCTAAAAGTTCTTGAGAAACTTCTTTCAAAGCCCTCAGTGAAGAACACACTAAGTGAATATGCCCTGAAGACCATTTGTGTGTACTTGGTGTTTATCAGCACAGGAAACTCCCCCTCCCCTTTCAGCTTTCTGAAGACTCCCATGATTATTCTAAATGTTTGTTTTACTTTAAAATACAACTTTAAAATACAAAGGGAAATCCATGTGGAGTCACACATGTTCATTTGCAGAATGCTCACTGATAAAATAAGTGAGTTGTAACATGATTTTTAGGCAATGGTATCACTGGGGGTGAGACAACAGAGTCTGTGCTGCCCTCTCAGGAAATGCAGAAGAAAATTTGTAGTTTGGGAAAGGAAGTGGGAAATGCTACTAGAAAGCCCTCTGTGTGCCAGCCAGAGCTACAGGCTGCAATCCTGTCACCAAAATATCCCCTTGCACTGCTGCGACTCAGACACCATTCTCAGAAGGCAATCAGCCAGCCAAGCAGGGCTCACAGTGCCTGCAAGGACTAAACTTTTCAAAATCAGCTGTCAGGCAAAGCAAAACTCATTATTTTCATTTTTCCTGTTCCCTTTTTATTTCAACATTCTCCCCTTTTCACCTGAAACAATGCTCAGAAATTTAGCTTTTTTTCATAAGCATCTACTCTGCAAATCCAATTACATGGCACATGGTGGGAAATAAAAAAAAAACAACATGAAAATGCCACTACAAATGCTCAAAACCTTTTTATGATTATTAAGAGGTTTACATCCTGAATAAGACAAAGAGCAGGTTTTTTCCTTACTACATTTAAGTTCTTTCACTCTAAACTACTTTAGTATAGAGCAATCATTAAGGAATAGAGTAATCAGAATAAAACTGCCTTACAGTATCAAATTGCTGAAATGATAGTGATAGATATCTACTACAAATTTTTTATATTATCTTATATTCTAGAAAAAAAAGTCACTAAAACTTTAAAAAAGCTTTTTGAAGATGCTACAGAAGCATATTCCTTTTGTAAATACAGTTACTACTGATGAATTGTTAATAAGAGACTCTTGAGAGACAACTACCTTGAATGTGAAAGAAAACAAAAAGCACAAAAAACCAAGAGGTTCCTACTCCTAAGACAAAATCTGATGAAAGACCTCTAGAATGCCTCAAAACCAAGACTTTACACTTTCTCTTATAAGCTGCCCTCAAGAATTTAGTTTTGGCCACCAATAGCACTGACAATATTGAGTTGCTGTGTCACCAGAGGGCAAGCCACAGAGGTCACCCACCCAAAATGTATGCAAGGACCACAGGGTGACAACAGGCAGCCCCGGCCCATTTTGCATACCCTGCCTGCTTCCCCTGCCTCATATCCCACATCCTAAGCTGCAGGCTGGCAGGCACCTGGGAGAACTCTTCACAAAGGTGACAAATTCACCAATGTCAGGTGGATATCCTCAAAATTTGGATAGCATTTTTAAATAATAAAATTACTACATCCTTCCTGGCCTTTCCTACAACAATGGCAATGCAAAAAATTGAGCAGCTCCTTCCCCAGCTCTCACCATCAAATTTGAAAAGGGCAACTGTCAAGGGGGGTAAAACACAAGTTTTGCCTACTCTGCTTCAGCATAGATTTAATGAAGACAAATGACCACTTCAGGGTGTCACTTCCCAATCTCTCTACTTTCTTAGAACTCCATGATGCTCTAGATCAAGGCCAGAGGAGGCCATGAAGATGATTAAAGGGATGGAACCCCTTTCCTAATAGGACAGGCTGAGAGTTTGGGTTGTTCAGCATGGACAAGAGAAGGCTGCATGGTTACCTCAGAGCACCTTCCAGTACCTAAAGTGGGTACAAAAGAGCTGAAAAGGGACTCTGGACAAGGGATGGAGTGACAGGACAAGGGAGAATGGCTTCAAACTGAAAGAGAGCAGGTTTACATTAGATATGAAGGAGAAATTCCCTCTGAGGCTGCTGAGACCCTGGCACAGGTTGCCCAGAGAAGCCGTGGTTGCCCCATCCTTGGAAGTGTCCAAGGCCAGGTTGGACAGGACTTGGAGCATCCTGGGATAGTGGAAGGTGTCCCTGCCCACGGCAGGGGAGGTCAGAACAAGTTCATCTTTTATTCTCTTCATCCAACTCTTCTCATAGAGCTAAGAGACAAGACAACTTTGAGTGTCCATGCATGATTAAAGGGTATTTAAAGAGGAAATACCAATGAAATCTTCTTCCACCCCTACATGCATCAGTGAAATTTACTATTAGGAGCACTAATGAGTGATTACAAATTATTCTTCATACCTAGCTTGAAAAATGACATAGCATAATCTTTTGCAAAGTTCAACATGTCTGCTACTGAAGTACCTGATTTTCAACAGTTCTGTAACTTCTGAATTTACTTCTTTGCTCCTAAGAAGACCAAAAACAAAAAATAAAATCACTGCTATCACTATGTATATTTGTATACTTTATATATAAAGATGTAGAATTGTATCTTCCTTTGGTCAGCAATGCACAGGGCATGTATGCAGAAAGAAATCTGCTTTTAATCGGCTTGATTGAAGAACTTTTGTAAATAAAGTATGTTATTAGTTCTTACTTCGAGGGCTATAAGCAGAAGTTGCCAAAAATAGTTTTCATGGTGGCAAATTCTGTCAGCTCTCACACATTTTACTGAAAAATATATAGTATTTAGTTAACTTCCCTGCAAAAACAAAACGTGGCAAAGTGTCACGCTTTGTTACACAGTTAAAGAATCAGTTTCCAAGCCATTCAGGAAATCAAAGAAAGGTTGAATTTTACTTCAGGTCATTTGGGTCAGAGAGCAAATAATAATTTAGTAATAACAACGATTAAATTCATTGATTTGTTTCATGTTATCAAGTAACTTTCTTACTTGGCCTCTATAGGCTTTTCATTTTTATATTTGCCTTCAGAGAAGCAGTAAAATCTCTCAAGAACAAGGACTTCTCTTTGGCAGAAGTACACATTAGAGATGATATCTATCACTTCTTAACCACCCTAATTTTCAAAAATTTTCTCTGTAAACTGAAGATTTAGAAGAACATTAATTTGAGTTTGAAAATCAGAACTTACTAGGAATTGGAAATATTTGTAGAAATTAATTTGAAAAACTGCACTTAAAAATCCCCAACTATTCAATGCTAAAACTCTTGTAAATCTTAATAAATATGAAGATATGTTTGTCTGTGGTTTTACTTTTAAATAATAAACTGTACAGACCTGTTAGTTATTTATCCCTGTGCTAAGCTTTGCTTCCCTTACCAGGAACAACCTGGTTAGCATAAATTCAGCTCTTGATATACTTAAAATTTAACTGATTTTACATTTGTAGCATAGACCAAATGTTCTAAGCCAAATGAAAAAAAAGGAGAGCAAACTCACTTATCCAAGTATGCACTTTTAATCTACTCTAAAATCAGATTTCTATAAACAAAAGTCTTGATGTAAAGCATTTCTATAAAATGGATGAGAACAAAATTGGTGGGTTTTGCAGAGCATAGCAGAACTGGAAACTAAAAATATTATTTTAGGTGGTGAAAACAAAACTTTTTGCATATGTAAGTGAATTATGGTGGGTTTTCCTGTTGCCTGTAATTTAGCTTCAGTAATGAACAGCTTTTTGGGTCTTTCTGCGTTGTGCTTCTTTTTCCCTGGGGAAGAGGGAATTTCAGCATTTCTTAGAAATCAACTGAGTGGCTGAAAATTATCAGAAAAAGATAAATTATCTCAAAAACAACTACTGATAAAATAATTGATTCCTTTTCAGCACAGAGGCTATGGAAATGCTGCTGTAGAAAACCAAGCCAAACGTGTGTCTTTATTACAAACCCTAATCCTACATTTAATTGTTCGATTTTCACAAGTTTCAAAAGTTCAAGGTACATTGCACTGAACTTTCAGTATTATTCCAACTAAATCAGCCTATAAGTGAACTATTATGAGTTTCTAAATGATGCTACTATTCTTATTTTCATATTGTCTGTCTGTCATTACAGAGAGGGGGCTTTTTTAATTCACAAGTCTTGGCAGCTACTACCTCTTACTGAAAAGACTATGTATTGAAAAGAATTTCTTTCCCTTTCTATAAAAGAGAAGGAAATAGTAATGATTGCATCTAATATTTCAATTGTGGTTTTTTTTAAAAAGGTAATCACAACAGTTGAGCAATAGTATAAGTACTGCAAAATTAAAAGAAATTATTTTTCAACAATCATGTAGAAATAAGGAAAACAGAATAAATTGCTAACATCCATTTTCCAAAACATTTTTTTGCCATACACCATGCAAGATCAAGATTTTAGCGGCCTTTTTCACACTCTTATTCTCAGCAAAAGACTTTGTGATGCATAATTGCTCATGAGAAGAGATACTCCTCAGACCCCTCTCAATATCTCAGTGGCAATAGAACTGCACACACTGCACTGCTGCCCATGAGAGGCACCAGCACAGGCAAAAGGCAACTCACTCTTCCCCCGCATCTGCATCTTATAAACTCCTTAATTGCAAACTCCTACTCATACTTAATAAATATCACAAATTTACAAATCAAAGGGGGAGGTTCTGTACCATCTCCAAGACCTGAGCACCCTTGGTGGAAATGTTCTTATATGAAATGCAGTAAAAAGGTTGACTGAAAGTGAGATTCAATTTTCTTTTCTGATGAAGACACTATTTTAAAGAACACAGACAGCCATTAATGTTCTAAAAACCAATCAATAATCAATGTAAATTAAAAAAAACTTATGAAATAAAAATAAATCATAATGGTGAGCAGTGCAGTTTGGGAATGATATCAGGTGTGATTTCTTACAGAGGTGACATTTTGGTGTTCCTAAAAAACACTGTTTACCCCCAGCTTGAAGAATTATCGTTTCTCAAATACCATTTCCAATGCTATCGTTTTAGATCCATCCACTCTGTTCATTTTTATCTCAGTGTATTTAAATATATTTTCAGTGTATTTCAATGTTTTCTTTAAAGAGAGACTTCCTTCTCTAAGTAAACTTTCAGTAAGAACCATGCCATCACCCAAAGCAAACCCGTATGTAGAGATGTGTTGATTGTACTCTTGCTGGTGCATTGATTGCCTGAAAATGACTCTGTGTATCCCCACCAAAGGGTGACCATTCCAAATTTCAAAGTAGAAATTCTTTTGTATTAAACCTTACCTAAGCAGCAAAATCCTTACAAACTAAAAGTGTTATCTGCACACAGCTTAGAGCTACTCTCCCTTTTCTTCCTCTCGTAATGTGTTTTAAAGTGACAGTTACTAAGGCTGCTGATTTCTGTGCAATGAAGCAAGTACTTCCCTGGACTATTTCAGAAGCCATTGCAAGTCTTCCGAGGAGTCAAGTTCTGATGGGCATTTCCATAAAATCTCACAGATACTAGAAATATTAATTAAATAATTTCCAGTAGATGTATAATCATTAAAACAAAAAACATAAAAATACAAAATACTGCTTGAGAGTACTTATCCTGATCAAATGTCTATATACACACAATATTTCCCAGCTTGTCCACAACCCTCCTTATTGATTCTGATTGCTACAAGGGTGGCAGCAAATGATTCTGTTGAAGTTTTCACACATCAGTCATCTCAGATCCATTTCCGTACCTGGAGCAAATCACTGCTCTGAAAGCAGAACTTCTCCTGAGGAGGCAAAGCAGCAAAACTGGAACAGTGGCAGGGTAGGAAGCAAAGCCATGGTCTTAGGGGAGGGTCATAAAGAAAGTGCTGGTGAGCTGTTCCAGGCACACAACCACAGCCAGAGCAGCACAGGAGCCTCAGCTGTGAGAGCTGCCCTAAAGAGCCTGTGAGATTTTAGAAGTTCAGAGACATAGATTTGGAGTATTTTTCATAATTGTGGAACTCTTCATTTGTTAGAAGTTCATCTTGTAGATGCAGATACATAAAAATTGCTGCAGCCTGAAGGAATGAAAAATATTAGAACATCAAAAATTTTAGAGGGGGAAAGGGGGAAAAGGAGGATAGAACTCTCTTGCTCGCATGCCTGATCCCAGATTGATAGAACAATTCTTTAAGGAGATCTTTATCCTCAGACCATAATCTGCATCACTCATCATGCATCATCTCCCAGAGAAAGCCTGAAAAAGAACTTAAACACTCAAAAGTTTCTCATTTGTAATCAACTATGTTTCTGTAATAAATCACTTCTTGATACAAATCCTGCTTCACCTAAATCAATCTAAGTACTCAATGATCACTCAAGTCACCTAATTTATTTCAATCAAAGTCTTGGAAATGGGCCATGTGACTAATTAGTAAGGCTATTAGGGGATGCAAAAAACTCCTAAATTCAGTATAGAATCACAAACAATTCTTAAGACTCCTTTTACATTCCTGCTATGTAACCATTATTTTTTATTTTTCATCCTCAGTAACATTCTGGTTAAAACCATCACTGCTACAAAGCAGATGAAAGGGACTTCCATCTTTTCAGCACTAATGCCCAGCAGTATCTGTTACCATAGAGATCTTCTTGGAGATCTAGAGCAAGACCCAATATTTGCACCTTTCCAAGTGCTACCCGGTCTCCTTAACACAATTAAAATATGGTTAAAACATGTCAATGATCTTAGTTGCCATTAGTAAGACACTGTAGCTGCATAATCTCCACCTCCTAGCACACCATGCCAGAATGGAAAACTTTAGTTACAAGCACTCTGCATGACAGAGAATTTCAACATTCAGTAATAAATGTAAGTAACTGTGTTCTTTATTCATGCTTTGATGTTTTCTAAAGTTATAAAGCATGAGTGACACATACCATTTAATTTTTAAGTAGTGATTTTCATACACATATAAAGTCACTTTAGAGATACAGATAAACTGTGACAAGTGTAGCTGAAAGATTGACTCAAAATTACAACAATCATCAGCAATGCTGAAAATACTATCTTGTCTTTTGTCACTACCTAATTACTTTAGCATGTCAGTTACCACTTGTGGAAGGGAAGCAGGGTCAGGAGCCTACACAAGGCACTTGGGGACATCAGTGATGAAGTTGGCAGTGCTGGGTTAGAGGTTGGACTTGGGGATTTAAAGGTGTTTTCCAAGCTAAATGATTCAGTGATTTCTGCTCCTGCACTCCAGTACCAAACCACAAACTGTGCTCAGGGGTGTTCACCAGTGAGATGTTTGGAGGAGAGGGAGCTGGGCAGGGAGGTTGGTTCATTTGGCTTTTAAAGCTGAGGAAGACAGGAACCTATCGCACCTAATCACAAATCAAATTACAATTTGGTTTCAAATGTTAAAACAAGGCTCTGATATAACTATAGAAACACTGCTGTGATTTAGGAGTTTCTCTCACTTTTGCTGTTATCTTACAGGTACTCATGTAAGTGAAGAATTATTTAAGAAAAATGATCCTGAAACTCCTATTTATGACCAGGTATCTGGGTAAAAATTACAAGTAACTAAAAAGATGGGAATTGAAAAGGGATGTCTGTAGTTGGTATTTCTATGAAAAAGAAAAAAAGAGACAAAGTTTTTTGGGTTTTTTTTTCTTGTTTTTTTTTTTTTCTCCAAACCCTCAGGCATCAGACCACACAAAGACATTTTAACTGGTCAAAGCTCAGAAATTTAAAGAGGAAGTCCTCTGGACCAAAGAAAACAGCATTCCTTCCAGAAGAAATGATGGTGGGTCTAACTGAGGTCCTTAAAACTGAGACCCCTTCTAAGATGTAAGATTAAAATTATTCTTAAATACCTTTCAGAATTTAGAGATAAGTTTATTGATTTCATAGAATGCTTTGTATTTAATGAGTAGGGACCAACACAGGGCCCTTAAAAAACTCTAAAAAATTGTGGTTAACTCTCCTACAGTTCATCAGACTGTGCCTAGAATAAACACATTTCTGAACCTACCCATTTGAATAGGACAGAAGTCATATCACAGATCACAGAACATGTGAAAAAACAAGGTCCACTTTGAGATCACCATGACTTACTAGAGCCAAACTTAAGATACCCTAAAAAAGAAGCAATTACATTTTTTTCAATTACATTCCCTAAAAAGAAGCAATTTGTGTCTTAGGACAGAAACTAGGATGTGGGATAAGGTTTGCTTTAGCACTGAAAGTCATGTGAATATAACATAATATGGCATAATCAATTTTCAGTCACTGCAACAATTCTTATTTTTATGAAGAGAGAAATAGGGGTCAGCTTTGTGCCTAAACTGAAGGCAGACCCAGACCAAATCAGGTGAGCTAAGTTCTAGGATCAGAACACCTCATTATTGTGTTCTAATCCCCAGAATTCAGGGAATCACATTTTAACACCTAATCCAAAGTAAAGGGTCACTGTCAGGATCACACATCTGGCAAATCGCTGCTGTTCTGCCTTATCTGTAATTATGGGATAAAAACAATTTGTCATAAGCATTACCTTGAATAATAACTGATATTCACACATTAAGCTAAAATATACACATCCTATTAAGATACCAATTTTCTCTGACAGAAATCTAAATACGAGCTATGCAAGTAATTGGCAATTATGAGGAGTGGAGAATATATCATGTAAACAGTACTAGAGTTTCTCCTGAGTTTGTGTAAATTTTTCTTTTAAAGCAGTGACATGATAAAACAATCAGATTTTCACAGAACATATGATGACTTCAACCTTGTCAAATGGAACATAACACAACAGGAATGCCGTATTAACAGAAAAGTTTGTTTTGTTATATTTAAGTATATTTAATTTTTAATTTTTCCTCTAAACTAGGGCATATACCAATTTACTGAAAAATACAGTTAGAGTTATTTTTTTAAAGTATCAATTAACAGCTATTCCTTCCACACGGGAGGAGCATTGCCATTTTTAAAAGATGTTTCTGACTCAAGTTCCAACCTGAGTTTTCGGTCCACAGAATTCAAGAATGTCTGGATTTTGGCATTCAAGTCTGAGTACAAATTAACATAATTCAAAGAGCAGCCAAAACACAGCTGTTCTGAACTTAATCTCCCTAAAATCTGTATTTTTATATTTGACCATCTGAAAGGTCATGAAAATTGCATTAACACGACTTCCTGAAGAGGCAGCAAAAACATTTAGTCAAAACCAGCTCTAAGGCTGGTACACCAAATATGCTAAACATGGATTTCACTTTTATGGAAAATCATTATTGACATTAACTACTGTCAGGAAGGTTTTATGGAGCCTTTTCATTATTTAATTTCTATTTGTGAATAATTTATATTCTCTTTTAATTAAAGCATTCCTTATATTTTACTTCTAATGTACTTTTACAAAACCTTTCATTTAAAATTATTTACATCTCAGTAGCATGTATACATGTATTTGCACAGATATACATAAATACATACATTGATTATCTTGTCATGGATAACAAATATTTTTAAAAAATGAGTTCTCTTTTAATTTTAATGATTTTGGGACAACAGTAAGTATTTAATGCACCTGAATCAGAAGGATCATTGAAAAAGAAAATTCAACACAAAACTGTCAAGTTTGTGTCTAAAATATTATTTTTGGCAGCAGAGTTCTTTGATAGGCAGAAGATGCAAAGAACACATGCACTGCCCAAAGGCCATGTAGAAAGAAACACTATTTTATCCCTTTCTGGTTAAAACACTTTTGAACACAGATTGTTTCCTCCAAGAAAATACTCAGGGAAGCTTTTCAGAAAAGTAACTTTATGAAAGTGCTGTAACTCAGATGGGGGAGTACTGTATCTTCCTCTACTTCTTAAAGAGAAAAAGTAAAAAAATTAACTGATCCTTTCATCTTGTACAGCAAATATTCAATGAACACACAGTGTACTTCCTGGACCTGAGATGAAGAGCCATTCATAGGCTGAATTTTAAACTAATATTAAATTGACCTGAAAATTTTAAAAAAAAAGGCTTTTTTTTTTAATTACAGTATTTTGTATTTTATTACAGTAAGGTAATTCACAACCTCATAGAGTAACTGTCGTATGCTTTACTTTTGTCTGAGTGTAATCAGGCACATGACCAATTCAACATGATCACTACTTGATCTTTGTATATTTATATATAATTATGTTGTAAAAACTACAGATGTTCTCGTGGATCCCAAAATACAACAAATATGTTCATATAAATTATTTAAGTAGAAGTTGCAATGAAATACAAATATCCCACACCTGGGAGTGCCCAAGGCCAGGCTGGACAGGGCCTTGGAGCAACCTGGTCCAGTGGAAGGCGTCCCTGCCCAGGGCAGGGGCTTGGACAAAATGATCTCTAAGGTCCCCTTCAAACCAAACCATCCCATGATGTTCACCTGAAATCAAAGCAGGAAGGCTGGATCCAAAAGCAAACAATTTCACACGACTCAGGATTATAAACTAAAAAGTAAATAACCAACAATGCTGCAAGATGAGGGCAAAAAGTGCTCCCAGCAGCCAGCACAGCACAATGGCAGGAGCAGAACTCAGTGTCATCACTGAGATTGGAAGCATAACTGTACTTCTGTTCACTGGAAAATTATTTTGCAACATTTGAAATGATTACATAGTCATAATTTAAGTTCTAAGAAGAATTGAACTTAAAAAACCTGTTGTAAGTCAGAATTCCTTTGATTTTAAATTTATATTAAGTTATTACACTTAACATCAATGAAAGGCTGGATCAAAAGCTCTAGGATCAACAACTGGCTGCAGCTAAAATCAAAAGCAGCAATTAATTAAATTAGCAAACCATGGTACACATTATGATTTAAGCTACCAAATTCATCAGCCTCCACAAAGGAGCTGCCACATTACAAGGACACACACAGAGGGTTAAACTGTGTGATCATTTTGGATACTTTCCAGATTTATAATCTAAACTAATTTTGTAATTTAATTAATTACTTGGGTTGAGTAAAAGCAAAACTTCTGCTATTTCTAAAATGTTGCAACACAAAAATATTAAAAGGTGGAGGTTTTTTTTGTAAACTAAGAAAAACAGGAATGACTGGTTGTTTTCAGAGCACTACATCCAAAGGGTAGCACGGAATTATCCGTGGCAGAACAACATTCGCTGTTCAAGTAACATAGAAATTACACATATCTATTTTAATCAAATTACTAAAAGTATTAAAACATTGCTATAGCTGGCTAAATACTTAACTATACAGGATACATTAAGGGAACAAATAGAACTGGTATGCCAATATTAAGAAGAATTACAATACAGATTTTCTGTCTTCTACAACCTTTTATTACCTCTACAGAAAAGATTATAGTTAGTTATCTACCTTGTGTAACATTTATAAGGAATAGTTAACTGGAAATACACAATATGATACAAGAACTGGTTAAAATAACTCAAATATCCATAGAGGTAGCATGAAAACATAGAGATGAGGTTATCCCTGCAAGTAACTCTATTTGTCCTAGAGTCTGATTATCCAAGACAATGCAGCCAAAGGTGTGAAGTCAACACAATTTGGATTTTGCCACCACCTCTGCAGCTTTCCTGTGCACAGAGACACAGTTACCAGTCTGTCTTCAGAAGGACTCCTACCATTCTAAAAATACTGTCCCACAGCTGTTTAAAATTTATTTTTTTAGACCATAGCACCACTGTTTGGTTGTTTCCAATTTCTGAAACCACAAATAGTAAAAGTGTACTCAGTCTACTGCAAACATAAATAGCAAATGCACGCTTCAGCACTTTTAAAAGGATATGGAAATTGGCAACAAAAATGCAGTTCATGTTGAAAATTTACGAGGGCCTTGCCATATTTCTTCAGAAATACAATCAGGTAAAAATTAGGAAGATCTCTACCAGCTGGGTGGCATTTTTGTGTTTTCTTTACTTATATTTTTTTTTAACTGAAAGACTTTCATTATGCAACTTCTGGCGCTTGATAAAATAGAGCATGGTACCTTTGCTCAAACCACAGCTTCTTTGGTTATGTTTAGCATTACACAAACATCTTTCACCTTAGATATCCTCTTGCATTAGTGTTTCATTTCAAATACTCTAAGGCACATTACCTTTGGACAAAATTATTTTAATGGCAATCAGAAAATGAGTCCCTCCCCCTATTTTCACAGGTCATTTCAAAATAAACCTTCGCAATTCTACTTTTGCATATTTGAAGCTTTATGCACATATTTCTATTAAAAGCTAAAGAAGTCAAATAATATCATATTTTTACATGGATTTCTTTCAAGAAACACAGCACATAATGACAAAGTATCATCTAGTTTAAGGTAACAGTAGACATGTCAGCAAATGTGATTATACTTTTTTTCAATGAACATCACAAGTCTGGAAACCTGAAGGAAATGTCAATATTTTTTTGCCTGAAGTACACTTCTTGAAAGAATTCTGGATCCCAAGGAATTTGATGGGAGTTTGAAGTCACTGGAGCTGAGATTTCAGCCCTGGCCTATGTAAATTCAAGTGAGCTCACTAAGAAAAATATCTGTTTCAAGTGGTATTTGTGAACTATTTTATCCTGACATAAATGCAACTAAAAGTAGAAACAGGTAATAATTTCTTTTGATCAAATATGGTCCACAGCAATAGACTGTTTCTATCAGTGGTTTAACACTAGAAACCTGAACCTTTCTGATGCAACAGGCTTAAAAAAAAAAATTAATAATAAATCAGTGGTCGATGAGTTCACTTTTTTTTTAAAGTGTAGATGTTTTAGAAAGGATAAAGGATGAAGAGGAAAAAAAATTATCTTTTCTTTCCCCTGCAGCTAAAAACAAGCTAAAACTATATACAAATTGTTTATGTACATATACAACTCATTTTGGGATTAATTTCTTTTGGTACAGAAGTAGCTTACTAAAAGCTTTATTAACCACACAGTTTGGAGGCAGCACGGGCATGTATTTACTTTTATATATTTATATGTAAAACTTCTATCTATTTATACTTATTGTAAATTTGTTTTTAAAATAGTTCTATATAGTTCTGTAGTTTTGTCTGCCTCGACATTTTGTGTATTTCCTAATAAGCCTGAGTGAATCACAGACATATATGTACATATATGGATGATTTTGTCATGTACATTATATGAAAACAAGCTGGAGATAAGAAAAACCCAGCCAGTCAATGAAATAAAAATTTGTCCAACAGGCCATGACACACTGGATGAAAACTACACATTAAATACTCTCTTAGATACCTTTCTGCTGTTGACTTGGTAATATTTTCCTTTCCAATTTACTAGATCAAAAATACTGCATGTTTCTGACAGTAGGGTACTGTGACTAAAGCAGACCCAGGATAATTTTTTTTCAGCCCCCAAAAAACTGGAAATGGGTAAAAATGTTTTTGTGCTGAATGCCCCACTGCTATGTGACAAAAATAAGAACTCCCAGGCTTGGAGCTGAAGGCTCAGGAGGGATCAACAGCAAAATTGGGATCATGAGCCCGCAAAGGCTCCTGGTTACAGCCATGGGAAGAGGTCACAACCCTTACTTTGAGAAGGCACCACAGCAATTTTGTACTCTTGGTTAAAAACAATGTAAAATTAAATCACCAATTGGCACTTATCCCTGTTATTTAGCCTGACTTGGAGAACTTTTATGTTACGAAGGCCTTACATGGTTTATTTTATTATTTAGGTGTTGATCTATGGAGCCTAGTTTGGTTGGTTTTTTAAAATATCTAATATTTTCAACTGAAAATTATGTCCTGCATAAATTAAAATAAATTACACAACCTTTTCTTAATAATTAAGAATAAGCTAGTGTACACATCACACTGCTGTTTCCATAGAACTACCTTTAGTATTAGCAATTTCTTTGCTTGGGGGGAGCAGCAGGGACACTTGGCAACTGCTTTGCTTCAGAAACATTGTGTTACACAGGTACTTTTCACTGGATATTATGCTTTGTGATGGAAAAGTTTCCCAACTGCTCATTAGAAGAAAAATATTAGTTTAAAATTTAAACTGTTTGCAAAGCATAATTTTAACTAGGAAAACTCCTGCTGTAAATATAGAACTGGAATACTGTGATGTGGTTAACTGCACCTGCCACCCAAATGCATTTTGCAATGTTATGCACAGACTTTAAAGGAAAAAAATATTTGAGAGATGCAAATAATGGCAAGAGTACTAATAAATGTTTGATTGCATTTATTTAAAGCAATATTTTAATTTTCTTTTTAAATAAGTCCTCCATCCAGCTCACTAATATCTACCTGTTCTGAATTTAAGTGTTCTTTTGCGCTTACATTAAGAATAATATTTAAATACATGGTTTTCTTGAAGGTCATCTTCAGGGCTAAGGCACACAGAAAGTAAGTTTAACACCGAATCAATGGTCTGCTCATCCATTAATGTAAGTTTAAAGGATTAACTGCATTTGTAAACCACAACCTTGTACAATACACAAAAAAAATTGAGATAATAAAAGATACAGCCTAAGCCCACTGAATCCAGAGAAAGAAATGTTTGATCCTTCTAATCATAATGTACTGAACAAGAAAATGTTTTAGCCTACAATCTGTATTTAAATAAATTATACACTCAATCTTCACAGTGAAAAAATTTATACAACTCACACAAAACCATATGAGGATGTATGTAGGAAGCATCAAATCTTTATCTTAACTACAAAAATGTTATTTAGAAGAAATAACATAGCAGAAGGGTAAAGAAGTGAGATGCCACTGGAAATACCACAGAGTAAGGACAATGTTTCTGGTCTGCCTTATTTCTTAGTCAGAAGTTGATGGGAAAATATGGTGTAGGACCAGTGCAGGCACTGGCTTTCCCAGTCCATTTTCCTAGAGGGGTTTCTTAAAAAAAACTTTTTTTTTTTTAACTCTAGTCTTGTTTGCCTTTTTTCTTCTCTTTTAAGAAGGCAAATATTTAATTTAATTATTTCCTTCAAATCACCCATAACAAAAAAAAAAAAAGTCAAGAAAAATCTTAATTTGTACAGGAGTAGTAAGACATTTGGCTTCTAGAAATCCGCCTGCTTAAAACCAAGAATTAGTCCCTTCTCCGGATGCAGTATCTGTCAGCAATATCTACAGTTTAAGAAAGTAAGCTGTATAGTTTTCCTTGAACATTTTTCAAAATTTCCTGAGTAGATTCTTGAGATGCAGCAGGATAGTTCTGCAGCTAAATCTAAAAAAGCTGAATAAATGAAATTTATACGTTGCACTGAAGAGTTCTTTGGTGCTGAACGCTGCCGTAACTTCTACATAATAAATTATTTCCTTAATTTGATGCACTTGAATGTGCATTCCTGGTATTCATGATGTATGACAGGAAACAGCACTGCCACTAACAACAGGCAGCAGGCATGGATTTCCTAATTTTAACAAGATGCTACCAAAGGAAGGAAAAAGCTCTTCTTCGCTAACAAACTCAGATGCAGAACTATTTGGGCTCCAGTCCTTCAAAGCCAACACAGGTCTGTAACAGTAAATAAGGAGTAGCCTGTTGCAATTTACTGGCACAGCTCCAAGGGTTGAAGCTCAGCTCATTCTCAGAGACAAACCCCTGCTAACTGATCAGATTTTGCTCAATTTGAGCCATACAAACTCACCCACCCTCTCAAACAGGAACTATTTTTGCATGTAACATTTGGTCCAAGCCAGGCTCAGGGTACAAACCCTGGGAAACAGGGTTTGTCTTTCCATCTGCATAAAGCCACCATGTCCATGACTGGGCTCTTTGAGAGCTACCACAACACAAACAAATAAAACTATATACAAAAATGGCATTAAACAACACTTAGAGCCACAAAAGTCTGCATTCATAACTTTGGAAATGTCAGTCTGAAAATGGGCTACTTGTCTTAAGATAACACGTATTCAATGTTCCCTGTACAAGGTGGTCAACAAGGCCCTGAGGCCACACCATTGTCTTCCCATCTCAGTTTTACCCCCTCATCCAGCAAAGTGTGGTCCTTGCCCCACCAATCCATGCCTCACCCCTTCCAGGCACTCTCCAGCTTTCACAAATAATCACTTACAGCAAAAAAAAAATTGTAAGGATCCAGGGTTAAGCCAAAATCCTGGGTTATTACTTTATGTCATGGAGGGAACTATGTTCTGCTGCAAGCAATTTCTTTTAGGCCAGCAACTTAATATATGGCCTTTGCTTTAGCACAGTCCAATTCCTCATATAGCAGATGCCTTCCCTCACTTTCTTTCAACATTGTCTCCATTTTAATCAAGTTACCATTTTAACTTCCCTCCCTGGTCCTGAAGCACCTATAGCTGTCACTTACAAATTCTCTGAGCTACCAGAAAAAGTCCCTGCAACACCCTAAGAGCCTCAAGCTCAAGAATCTCCACAGGGATCAAACACTCAGCATTCCACTGCCCAGCTGAGATCCTTGCACTGGGTGAGTGCAATCAGCTGCTATTCAGGACACCTCTTCACATGGGAAATATGAACTCAAATGGCTGGAGGGTGGCAGAGCTACAGAACCAGAGGAACCACAGCAGGTCAAGGGACCTTAATTCAGGCAATAGTGCTGATCCAAGTCTCCCTGACACCATGGCTGGGTTATTTAGACTAACACATGGATGTGTTCCTGCTGTTTTAGATTATTTAAGAAACACAGAAAATTTCCTAAGTGAGATTGAATCATGTATTTTTTAGGCCAGTAAGAATATGCTAGAATACCCAATGTAAATGACAAGAAATATTTCACAGGATGAAGCAAAATTAATGTTTGGCTGATTTTCTTGGTTTCTAAATCATAGGCATCTTTCTGCCACACAGGAAGGAGTACCATGGAGATGTGGAATAAATGCAATAGCAGAAACACTCTGAAATAAGTATTTTGTTAAAATGTTGGTACGGTCCGCAAACTGGTGGGTTTGTTGCTTCCTTGAGGGTGGTAGAAATTGCAGAACATAATTAATGCCTAATGCAGTGTGAAAGTATAGATCCATTCTAATTAAGCAGAAGTTAGTATTTAAAAATAAAAAGAGAGAGAAGAGTGATAAAGACACACTATCACTTTACTATTTCTGTCTGGTTTTACAATACACTTAAAGAAATGCCTAGATAATGCCTGACAATATTCTATATTATTTAAATGTCACAGCTTTAATGTAGCACATGTTAAGTAAACTCTATTTTGACTAAATACTAGGAATAATGTAATCTACATTAAAATCTGTACTCAATTCCTCATGCATTTACTCATTTCTTATTTCTTCTCACTTATGCTAGAGCTGTTCTTTCTGTAACGAGCTAACGTCATCTCCCATTTCTCTTTTCCTATTTTTCTTTACAAATTTCATTAAAAAAATACATTCTCCTATTAGGCATATAAAGCTTACATAAGTAAGAATTTCTGCAAAACTGAGCTTTTGAACTCATACTTTCAAAGATCTGTTAATAAATATGTTGCTCTGAGACTAAAGGCTTATTTATATGAGTTTGTGGCTTAACTGACAAGTATTTTTCTGTGACAAGTAAGGGCAGACAGTTTGTATCTTAAACACCATAATCCAGTTTTCAAACCATGTAGACGTCTGGAAGGGAATCAGTCAGTAAAATAAATTATATTATATCCCACTGACAGTCCAGATACAATCCCTGAGATTCATTACTTCTACCCAAGACAAAAGAAAAAAATATATGGGAGAGGTGTGGGAGAGTCAAAAATATTTGCAGCTCACAAGATTGCTTAATCAAAGTAAACAGACTTCTATTTTTAAAAATACAAACAGCAGTTAGTTCTTGGTTTAAATGCAAAGCTGGGATATAAGCAATAACTTTCTGCATTTTTATGTGAAGCCATGGGCTAACTGTTTCTGTTTTACAAGCTGCCAGCAGTTTGACCTCTCTAATTTGCTGGGAGACAGGGAAACAGCACCTCGAAAATTATATTTTTTCACTAGGATGAATATTTTCTCTCTGCATTTCTTTTACATGAGTTTGTGTAGGATTTATTCACAACAGATTTTCCAATTCTTAGATAGTGGTCTCTCACCCATGACAGCCTTCATTGATGTAGTAGCCAAGATGTACTGATAATTGCAGTCAAAGCTGCAATTTAGCCTTTTTAATTCAAAAGGAACATTTGAGAAGGAACATTTCTGCATGAATTAGAATCTGAAGCTAAATAGTACTTTCTTTTCCTTCAGGATTCTCTTCACCTCACAACCCAAACTGGATTTCACCTTTCCCTTAAGTGGTTTCATATGAATTAAGAGAAATTCACTTCTTTTATTTTTTTTTTTTCTTTAATAGCAATTACAAACACGGTATTATTCCATTACCTTACTCGTAATGTTAATTTAAAAAATAAAACTAAGCTGAACTTTGTGCATACAGAATATTACTTATCCTCTGTAAGATGCAGTCAGTTCCTTGTCTCAGTTCCAAATGGGAAACCAAGAAAATGTCATTTTTAATTATAATAGTTGACTGAATTTCCACATTAAGGTCAAATGAGTAACTGGAAATGAGGCACTAAATATATAGCATTAATTTTGTATCTTAACTATACTCAGACTCCAGTCTATCAGTAATGTATTGGAAGTTACTAAAGTTGCTGCATTTTACAAAACTGTTCATAATTCAGAAGCTTTACAAATAGATAATTTTCCACTGAGCTCTACCTTTTCCCCTGAAAAAACCCCCAAAGCCATCATTTCAGTTTGGTAGTTTTCATATATGTGCAGCAATGGGAAAAAGTTTCTTTGTTTTCACTGAAACTGGGAATCGAGGACCTGGGTATGTCTTTGGAGTTCGTAACTCCTTCGAAAACGCTGTGAGCATCGCAGCACTTTCAGCAGTTAAACTGAAATTTATTTCCGTAACACACAAAAATGTTCCATTTTTGTGAAAGCAAGGAGAAACCGCTTCATAAACTTGGTAGATACAACTGTAAAAATATTTTAAGTTGATGCAGAAGAGAACATGTTTTTATTATGTAGGCTTGTATTATGGAAAGCTTAAATACAGATTATCTCATTCAGTAACTCCCCACTTTACAGTAGTAGCAATTCATTCTAATTGCTTGGGTAGCACACTCAGGAAAAAGAGTATTTTTCCTTTTCACTGAATAATGTTTCATGTTCGGTTAAATGCAGGAAGTTACACCACCGTTGGAATGTGATTGTCTGCAATGGCAGAGTTACTTTGTATTCATACGTTTGTGTTTAGCTAAATATTAAAATGTTGACCACTCAGCAGTACTTCTAAAAATATCTCCAACTCCTAACGAGCTAAACTAAAAAGGCATCTATCTGCCTCAATCAGAATTGTTTTCAACCATGCATAATCATTTTTCACTGAAATTTTTAGCCTCCTGTATGGAGCGGATTATAGCAAATGTAATTCACACATGCTGTTTCTTATTCAGAGGAAAACACAGACTAAGGATGTGGAGAATTTCTAGCCAAATCTTCATTCAGATCCAAGATCCACGGACGCCACTGTAATTGAGAGACATTCACAACCAGATAGCTGTAGACTTCATTTTTGTTTAAAATAATACCTCTTCTACACGAGCTCCAACTAAAACATTAATGTTATTTAACTTCTAGCAAGCTGCCTTGAGCTGAATTTACAACAGATTACAGGTTCCTGGTTTAATTCTGTTCAAAAAAGGACACTGCTTAAAACCATATACTTATATTCACATCGAGATCATGTAAATGTGCTGCTGCTGCTTTTCAGACTACTTTAAAATTACGTGTAACTAATAACGTTCTTCTTTCGGAATTCGAATTGCCTGGCAGCTCACAATGGAAAGTGAACTATTCCTCCCATACCTCAAAGTGCACACTTTACTCTCAAAATTGTTTGAGTTCACCCAGACTAAAAATGCCTACTCATAGCACCCAGCCTCTCAGAAACCCCAAAAGAGGAATCAACTGCCCGAAAAAAAGCTTTATTGCCTTTAGATTTCAAAGAGGTCCTCATTTAGTTCCACTGTTATGAAATTCTGCTTTGGAACAAAAACTATTATTTCAAAAGCCATGTTTAAAATTTTCTAATAGCATAATTCAGTGTTTGAATTTTGTCACATTAAAACATGTAAAGTATAATAACCCCAGGAAATATTAAAAGATGCAGACCTGCATAGTGATTTTTACTAAGGCTCCTCATCTATATTAGATGCTTATTGTAGTTTTTAAAATATCAATTTCTTATTATTTATACCTCTAGCTGACAAAAAAAATATTAAAAAATAAAAACCAAACCAAAACAAATTAAAGCACAAAAATATTTTTTTTTCCAAGGTAACCTTATTTTAAGATTAATTCTGAAATAACAGCTGCATCCTCAGCTATTTCACACACACTCCTGTGCTCCTTTCTCAGCTGCACCAAAGACACTCCTCCCAAACAGCTGCAGCTGCCTGAAGTCACTTCAGTCCTTCGATTTCTGATTTGAAAAATTTATACAACTAAGTTCAATAATGTTACAACTTTAACAAACCTCTGTTACTATGCTGTGATTAGAAAATTCCCCTAAAGAGAAACACATTTTAAAATCATTTTATCCATTCATCCTGTTTCTGATATTGCATCCACAGAATCTTTAAAAAATTTTATTAGCTCAATTTGTTTCTAATTTCAATTAGCCATGCCACTTTCTGTGTAACTTCTAAGCAACAGAACACACATTAAGCTGCTGTTTAGATGCCAGAACAAAGGAGTATGTATTAGGCAGCGAATTCTGTCCTGTTACATTTGGACTAAAAGAAGGATCCTGCTTCTCAGAATCCATAACAAAACTAGCCTAATATACCCAGACAGTGCTTTAAGATATTCATCTTTGTGTATTTCCAATAAAATAGTATTTAGAGTAATTATACTCCTTTCAGAAGTAGAATCAACAGCTTTTAACATACAGTACCCACGCAATCGCATTTAATATTTGGAACTCTGTAAGAATAAGCTAAGGTGGCATCAATTTCTGTGAGCAGAAAGGGTGAGAATGGGTGAATGATGGAAGGATCAGTGAGTCCACATCTCTTCTTCATGACATTTGTAGAAAATGAAAAATAGGCTGCTTAAGCACTAATTTTCCACAAAAATATTTTCCTGCTGTAATAAAAATAATATAAAATTTCTTTCCTGAATTTTAACATTATGTATAAGGTAGCAGTAGCTCATACTGCCCTATAAACTTGGCAAATTTTCCAGCACATGTTTGAATTTGATTTATCAAAAATTATTTCATGGATACTCTGCTGAGATAAATTAAATTAAGTCAAATCACTGAAAATTCCACATTGCTTAAACACTGAAATTCCAAGGAGTTATTCCAAAAAGGAGACTTTTTTCCAATAATTTTAACCTTGCAATAATTCCCTACAATTTACTAAATTATGACACTAATTAATATATAAATTCTCAGTTAAATAATAGAAAGAAAAGCAACATCTTAATGCTGATTGACTATCTTGTAATAGGCACTAAACATTTCTCTCCACCATAAGCTACAAAAATAAAGTTGTAACTATTACATTTTTTAATTTGGATCTATATGGACTACATTTATAATCCAACTTCAAACTGTGTTTTTATCATGAAACAAAAAAAAAATTGGTTTTGTTATGAAACCTCCTCTAAATACTTTTTATCTACAAATACAAAAGACCCAGAAGTAGCATTTCTGAGCTAAACATTATTATTTAAATAAATAGCAAAGGTAAAATAGCACTTGAAAGCAAAGAATAAAACAGTACTTGAAAAACCAGTTTCTTCTTTTGCACCTCTTAAGAGAGTTAAGCTGTAAAAATACCTACAGATATAATAAAATAGCTAAAATAGTATTTAAAGTTATTTTCCACTACGATCAGCAACTTTAAAAGTGAAAATAAATGACATTATCACGTGACACACCAGCATGAGACATGTAGCTTTAATATTGATTTGAAATGGTCATTTTCAAGGAACAGTTGAAATAACAGGGGCGAAACGTTCAATGTTTAAAGTAAGTACTGCTAGAAATGGCAAAAAAAGTGTCAATGGAAATTCAGCTACCACACAGTCTTCATTTTCCAACATCAATATACTAAAGAGAAGGTCTCAACTTCAATACTCACATTCAAAAATTATGTTAACAGCCCAGAAACGTATGCATTTTAAATTTCTGTATTTGTTAAATTTGTTTTACTTTCTCCGCAGTACACTGCCCAGGCAGGAAAATAGAATTGGTAGCCTCTCAGTACTTTAATTTATGATGCCACAATTCAAATCACAGCAAGTAAGATTTCACATAGTCAGCACTGAAGTAAGATCTGCAGACACTAAATGAAACATGTATTTAAAGAGAAAAGGAAAAAAGAGATACCATGCACAAGGTAAACTTTTAAAATTAAATGAAAAATACACACTGTTATAAATCAAACTAAAAGCATTAATTACAGTATGTTTGACTATGAAATACACTACCCAATGATTTTAAATTGTAGCATCTCAAAAGAAATTTGAGTTAACAACAACAGAGCAGCTTTTAGAAGGAGACAGTACTCTAGAGAGAATTAAACCACCAAAAAAAAAAAAAAAATCTTTATTCTTCACAGTGGCCTCTTGTCTTCCAGTGTAACACCAGCTCATTAAATTTATTCTGTCTTTGCCTCTAATAATTTTCTTTCCTCTGATGATTCCACACCAGTAAGATAATACTATTCCCAACCCATGCCACCATAGATGTGTGGGACATTTTGGCAGGGGGATACAAACTGGTTCCAAACCACCTCCTACCAAATCTATAAATATGCACTTTCAAACCATAGTTGGATAAAAAAGAGCTCTATGAATAGGTACCACAACTCCAGAATTCCACAATTTCTCCATAAACACACATGCCATGAAGGGTCAGGTTCTCAGTTTGGTACTGAGGACTTCTGTCCCTGGTGGCACCTTGGTCCAGCTTACAAGGATCAAGGAACAGAGCAATCCTTAACAGCCTCTGGAGCCTGATCCCCATTCTGTGGATGCATGGCAAATCTCTGGGATGCAAGACCCATCCAGGTGGCTGCAGTCCAGGCTGCAGCTCCTCCCAGAACTCCATGAGAGCATGCTTGAAACAAACGGGCATTCTTAACAAAATAGTCTATTCTACATTGAACTTGCATCTGGAATAGAGGGCCAGAATTCAAGTGTCTCTTCCTAAACCTGTTTGCAGGTAGGAGGCAGATGGAAGAAAGATCCTGACTTCCCAGAACAGGCATTTTTGAACACGTTAAGGAAGTGAAGCTAAGTATGCTATAAACCATCAAACTAAATACAACTATAGCACAATTTGAGTTGGAAGGGAGCTCTGACATCATTCAGTGCAAATTCCACAGGGGATGATAAAGCATGTAACTTAAAAAAAGTCCAGGCAGTCTTCATAAGCTTATAGTACTTTCTGCTGTCTGAGCCTTACATGGATTTCAGTGCCCAAATCTCAGTTCAGGCAGATTAAATTCTATTTAATACTGAGCTTAATTTTTCATTAATGAAATCCATAAGTTCAGATACATTGACGTTTCCCTTTTTCTGCCTTAAGCATTCTCTATGAAGGCCATTAATGGAAACCTTCTTACTTGCACACTTGGGTGTCTTGCCATTGCAAATAAACATCAACTATAAAGCCAGCTGCAATTTGAAATGCTCTACCTTCATTTCTAATAGAGCATAGCAACAACTTGTATATTCCAAAATCCATCTGTCTTTATCCCTACTAGCAAACCATATGCAGTTCATTTTCCACCTAAACTCCTTATATTCTTCTGGCTGATTCTCTGCATCCAAGTGCTGATGAAACCACTGTACACTTCTGTCACTTCAAAACATCACAGGTATAGCAACTTTTCAGCCAAAGATTTCCCAATGATTTACAGTGACCTTCACATCCAAATTTCCTTTATTTGACACTGTAACTATGCTCCTGCAAAAATTTGCTACTCATTTCCTCCTGCTCAACACCTTCTTTCTGTCCTATTCTTTCTCCAGTACTTAATTTTTTATCACTTCCTTCCCTAGTCCATTCTCACCTCACAATTTCCATGACAACTCCTACACAATACCCTTAGGTTCAAACTGGCTGTTGATGAAAACAATTTTTAAAATTTTATTTGGAAGGTCAAGTACAGATGATTCATCAAGACTAAGAAATTGCAATCTCCTACCCATGCAGTGTAACACTTCCCATGAATGGCAGACTTAGATACTTCCTCTTTGGTTTTATCACCTGTTTTGGACAACTTTTAATAGGTAATTATTTAAAATTACTACATGAGTAACAGTAATAAATAATCAAAGATGTAAGACAATGCTCCATGAAAATCACAACAGTATCTAGGACTTTTTACTTTGTTTTCTTTTAACTTTATTCTGGGGCTTAAAACTAACAGAAAAGGGTGATCCTCACTGTACTGCAGAGGTTTATATAAAAACATCCCAATACATGCTAAATTGAAAGCCCTACATCATACACCACAAAGAAGATCCTACCACAAATTTCAAAGTGCTTAGAAAATAAATCTGTCCTCCAGTGAAAACTGTGTAAGTCAAATATCAACCAAGGTGCCCCAGACCATCCACATCCATCCTAGCAGGGAACAGAGTATACAGGCAAGTCCAGGTCTTTTCAGACTTGTTTTCAGTCTACGGATTTACAAGCAGAGGGAAAAAAACATGCATTTAAAATACCAATCTGATCTACTGGTGTCCTAAATAGCAGTGCAACATTTTATTGAACTCTGCTAATCACTTGAGAAGTATGACTGATGAAAAAATACTGCAAAAAGATGAATGGAAACCATACTCCCAACCATACAACTTAACATCATTTCTCCGTACTTCAACAAATTTAAGCATGACAAGAACACACTGCAAGAAACTTTATAAACCTAAAAAAACCTAAACCTCTGTAAACCAGAAAAAAGTCGATATAATGAGATCACTTAACATCAGGAAGAGATTTCAATCACTAATGCTATGTATAAATGAGCAGCACAGCTCAGGGCGACAGTATCTGGCCACTCAACACTCACACAAGTACATGGGAGTTTAGAAGCATGTAAAGTATTTCCTACAACCACCTAAAAGCTTTCTGGCCACACACATGCTGTATGGCAAAAAAATAAAAAATAAAATTTGAGAAAATCTACAAAGTTAAGCAAATAGAAGTTTATAAATGTGTTTTATTAAAAAGTCCTAATTGATAACATCCAAGAGCCTGAAATATGAGTAGAAAAAGCCATCTAGGAAAGTGACATTAACGTGAGGGTGACACAAACCATTTCTCAATTTTACTGAAATCTTCACTGAAAGTTGTGGAATGCTATCCTGAAATTTAATTACAAGTGAAATTAAAATCTGTAATTATATCACTTTAACTGTATGTCAGGCAGTTCAACTTCAAAGTACATTGAAATAATGCTACACAAGTAGATGTAAAAAGTTGAAAATCTGTTACTCTAGAGACCTAAAACAGCATCTCCAATTACAATTTTTTTCTATTAGGGTAAGAACGTAAGGACTTAAAGCAATCATAAAATCAGAATGGTTGAGGTTGGGAGGGAGCTTTCAGTGTTGGAATCATAGAATGGTTTGGAATGGAAGGGATCTTAAAGGTCATCTCTTTCCAGTCCCACTGCCACAGGACACCTTTTACTAGAGCAAGTTGCCCCAAGCCCCAACACTTCCAGGGATAGGGCATCCAAAAATTCCCTGCACAACCTGTGCTAGGGCCGCACCACCCTCATCATACAAATCTTTTTCCTTATATCCAATCTAAATCAACTTTTCTTCAATTTAAAACCACTATCTCTTGTACTATCACAAGAGGCCCTACTAAAGTCTGTTCTCACCTGTCTTATTAGCCCCCTTTAAATACTGAAAGGCACAAAATAAGGTTTCTCCGGAGCCTTCTCTTCTCCAAGCTGAACACCCCCAACTCTCTCAGCCTGTTTTCAAAGGAGAGGTGTTCCAGCCTTTTGAGCATCTTAGTGGCCTCCTATGGACTTACTCCAACAGGTTCTTGTCTGTCTGTCTGAGGAGCCCAGAGCTGGACACAGCACTCCAGGTGGAATGGAGAGGCAGAATCTCGTCCCTCACCATCCTGCCCAGGCTGCTCTTGGAGCAGCCCAGCTTGGCCTTCTGGGCTGAGAGGCTACAGCAGCAAGCCCAAACAAGAACAAATGCAAACAGAAGCTTAGGATAAATTATAACAGGAAACACCCATAAGGGATGACAGACTGGTAGATTAGGATAATTGTAAAAGAAGCAGATTTATTAATATCAAGAAATAATCCTATCTTGTTACCAGCCTACTTACTTTCAGCAGCAGCCTGTAGGTATTAAAGCTAGAACAATAAAATAAATTCCCTAAGAGCTATGCTTAGAAAGATACATGTTTCTCACATTTTTTTGCTGCTTTCTAGCACTTCAAAAGACCTTCTTTTGGGCTGCACATCTTGGAATATTTATTTGTTTCACAAGGTATTTCTATTCCTCTATCTACATTTCTTTCATTATGTAGAAAAAGGGTCCTTGGAGAACCACAATTTCATTGAGTGTTCTGATCACACTTTATCTTTCTTAATTTTCACAGGATGCCAAGCACTTAATGGCCAATACTGTACAGCAACCTTTATTTCTCCCATGGTAAAATCTACATATTATATTAAATACAAACCTCTGTGTGACAGGAGCAAACAAGTAAAAATGAAGGGCAGCATGAAGATACTAGAGATCAAATTTTACATACTGCGATTAAACAAGAAGTCTTTAGCAAGCTCTAACTCTAACATACAAGATGCAAGCCAGCTAGAATATATAATCAAATTCTTCAGCTATATTTAATGCATAAATTAAGTACTCAAATTTTGTTATAGTTTTACATAGTACTTTGAAACAAAATACATCTAATATTATATATATTGGATAGTATTTGTTTCCAAAATATGGTACTATAAATGTACTACAAAATACACCAAAGTTGGAGTTTACTAGTACTTTAACTACACATATGCAGATGACTTCCTTTTCTTTGTTGAGACTTGCAATTTGAAAGTTAGGACTGTATTTATTTTCTTCTCCATCCATATATATTTCCTATAACAATATTACACTAACTGTATGCAAACAGATGATTTTATTTATATTTTAAGGCCATGAAAATATGTTTTGAGTTTAGAATTGGTTTTTCTAATGTACAGAAGTGTCTTGCATTACCTGAAGTACACATTAAAATACACCAAAAATACACTTCTATACCACTACTATAGCTCACATATGTTTTTTCTGGATTGGCCAAGCCCCTCAGAAAGCATGTAAAGATATCCTGTTTTTGTAAGCCTTGCCTCTATGCCTTTAAGTGTTAATAAAAATTAAGCTACAATAAAAAAAAATCTCTATTTACCTTCATAGGACAATGCCCTCAATAAAACCACTGGAAATGCAGTTGTTACAAAAGATCTCTACATTTAAAAAATACTACAAATATTTAGCTTTCACCCATGAAAGTGCATTAATGTATTGAAAATGGGGAGCGTTTCCTGTCTAATATTTTACAGAAGCAAACTTGCCATAAATAATTTTCTACTTGCCATTTCCTTGAGTCTGCCAATGATGATTCATTTCATTGGTTTTAAAAAAAAAAAAAAAAAAAATCAACACTGTTACACATTGATTTTCACTTCAAGCAGGTATTCATACTCATCCTCACTTTGTGGTAAACTTGCTGAAAATAAAAACAGATCACTTAAGTGTTTGCTTAATTAAATACTTAATCAAAACAATCCCTGGTCTTCCCAAACATGCCGCAGAACTTCCAATTACTATATAATACTCTCTGTCATGGAATATAATATTTCTGTCACAGAGGAGGCCAGACATTAAAAACCAAATATTACCATACAATTCATCAGCAAGACTAATTTCACATCTTAAAAAGGAAACCTTTCAGGAAAGAAGACTCTCTTACTTTAGAATATTGTCTCTGTCTTAGATTCACCACACATACAGTTTGATCAAAGAGGTCTTTCCCTCAGCTATTGACCAACATACTCCTATGTTCAGCATCTAAAGGGGAAAAACTAACAACCTATGGTGTACTATTATCCACTTAAACTCCAGCCTAGAAACAGGCAATGCTACTATAAAAATAAAAGTAGCACTCTTGATTATCTCAAGACTACCAGAATGAACAGAAAGCTTGAAAGTGCTTACAGGGTGGTTTCAAAATATCCTGATGGAGACTATTTACAGGTTAGTTAAGACTTTATTGAATGCCAAATTTTAAGGACTAGGAAAATGTAAATAAATGAAATGTAGCAATGGTTTTCCAGATAATGATCCAAGAATGGAAATTTTGAATAAGCCTTTAAATACCAACATGTTGATATGTATAAAATATAATGGTCTCTAACAGCCAGAACAAAAAGAATGGAAAAACCTAATCAAGCTATGCTAAATAAAGCCTCCGCAGTAAGCAAAACAAATTTTACACAGACTTCAAAGGGAAGGATTGCAAGAAAGGATCTTTTATTCAGATTTTTTTAAATAAAATATGTCTGGCTAGAAAATTCAATGAAGCTTAAAGTATTGTAGCAACACCTCTACAGAATAACTGCACAATATAAACATTTCTAGAGAGCGTGTGATAAGAAGTGATGACCACAAACAGGAATTTTCATTTAAATACTGAGAACGCTGACAACTTATGATGAAACAACAAATTCCCCACAGCTTTCTATCATGTATGGAAGGACTGAAGTCCCCTAGTTTCCATACATACCAATTCTGCATCTTCATTTGTGTTTTTCACCTGATACAACACAGCATCTTAATCAGTAATGTGGCAAAGATACAGCAACCCTTATTTCTTTTATGTTTTTCCGCATTAGAAAGAATCAGGATTAGAGAATTTGGGACAGCTTTGCCAAACCAGTCTGTCTTTGCAATGTAAGAACTCTGCTGCTTTAGAAGAATTTGCTGCAGCCATGGATGGTAATTTCTTGTCAACAGAAGCCAAGCAGAGAAAAACAACCAAGCACTACCAAAACTGGAATAGGAACTTAGAAGACCAGTAGCACCACCACTGCAACTGAAAGAGTAAAATGTTCAGGGGCAGATCTATATGCACACGTATTTAAGTATTAAATACAAGGTATTAAGTATTACTAGAATAAAAGGTAGTTTTCTGAAGTCAGAAAGTGGGAGATATGACAAGGCAGATACAAGAAGGGCAGCATCGTTTCTCAAAAAAAAAAAAAAAAAAAATCCCATTCTCATAATTATTTTTGGTAGTTGTTTCTGGCCAAAGTTCAGTCTGGAGAACTAGAATAAATCCTCACTGTTTGCCTGCTTTGAGATAATAAGAACAAGTGCATTTCACTGTTTGGCACAACACTTTAATTTAACGTGCCAGATTTGGCAGAACTGCATGAAACATGATTCCAGTAACTGACTGCTTGAAGATAATTCACAAAATCCTTTGAGAGAGGAAAGCCACATATCAAGCTTATCAGGAGTGTGACCGATCCCATAAATGGCCTTAGTAAAGTAAAGGCCTGATGTCCGGGTAAGTCAGTCAGCAAGATGGAATTATCAGTGCTAAGGAACTGCTCCAGCTTTCCAGGACATCATTCCCACAAAATAGAAGCAGCAATTAGTGCCAGCTCATTCTTCACTGCACAAGGATATAAATCACAATTACAGAGATAACCTTTATTGAATTATTTCCAAATTTTCATGCTTTGTTTCACAAAACTGATGCCTTTTTAGCATCGCATAAAAACTCATTTGGGATTTTTTTTTCCAAAATAAAAACAATAAACACACTTGTTAATCTCAAGACAAAAAAAACTACAGTGTGCATAAATAATGAGCAATTTTGGAATTTTTAGAGACAAGAAATTATCACCTATCAATGATTTAATGCGGCTGCATGTAAAAATGAAAAGTTATTTATCACTTCTGAAGTTGGTTTTATGAATTTTTTTAAGGATCTTCTACTATTTAAAAGAAAGCAAAAAAGAATTGATACTCAAAACAAATCTTATTTCTAAATTCATTAATAGAAATGCCCAGTAACCAATTTATTCCTTTCTGTTTTAATCATCATTTCTGCTGTCCAAGAATGAAGGGGGAAAAAGCTTATAAAGGTACAAAACTTAGAAACCCATTGCTCATAGCAGTCCAAAGGCCTGACACTCACATATTTGGCAGTTTGTTGCTCTTCCATTGTGCGTTTTATGTAGCCATTCTTACTTAATGACAAAGCACATCAAATTCTGTTTTCTTGTAGGTTTTTCTGGCCTCCACACTAAATACTCTACTGGAAAAGAAAACTCTATTATTTCACTTAAAAACAAGTAACATCCAACAGAGCAGGTGAAAAATGAAATTAATTGCTTTCTTGAATTTCAGAAACGAAAATTGGAGCTTATTTTTTTATAGAAGCACAGAATAGTTTGGGTTGGAAGCAACCTTACAGATCATCAAGTTCCAGCCTCCTGTCAAGGGCAGGAACACCTCCCACTAGAGGTGACTGGATAAAGTTTGTAAGAAGCCCTGTTTCACTACCTTAAAAATAAAGATTGAAAAGTTCTGCTGAAGAAAAAATACAACTTGTATCCAAAAGCTTTTGCTCTTTACATATAATAAACATTTAACCCAGTCATTTAGAAAATTGCTTCATTTCACTGTCTTCGAAGCTAAAGTAAATGGAATTCTGTGTCACACAAGGTATTAGCATGAACTTAACTTGCTCAAAATTCAGCCAAATTCCATGAAGTCAACCACTCAAAATACAACATCTTAAGTTTCATTTGGGGAAGTACATGGGCCCTGAACAATATTTTAAGGCATTGGTAAAAGATTTTACTCTGTGCTTATGGTGGTACTATCTTCTGTACACGTGGGGATGAAGGAACAGGTTAAAAAGATACATTTTCTTATGCTACTTGCATTTTGAAAATAAACACTGAGCTTCAGAGCATTACAGGTATTTTTAGGGAATTTATACAATAAAAAGATAAGGAGAACATATCCTAAGTGTAAGGTACTAAGCTGTTTTTCTTGGCTTACTGTCAGCATCCTCCAATTTTTAAAACACGACTCAAGTGCTGAAGAGATTTGCGTAAAGTATCCAGAAGATGACCCACAAGACCCACTGTCAAAGTCATACTGTAGTTTCTTCACATAGTCCAAAAACACTGAGTAGGTCTCAGAACATTTTCATTCATAGTTGTCAGAGTATATTCCTCTGGATTTACCCCACCCAGCATGAGCTTGATGACCTTTTCATTGTAAAAAAAAAAAAAAAAAAAAAAAGAGAAATAAAGTCATAGCTGTGTTAACACAAGAAGGAAGTTATGCACTTACGCTGCTCAAAGCAGGTGGGTATGAATCAATCAGTCCTGGTCCAGAAAACACTCTCCAGCATTAACACATTAAGAGTCAGTACTAGGATATTACACTCATGGAAAAGTGGCATCATTTGACTGGGATCCTGCATCTCATCAGCCACTGACGCAAGACAACACAAAATCGATTTTTTATTTTATTTTTGTCCCAGTCAAGTTCTGGTTGCTTTATATATCACACACCAAAATAGACCAACTACTGTTTCTAGACTGTTTTACAGAAATAACAGATAAAAGCAATCAGCTCTTCCAACCATTTCCCCCTATCCAAAGATCATGGAATTTTTATAACCTTACAAACCATGCTGTATAAGCAGGAAGAGGAGACCTACAGAATTGAAGGGATTGCTGCAAGCTACCCCTCAAATTTTAGGTATTTTCAGACAGCAGCTGGGTAAACTCACTGAAGAAACATTCACTGACAGCTACTAAAAAAAAAAACAGCTCTAGCTCAGGAAGTCTGAACTATGCATAGCGAGAGGTTAGGAAAGCATCCTGTGGAAGGATCCCTGTATTTTTCCTTTTTTCTTACATTCTTTCCTTGAGGTCCACTTTTAGCCAGTACCAGAGATTATAACAGTTTAATGAAGCTTTGGTCTGATCCCAGCACAGAAGTTTAACAGTCTTAGTGTAGAAGCCCCAGGAATAAAGCTTTAAATTTCTAATCCTACCTTTTAAGGTAGGATTAAAACCTATCATTAAGGTATAGGGTTTTTTTTTTCCTCACAAGGTATAAGCTAGTTGATAGGCTTTCCCAAAATTGTGTAATTGGTCACTACTGTTTTATGGTATTTAGTCATATTTCTAAACAGGAATAAGTCAGTGTTTGATTTAGTTTAGTGTACTTAAGCTCATTTATCATTATGTTTTGTCTTGTAATTTAGTCTCTCCCTTGTACTTACTGTCTTTTCAAAAGAAATTATGAAAGCACCAAAGTCAAGTCTTAAACCTGATTTGCATACATTTTCCAATTTTGTGGGATATGTACTTTCACTAATACAGATAAAATTTAGAGTTCAGATTTGAAGCTCATTGTCCCAAGATATCTTAAGGTCTCCCAGTTTACACTGGTCTGATATCCAAATAATAGAAGGAAACTGGCTAAGATTCTCAAATGTCCTAAAAACACTGAGTTTTGAACTACTGTATGACCAAACAAATTGTTTAAATGATAGCACAAAACCAGAGCATTCCCTTCTCTAACAAAATTTTAACTTTACTTTTATTATTTTAGGTAAATACTTTACTGCGCATTTGAAGAATCTAATACACTATTCAAAGAAAAACTGTTGAAGTTGTTTTGGAAGCTGACACAAAAGTAATCAAATCTCATAAAGCAGCATCAAAAACCCTTTTGAACCCAATTTGTTCAAATGCTTCCAAACTCTCCATTTGAAATACACTGTTGAATCTTCTGTTTATCAAATAAACTCAACTGCGATGAGCATCTTATGAGCTTGAAGGCATTTCTCAATTTTGAAGTGTGCTGTAGTGTTAAAAAACAAAAGCCAACAGAAAGTGACCTTTGAGGACTACAGGTTTATCTACCAGCTCAAAGTTCCAAATCTAGGATCCTTGTGAATATGAGCTTCTTTCCCATATCAATGGGGAGAAAGAAAAAACACTCCTTGAAGAGCACATATCAAGAGGATTGGGCCAGAATCTTCTCAGTGGCGCCCATCAACAAATAAAGGGGCTACGAGCACAAAGTGCAATGCAGGAAGTTCCATGCGAATATGAGGAAAAATGTCTTTGCAGGTGACAAGACAGAGCACTGGAACAGATTGCCCAGAGAGGCTGTGGAGTTTCCTCTGGAGATATTCAAAACTTGCCTGGACCTGATCCTGTATAATTTGCTCCAGGTGAAGTTTCCCCAGAGTTCCCTTCCAGCCCCAGCCATGCTGTGAAGTCTAAAACACATGCCAGTACATCTCAGCACTGGGGTTAGGACACCCACTCACTGAATTCATGTGTACCTGACTGCCAGGAAAGGACTGTGGTGTGATACCAATGGCTGGAAAAGGTGCCAGAATTACACCTTTCCTTCAGTGCACAGTCCTGTGCATCAGCCTGTGGGCAAAGGAGAAGTGACAGCACTGCTGCACCCTGCAAATGCCCCAGATGCTGGTCCCCACCTGGCAGGGATGAGCGAGATAAAGGTGGCTGAAGGAGCCTCACATCAAGGGCATGACACTCTGCAGGTCTGAAAGCTGCTACAGAGTCAAACAAGGAATTAATTCCAATCCTAGCAGCTCACAGTATTTACACTCTGGTTCTGGAAAAATAGTTTAAACTGACTTCTTCATACTAAATACCAAAATCATTCCATATATTAGAAAATCTCTTAATAAAGCATAGGTTAACACTCCATTTATCAATATAGGGTTTAAAAGTGAGAGATTGAAAAATAAAACCTGATTCACATTTAGTGTAACCTAAATTATTTCTTATTCTCCATACTTGTGGAGCAGGTTATGCCAACTACAGCAGGAGCATGTTGATGTGATTGACCTCATTTTGCCTCTCACTTGTGCTCACATGAACCTTCATAACAGCAGTCTCTGCTCTCACGTGGAATCAACATGTCACAGAATCTTAAAATTGCTTTTAAAATAAGAAAAAAAAATGAGGCCTGAGAAAGTGGCTGTTATTTCTGAGAGAACTGTTCTCTCCTGAAGTTAAATTGAATTAACCCTAGCAAAAACAACTAATGATATATATAAAGCTGATGAGAAAACACCACTAAGGGCAAAGAAAAACATTTTAAGCTTCAACTCATACTTGGGAGCTGCCACTTCAGAATACTTTCTTTCAAAGTACCATTTTTGGAGACAAATCACAAACCAAAGCTTTAAAGCTCACATATCAGTTAAATATTCATGTGTAACCGAGATTTTCACATTACTTTTAAAACACTGACTAGTATAACACCACAAAAATGAAGATTAAAAGATGGCTATTTGTTACTACATTTATTTTCACAAGACCATCACAGTTAGTTTATTAGCTGCATTCTTCCCTTCCTGATTATCTATTAAATAATTTTCCATCTCAGTTTTCCATCCTAAAATCCTCTCTAGAAACAGTGAATTCCCTTACCAAAGGTAAACTCTGCAACAATAAGAGAAAAACATGAAGCATCTTACAGAAGTTCATAAATAAAGGTCCTTCTGTTGGTCTTGGTTGAGCTATATCAGCAGGACTTCACTACAAAAAGCAAATGCTTGGAAAAGAATAAAGGACTGTTTTCCATGGGACTGAAACTAATCCAGAATTAAGCTGACTCCAAGTTATAGAAGCTGTACAGTGATTAACTTACCTTTGCTTTTCTCATTCTTAACCCCATTTCTCTCCCTTATCACATAATGATTTTCACATCTGGTTTTCCACAGAGTGCTACATTTTCTGGCAATGTTTTGGATTCAAGTATTCTTCCCACCACCCTGAACCTTCAAGGAAGTTTGAATAGATAACCCTCACCATCAGAAAATTTTCTCATATAGGTTTCCAAACTGTTCATTGCAGCACTAAACTGTGCAGACAAGTGGGAAAACATTCAATATTCTTTGAATGGATATCTTAATATCCTGAGAGCAACACAATCAAGAGACCAGGCACTGTTCATTTACATTGGTGTCCATCTCACCGTGATCATAAGACCTACAGCAACAGGATCCATGGGTGTTTACCATTTACCCTGAAGAAACTAAATACAGGAAAGAAACCTGAAAATTAAATAAACAGGGGAATCAAAAAGAAAGGAAAGACAAGCATATAAATGCTTCTAATTTTTGCTCCAAAGGTTTCTCTCCATTTATGTGGTCAAGCAATAGTTTATAAAGCTGCCAAGATTTTGGGGTAGTATTTGTACAGATTCATTTCCTTTGCTTCTCTCTTTAAACACCTCCTCTCTATCCAATTATTTAATAATCCTTACTTCTGTTAGAAAGACATTTTAAATTTTCTGCTTTTACTAACTCTCCCACACTGGGAATGCCATTTCTCTCCTGGCCACAGTGAGATGTGACTATCTGCTCAGCCAATAAGCACAGCACTAACTGGGATTTAAACCTATGATTTACATGGAAACAGATGATGTTCCAGAACTTCATTTAACTCATCATAGAAATCACCTAGGTGTAAATGGCATTCAAGTATTATTTATAAATTAAAATTATCCATTAAAAATTTGATATTACATACTGTCAACAGCTTTCCTAACTAGTATTAATCCTATTTCCAGCTAATTCCCTATATTCACCAAGTTTCTACTGCAAAAGAAACCTCAAAAATTAAAGCTTTCCATTCATGTGTTGGGGATAGATCATTACACAGTGACAGCTGGGAGGAGGAAAACACAACATCCAGTTCCAAGCCCATGAAGTCCTGTCAGAAGAATGGATTAAAAAATTGGGTCACTTCTTTAAAGTAAGAAAAAGCCTGAAACAATATAAGGCAATAAAACATGTTAATGTTTGTCTAATTATCAGTTCTCTTCCCAAGTAGTTTCTTAATCAGAACTAACTTCAAACATAGCACATGCTGCTCTGTATTTACCTCTGTTTATCTGAATCAGTATTTCTAGAAGGGGTAGAAAAGAACTGCTTCCAAATTATTAATGTAGCTGCATAATCACATCATCATCTCTCCAGTAATGAAGACAAAATCCAGTAGTTTTTGGCTTGTAGGATTTATTGTCAACTAAATCTCGTCACACCTGAACAACTAAAGGAAACAAAACTGTCAATCAGAAGCATTGCTCATGAGCATTTTGGCAATTTTCTGCTTTATTTTTTGTTTTAACTGTTCCACACCGAGGTACGAGACAGTGCCTGACCACAAACCAGCCAAGCAGTGCAATTATTTGGACTATTGGTAATAATCACGTCTGCATAGCTGCAGTATAAATCTGTAATTACACAGGCAGGATATCCCCAAGGCTTGGGAAACAGCATTAGTTTTATAATATGAATTTAACAAGACAAAACTTATTTGTGATTAAAAAAAAAAAATCAAGCAAAGCTTAAAGTTTGCCAATTATAACTGGAACACTAAAAATATACGGGGAACAAAGAACAGAATGTGAGGACAATGACTACAAACTATTTTCAAGAACACAAGGTTACAGAGGTATCCAAGGGGTACAGACCTGGAGAGATGAGGTGTCCAGGAGAGCTGGCTGACCTCCTTCCTCCAAGTTCAAGAGTGGCCCATCTCAACCAGCAACTAATCAAGCAAAGGAGGCAGAAAACCTGTTCGGATCACCAAAGAGCTCCTGACTTAACGCAAAGAAAGGAAGGAAGAATAAGAATCATAGAATGGCTTTGGGAACCTTAAGATCATCTCATTCCAACCCTCCTGCCATGCACCTTCCAGATGATCACGTTGTCCAAAGCACAGGAGATCTGGAAGAAGAGAGAGGCAGCCCAGAAGGAATAGAGAGATTCTGCTCAATCAACAAGCCAAAGCCCAGCTGGAGTCATCTGGTCACACGATGGGCATGGGCAGAAATACAGGAAATTTCATTTAAACATAAGGAAAATAGATCTTTTTTTACTTTGAGGGTAGTCAACTTTTCTAAAAGGTTGCTAAGGATGCAACATCCATCCTTGTAGACACTAAAAAACACTTTGTAGGGAAAAAAACCAAAGTACAGCCCAATCAGTCTCCTACTAGGCACAGAAAGTTACATTTAAGAAAATTTAAGAAAGAAGACCAAACCAAAAAAAATATTCCTGATGCAGTAATTTACTGAAAGATGGTCTAGCCAATTCAAATATCATTGCATATAATGACACAAAAATCATTGGTACAATTGGTACATTGGTACAATGGTGCCATTGATACACTTATATTAGTGTGTTGGATGTATTAATGTATTGTACTGCTATTATTGTTACATTGATATAATGGTAAAAAAACATCTTTTTCATCTGCAAGTATTGAAATAACCCACCAGTCCCCAAGAAAGGCTTATTAACCCAAATAGCTGCAATATTAATATCATTATTACCTGCAATTAATTAACCCAAATACCTACAATAAAGTAACGGAGTAAGAGTTACACCTTCCACATATTTAAAAGGTGTTCTGATTTTTCCTAATGCATAAATTCCATTGATTAGCACCGATATTTATCAACTACCTATGACACAAAGAAAACAGATGGAACAAAAATACAGCGGATTTGGTGGTAGCTCACCTTGGATCAAGGAAATCTGAAATAACTTTATACAGCCTTGTTCTGTTTAACAGCAGCATCCTCAAAAGTTACAAAGTGCAGAACATAAAAATGTAGAAATGTATTACTCCCACTCTAATGACATAAATACATAAAAGCTGTCCTTTTATCTTCATCAGTTTCTCCTCCCAGATTTGCAATAATTAAATAATATTTAAGCTGAGAGAAAATCACAGTTAGTAAATTCACCAGAATGACCAAAGTTCACTACATGCCCTCAAATTCTTTAAGCTCAGCTGGACTCTTTAAGAATGCTGACATCACTAGATACAGTTATATGCAGGAAAATACCTTCATACCCCAGAAAAAAATATATGATAAAAAAAATGCATTCCATTATATCTAAGTTCAAAAAATTACAATGGTCAGAGGATTGTGAGTTTAAAAAAAAAAAAAAGAAACAAAACAAAATCCACCACACAACCAAAAAAAAAAAATCCCAACAAAAATTACAACTTAACCCCATGAAGCATTTCAGCAAATGTCCATAACTTTCTCCAGGCTAACTGCTATAGCAGATCTGTCTGATATCATCTCAAGAAGTGTAAATAAAAAAAAAACCTATGTGTGATCATCTGTCTTTAACCAAGTGCAGGTTTGAATTTTGTGGGGTTTTTTTAAAACAATAAATTGGCATTTGGTATTAGACTTTGTTCATAAAAAAGGCCACACAAAGTTAAGACATGGAAAATGAGTTCATTTCCGTTATTTCTTCCAGCAAACAATATTTAAAAGATCCTGAAATTATGATCCTCAAAAATAATCATAATCATAGAATTCAATGGAAAATACAATGAAGTTAAGAAACTAAACTATCTTTAGCAATATAGTTCCTGATACAAACATGCTCTGGCTAAGCTGGTTATTTTTACCTGGAGCTCAGGTGCTCAGTGTGTGTTAAAAGAGGTGGCAAGTCAGTGAACACACCAAGGGTGTCTGTAAGCTGTGTGTGGCCATACGGACACCATTCCCTGTCCAGAGCTCTTGGAAATCCCAGCTCCTGGCCAGGTCTCACCATGAGACATGAGGATCCACCAGAGGTTAACAGACCACTCCCAGGACGTGGATATGAACCAAACACAGCCAGTCCTCCCTACAGACACTCTTAAGTTTAGCTGAGCCTGTACTTTGCTACAGACTTGAAGATAAATTCACACTGAGAATTTAAAACATTAAGTAGGGCTTCAAACCCAAAATCTTCCTGAAACCCTCATGTTTCAGTCCTATACATTGCATTTATACCTAATACTATTTATAAAACCAGATCAAAAACATTTTTTAAAGGAAACCAACTTCTATAAAACAGATTTTACAAGAATTTCTTTCTTACAAAATTACACATGTAATGTACAAAAATCCAGCAAAGGAACAAATTGGTCTTAACAGACTCATTTTTGTTATATTTTTAAAACCACTACATTGATACATGAGTAGTTTCTGTCCATAGACTGACATTCTTCTGGGCACTATTAAGAGAACATAAAACTGCTGAAGAAGAATCACTCATTATTATCTTTTTTTCATATTAATTCCTCTAATTTCTATTGAGAAGTTCGAACCACCTCAGAAATCTTTAGATTATTCAGAGAGAAATTTATTTTATTATATAAGTTTCAAATATCTTCTGTACTGCTGCAAGTTGAGCATGCATATAAGCAATATTGTTAGTTATCTATACTACTGAGTTTAAGTTTTTAAGCACTGAAGAGTTTTGATTTGACAGATGTGAAAGGCACTACTAAGATACCAAGCTCTATGTGACTACCACTTCCCAGCACTGAAATAGAAGTACAAAATCCTTTTTTATCAATTAAGTCATAACTAAAATATTCAAGATAAAAGCAGTATAAACAAGAAGCTGTTAAATGATGGGGGGAAGAGTGACCCTTAAACTCACAGATTCAAGCTTCAGGATGCTATGCTGGGAGTAAAGCAACAATTTACATGAACACAAATACACTCCTAAGTATTTCAATACTGATTCAGAAAATACAGAAGCAATTCACAGTTCCAAGTAGACAATTCTGTCCCCTTTCCTTTATCTTCTGAGATGTGAGAGTGACTATGAAAAATGCTGCAGTTTAATCATATAAACAAACCAAACCAATTATAGGTTTTCTTCACGTCCAAGAAAAGTTATTTTTCCTGACGTTTATATATGCAATTTTTAACTTCTTTACTACGACTACAAACTCCATCACGTAGCAGATCAGCAGAAATGCTGCTGCTGCAGCTATGGTACAATGGCTTTTTATGGAACTGGGCACTGCCCAATTCCATAAAAATGTAGAAATAGTGGTTTAGTAGACATAAAGCCCTTCTTATTAAGATGGAAATAGCCAAACACAGTAGGCGTCTTGCAAAACTCTGTCCTAAACTCCAGAATGTGAAAATTTCTCTCATGGGGATTTTCAAGATTTAGGCATAAGGACAAAGAAATACTTTTGATTAAAAATAAAAAAAAAAAATTAAAAAATCCCACTATAATTATCCCAATAGAAAAAAAAAGAACACCTCAGAGCAGATTTGAGAAAACCGAGGACTTTAAATAACACTGCAAATACGGTGCTGATCCACACCTTTTAAATACCTGTGAATATGAACTTCACCCATTAAAAACTTGAAGAAAATAAAACCAAGATTTCAAAGCAGATTTTCAGAGGGCCTTAGGGTCAATATTGAATTTTTATGGGGCCACCAGGCTCTGCCTCTGCATGTATGTGTGTGGCACGGAGGCGGGTAATAGAGAGGAATCTGAGGAACTAAATAGATTTCAGGTATCTTTAAATACTTATTTATGATCTCCAACTTCTGAGAAGTTGTGACTGTTGATACAGACGGGAGAAAAATGCTGGCTTCAGAGATGGAGTGGGATGGAGCTGTGATCAAAAGCTCTTCAGGATAAATATAAATATTTAATACTGCCTTCCTGAAATTAGCAGCAACTACCACTATAAACTTTCTGAAAGTGTTAGGGCAACAGTTAACCCAAAAAGTTTCACCTATGAATGCAGAAAACCAAATGGAAAATCATTAACAACAACTGGCAGTACCATTTTTGGACAAAACACAAAGATACTGCTTTAGAGGGAAAAGCTCACTCCTTCTCCTTAGCCTGGTGATCCCAAAACACTGAAGATTAAAATGTATTTCTTGGTATGTCAGATAAACCTCATCAGTTTATACTGTTCTTTATACAAGTAATTTTTTTCCTCTACAAATTCTGCATTTGAAACCCACTGCATGGGCCCATAGGTCTGCCTACTCTAAAGCCACCACTCCATGTTGCTGTCAGTACAAAGGTACAGATACCACACATACAAACTTTGCCATTTTTTAGTATGGATTTTGTATAGTTAACATTTTGGCAAAGTAATAATTTGTGGCTGTGATTGTTTGGTTTATGAAAAAAAAAAAGTCTAAAGGAAACCTAAAGATGGAATTGGATGCTCCTTGCTTTATTCTGCTGAGACCTAAGAATTCTTCCTTTCCAGGTTTTTCTCCTTCCCTCAAGCTCATTTTTCCCTAATCAGTGTGTTACAAAGCCAGTGGTCACCAACTGGCCTCCAAGGGTTTGGCTTCAATTAACCTGCACTTCACACATACTGCAGAAAGAATGCAAATTGAGTATAAACATAATCATGTGCCTTTCCACTGTTTCATTCAGAGCTAAATGACTTAGAATCATCAGAAAATCAAAAACATTCCAAGAAAGAACATGTCCAGCAAGCTTGCTTCAATTTTCAATTACAACAAATACAACAATACTATGTACAGACTACTTCAGACCTCCATGGAAAACAAAGACTGGGTAGTCCTTGGAATGCTATGGAGCCAAAGCCATTGCCCAGATAATACTCAAGGGAGTCAGATGATTCCCCAAGCAAATAAACTCCTGAAAACATTCCTCAAGCACAGAGAAGGATTAAAGTGTCCAGATTAGAAAAAATAAAACGAGGCACAATGTGAACAAAGAAGGATGAGCTTTTTCTTGCTGTCCCTTATTTCTAAAATATCATAGGTCATCATTCCAAAAAGTCTTAGAAGCTCTTTTCTTCTTGTCTTCCACTCCTGTATGTGTCATTCACATGAGCAATGTCATGCTCATTTCTTTGCAGTATATGTAAGAAGTTATTCTATTTATTCACCTGAGATATTATCTGAGTTTTATTCAAATCAAGTCATAACAGACATTTTGATCATCTGATGCTAGCACCAAAAGGTGTCACCATTAAGTGACACATACTTATGGGCCAGTTATGGCCCCCATTCATGGGCCAGTTCCTTATCAAGTGTAAGGTCATTCACTGGCAAACATACTAAGCAACAGATGGGCAATTCTGAAATTTTAAATCATAACCGGAAAAAAAAGCAAATTTCTATACATGCATCCAATTTAATTCTCTTACAATCTCTTCATAATTAATCCTTTCAGACAGAAAGATCATCACAGCAGTGAAGAATCCCTACCATAAAACTGTCCTGATGCCTGCTGAACCTCAATGTTACAATCAGCATCAAAATCTGCCAGGTAAAGACAAATTAACAATGTTAACAAACACTGAGATGCACCAAGCAGCATTTCAGAATAAAAACTCAAAAGAAGGGAAAAACTCATAATATTAATTGAAGGAATGTATTTCCAGTGCAGCATCTGGAGATGAAACTGCTTTCTGCTACCATAATCCACTTTGCTTTGAAAGGAGGTAAACAGCAACTTCATGGCCAAATTGATCTCAACAAATTTCAGTGGAGCTTGTTATCAGTGAAAAATTAAACTGTAACTCATGGGCTACTCCAAATGGATTTCACTTCACAAACAGTTCTGTTTACAGCCTGATGGTACTTGGCCAAGGTAGCTATCCCCAGTAAGGAGTGCATTTCAGGGAACATGCTGCTGGTCCCTGGACCAGATAGTCATCTCCTTCCCCAAATTCCTCTGAGTCCATCGTGTTAGAATAAAACAAGGCCAGTACTGCTAATACACAGCATCTACTTATAAAGCCAAGAATTAGCCAAACTAGTAAACAAGTTACAAGGACTATTTTGTGCATTATAGAGGAATTTCAAAATAAGGCCAAAAAAACCCCTGATGTTCAGAGAACACTGAAGGAGATGATGCCTGAAGATTATGTTGCTCAGGAAGCATGAGAAGAGAGCAATTCCCTACTGCAAAGAAATTAAAGTCATGCTTAGAGTCCTTTTTCTACACTTCAAGAGTTTTATCCCTACCATAGTGTCTCACAGCAAGAGGCCATCCCAAATGTCTTCTCTAAGAGCTTGGTTTGCCCCTTGCTTTTGCTCCAACATTCCACTGACATTAATAGTCCTCACATGCCTTTACACAGAAACATGAGCACATGTAACTAGAAGTGTCAGTCTGAAATTCATTTTCATGCTAACCTATAGACACAACCTCTCATCATGTCAAGAACAAAATATTTTTAAAGAGCCAAAAACAAAGTTAATCACCTCTAGACAATGTCTCATCGTGTTCAAATGCAGCAACAGAAAGTATTCTCTTACTTGTACAAAATAAAAACGGAATAATTTAATTTTTGTCTGTACACTGCCTGAAGCCTACTTTCTGATCACAAAGAAACATTTAATTCCATGAACAAAAAAAAAAAAAAAGACAAAGACACAGATTGGTTGATGCTCTCCAGCAAGGAGAAATCTGAAAATTAAATCTTATCCTGACAGAAAGTTCAATATTAAGGCAGGTGGCCAGGATAACTTATGGTATTAGTGAATGCAGCTGTGACTTTTATGGAAATTTAAAGGAGTTAACTGCAGACTTAACAGTGAACTTCACAGATACTTCAATCACACACTCTTTTTCTCTTGCATTCCACTGCTGGGCCCTGGTTTAAAGTATGTGATGATCCCTAAGAAGAAACATTACTTAGATTTAACTACATAAAATGGATCCAGAGAATGTAAACAAAGTTTCCTTTATAGTAACCACAATTTGATTCTATTAAGCCCAGAAGCGATACATATGGGCATACATCTGAATAATTTACTTTGTCTTTGGAATTCCTGCACCACCTTGACCCCGAGGACCTCTCATGCAGTTCTACTTCTGAGATAACTTAGCCTAGCTAAAAGAAAAAAAGGAATTTTTCCCAATATCTTTGTTTGCATCAGAGTTTTAAGGAATGCTGAAAGTGAGACCTCATCACATTCTGGTCTGGTTTTGCTGAGAAATGAGGCAAAATGAGTAATAGTTGTTCTTAGGACTTCCTTCTCCACCTCTTTTTTTTCACCTTCTTTTCCCTTGACATTTAATCCACCTCTTCCTTTCCATCCAGCCTTCCTTCCCATTCTTCCATTCTCCTATCAGCCCCTGCTGTCCTATAACCTCACTCTCACCCTGTTCCATCTACACACATCTATGCACCTGTTTCAACCTTTGCCAAGGGTTAAAAGCTGAGATATTGAAAAACTTGAAGATGTGGTAAGTTGATCCCAGCTGACAGCTAAATATCCACACAGCCACTCACTGCCTGACCTTCTCCCATGCCCATACTGTCCCCACAACAGGATGCTTCTGATCCTGCATCATCCAGGATAAGAAAGTCATTTAAAGCAATGTGAATTACCTGGAAAAGAGGAGGACATTAAAACAAAATCATTTGGATATAGATCTCAAAGTGGAACCACATATTTCAGAGAAAAATACACACCATAGCTGCGAAATGGGTAACACTACACAGAAGTTAAGATTTAGCGCAGGTAACTCAGTTTATTAGGAGTGCCCTCTACCACAGTAAGTCAAAGATGTTTGTGGTCATCAGCTGTTAAGAGTGGAAAGTTATTTCACTTCTCTACATCCTGCTCATGCAGTGGATAGTAAAATCATTATCGCAGTCCCAGGATCCATCTCAAACAGATAGGAAAAATAAGTTAGTGACTAGAAAATAAAGCAAAAGACACAGAATCCAAATACTCCAGATTGCCAAAAAACATCAAGAGATGATTCAGTATGAGTAATGAAAGCACTTTTCATAAATAATGGCACCTCAATGAAAAGGTGTGGCAAGTTCTGCTTTCTGTGGAGAAATAAGCGATGATACAGACTGGCAATGGCAAGAAGTAGGAGGACACTATACAAACAGGGTGTCTGACTGTAGTCACTGTACTGGAAACACAAAGTATTTTTGCAAGCAGGAAACAGACTGCTTAGAAATCACAAAAAAAATTAGTAACCAACTTAGTAATACATCTATTATTAAATTATACATTTGGTGGTTTTGGAATATAAAAAAATCTCAATAAACAGCAACTTTTATAAATTATTTTCCTTTAAAGCCTAAGATTAAAGAGTATTTTCATATAAATCTAAGCAAGAAACAACATACATATAGTTTCAGTGTGAAGCAAAACAACGAGCAAATTTGGTAAGAAAACTTACTAGCAATACACATATAAATAAAAGTTTTTAAAGTTCCCACTACATTTATTAGAAACTGTATCAGACTCAATCCAAAAGGATTCAGAGAGACCTTATCTTCCTGTACCTAAAGGGAGCCTGTAAGAACACTGGGGAGTGACTTTTTACAAGGGTGTGGAGTGAAGCTGCAGGAAGAAAGATTTTAGATTATGTATTGGAAAGAAAATCCTTAATTGTGAGGGTAGTGAGACAATAGAATAGGTTAATGTAGTGGGTTGAGAAGTTTTGTCTGCCCCATCCCTGGCTTCAAGGCCAGGTTGAATGGGGTTGGAGCAACCTGGTCTAGTGGAAAGTGGAAAGTTCCAACCTCTGCCCGTGGCAAGAAGTTGGAACTCAATGATCTTTAAGGTCCCTTCCAATCCAAACCATTCTATCATTCAAGGATTCTAAATTTAGCAAGAATTAAATGCAACAAATTAAGCCATCTAAAAAACCCAACAGCTTCTATCCTTCAGAAAGCAGTTATTCCCATTCATATAACTCTCAATATCTACAATTCTGATTTTTCAAATATTAGTGCCCATATTTAGAACTCTAAATGGACTTGTTCTCATTTGCAAAAGTGCTATGAGACACGTGACATTGCCAGAGCTCCACACCTATGGAAGTTCTACCACATTTCTGTGGATATCCAAATATGGATTCATCTCTTGAACTTCAGAAACCCACAACTGAAAAAATGTGGCTTTAATTTATAATTGTATTATTATATATTAATTTTTCATTGCTTTGATACTGCAATTGTAGTTATTACCTCAGCATCTCTCCTGCACTACGCTTTCCTAGGATAATGACTGGTTTAAATGTCAGTAGACCAAATTGTTTTCATTCATTCCAATATTCCTTTCACATGTTAATACTTTTTAAATTAAATCATTCCCCCTAAACTGACATCACAGATTTAACAGTTACTTCCTGATTAGAGAGGAGAAGATGAATAAGTCAGATTTTTTAGATATGTATGAGAAATTTTATCAAAGTATACCTCTTGAACACCAAAATCCCAGGAGTTAAATAATTATAAACCAGATATTTCTTTACACAGAAGTTTTATCATATAATTATGATGCTGATCCTTTAGAACGATCCAAAATGTCTCCAGCATTTTTAAACAGCTAAGCACAGTTATTTTTAAAATTAAACATATGTGCTTTTTTTCTGTTTATGTCTTCGGAAAGAACATTCTGTATAATGAAAAACATGACCAAATTTTTCACAGTACATCACTATAAAACCCTATAATTGACTTTTTGGGTTGGTTTACTCTATATCTATTTTTGTCCATGTAGAAAACAGCAATGATGTGGTGAAAAGACCAAAATGTAGGTCCCATTGCAGGATAAGGCTCCATCCTGATTAGCAAAGTATCATGTTTTTCCTGGGAAACATGCCCATTTTGTAAAAGGGAATTCAGTCCACATGAACCTCCTCTTTAGAGGGGAAAAAAAAGGGAAAGAAAGAAAACCATCCTTTTAAGCAGCACAGACTGTAGTGATTGCTCTCAGCTTTGGTTGAGCAGGACTCCCAGAGCCTTTCCATTAAACAGAAGGCAGATCTGCTGATTATAGAGCTGTCCCAATATGATTTTTCTGATTTTAAACAACATTCTTCAAAGTTTAAGAGATCAGATTTGCTTACATTTTTTATTTTACTTCAACCTGAAATGACAAAATGTTTAACATCACCTACTTTCTTCTTCTTAGAAGAAATAAACTTTCTAAAGGCAACGTAAGTGAGAATATATTCACCGTTTCAATTGCTACTGAGGACAATAATGCAATTTCAATGAAAACCAACTTGAAATAGTAACTCAAAAAAAAATAAGTATCTATGCTAATAGAATTTCTCATCTTAACTATAATCTGCCCATAAAAAATAATTTAGATTGTGCACTTTATTTTACAAACTATTCTCATTCTTCTTGGCATGGCCTTTAATTTTTATTATCACAGGATTACTTTCATGCCCCAATCACAGAGTACAAAGAAACTGTGCAGACACATTTCCAAAGGCGTTCACATGCCAAAAAAAAAAAAAAAAAAATCTAAAATAATCAACTTTTTTCAGAGTTAATTAAAATAAATCACAAGATGTTAAACTTTGACTTGAAGGGTTGAAAAAAATACCGTTACCTTGCAAATTATTTAGCAGCAAGATATGCCATAATTGCTCTGAGGTAAATCTTTGAGAAATTAAAGATGACATCTAAATCACAAGCTTGGTGAAGGAGGAACATACCATCCACAGGCAGAAAGAGAGGAGAGGCTTATGGGGAAAGGTAAGCTATTCCCCTAGCTCAGAACTCAGTTAAACTGAAGCTGCAGTCACTAATATCATTAATAATATTAGATTCTCCCAAGATTTCAAAAAATTAAGGGTCTAATCACAAAATCAGAAATTCCAATAAACTAAAAAAGTGCTGTATGTCAGGTACAGTTTCTCTCTTGGGGCAAGAATGTCTTCAACGGGCTGCTCTTACATTTGTAATACCTCAGGAGATGTTCCTTCCCCAGCCAAGCCTCATTGAATTGCTTCCACAAGCAACGATGCTCATTTACAAAAGTGACTGCAGGATCTGCTTCAGAGATGAAATGTCATGAATGTCTTAAGGTCTTAGGATTGACTGATGGATTATTTTCATTTCTTTGGGGTTTTTTTTAATTACCAAAGGAAAAAGAAAGGTGACACAGATTACCCTAACAAAATTTAGAATTCTTAGCTGTATTTATTTAAGAAGCTTTAATGGTACAAACATGATATGGAAATGTAACAGAAGAATAAATTCAACTTTAACTTTATAAAAACAGTGGTCATACCCAAGAAAAAAAAAATTAAGTCATCACATTTAAAAAGAAGAAAAAAATAAGCATATCTGAGATTAAGGTCCAGCTACACAGCTTAGAAAAGAAGCTTTGAATTCAATAACACTGTTTTGCACCATTCACACAAAAGAGTGGAAAAACTACTATAAAGACCTGCTCCAGATAAAAACACCATGTGAGAAGTACAGCAACACACATTTATGGCAAAAAGTCTGATGGTAACTTCCAAGTACCAAACTGCACTTCCTGGCCCTGCTCCCTCTCAGTTTCAGTGTGAAATACAGACACCATGGGTGATGCTCCTGGATGGGGGGGGAGAAATACCTCTGAGTCAGCCTCTGCTTCCTTCCAAGGCAGTGGAGAGAAACGTGTTATGATTCATCTGACTGATTTTAGACCCTTCTTTTCAAGGGAATGACTACCTAAAATTGCTTGTTTCTCACGGCGGGCTATAGGAAGAAGGTTATGCTTACTCGCTCAGGTGCATATGCTGACAAGCAGAAATGTGAAGTTAATGAAATGAATCCCTCTTACAACTATTCAGCCATAAGTGAACAGGAAGAGGAGATTCATGCCTGGTTAACACTGGAAATAAAATGCACTTAAGAGTTACAACAGAAGTTTCTGCCATCACTGAGAGATTTACCACCGAGGAGGGACATGGGCTTTAACAAGACGCATCCTCTGGTCCAGGGAATACTGTAATGAGAACCAGCAAGGTTCAGACACCCACTGTCCTGGAACTGAAGGCAATGAGCAGCCCACAGCAACAGACCCAAAAGGTTTTGGAACTAGAACTGCCCCAATGTTTTTAAAATTCTATCGAAATCTATGAGGTTAAAATATTCAGAGTAACAGAAGAATTCAGAGGTAAAACACACTAAATGTCCACTTCCAGTGGAAAGACTGCACTCAGTTTTGCTCTTCCACAGGAGACATTTCTGTTGGAATTCACAGTAAAAAATATTAATCTGTGGGTATTCTCAAACACTAAAAAGAGCACAAGCATTAAAAGCAAATCTCTCCTTGTCAATATCAATGTGAAACAACTACGTGGTGGACAAAATACAAAATCATTCAGTCAGCATGACATGGAAGGGACATAAGTCAAAGCATTGCAGAACTACCCCCTCTGTCACTGCAGAATCTTTTGGTGATACCATCAAAACTATGAGATACAGTACTGTTGCACATCAGCTGTATGTCCTGGTCCTGATAGAGAGCAGAGACTTTGCAGAGTTGAATTAAAGAATTCCTAAATTCCTGTAAAATGTAACTTATGAAATATGTTTGTATGTCAGAAACTTTAATCACTGACTGATGGACAAGTGGGTTTTTCCCCCTCATATGAGATGGAAATTGCACAGCTGTCCCCTTGCACAATCTTTACAATTTCTTCCTAAATAACCAATTCTGGTCCTTTTTTGCTACAGGCAAAATGGTGAAATACATGAACAAGAGACTCAGTATGGGTTTGCTATAACAAGACAAATTCCTCCCAATTAAACACTTTGCTTGCATTTTAACAAACTTATTTACTTGCTACTTCTAGGGAGAAAAACCCCAAACACATATTTGCATGATGCTCCACATATGCCTGTATTATGCTAATTGTCTGGTTCATCCCATACTCCAGGCTTTTCCAGCAATCAGCAGGCACATCTGGATAAAGTGGTTTCAGTTTCAGATCCTTTCAAAATATTCACACTGTTTCAGCAATTAAGCAAATGAAAAATGTAACTTCTGGCAAAATCAAAATTAATTTGCTGTTTAAGAGAGGGTTATATTTGCTATCACTTCATACTACTACAGTATCATCAGACACTGAGAAAGCCCATGAAGTCTAGGCATCAAAATAAATGTAATTTTCCTTTTCAACATGAAAAATTAACAATTTCATTTCAAATGTCCTCCCTCCACCACTTTCACAGATAAGCATGCATGGACACTGAGTAGCTAGGTCATCATACAACAAAAATTTCACCCTACCATGCAGCCCCAGAGCCCTTATCAAAATATACAAATACATTTGTGCTGATGTGAATTTTCTATGTCACTAGGAGGGGAAAACAAAAAACAAAAAACAAACAAACAAACAAAACAATGGACCATTTTAAAAACTTCTTTTGGGATGGGGTCATTCACAGGCAGAAGGAGGTGGAGGAAGAACCTACAGGTAAGCCTGTTTTACTACAGATATTCCATTTTTAATCTAAGAATGACAGAAAGGAAAAGCACCACAAGTATTTCATTAGCAGCTGACAAAGATGAGGCTTTTGCATAATAACCTGGTGATACAGAAATGAGAGCACAAAACTGCTACACTTCAATGGATGAGAAAGAGGAAGGGGAAGTTAGAAACTTATCTACGAACTCTGGAAATAATCAAGATTCAGAGAAAACAGGTCTGTGTTTTATGCAACCATTAAAGAACCACTGACAATATGTGTGGCCCTTCTGCAATCCCCAAACATGGTATCAACATTTCTGAAGTGAGTTCTGAGTATGCTTTAGATGAGCTTAGATACATTTGCACCCATCAATCTTTCAACAGAAGTTCTATTAGATTTACTAGTTTACTGTGTTGAAATGTCTGACAAAGCAAATACTAAATGTTTGAACAGTATCATCATAAATCTGTGACAATATGAGGATAAATCAGTCCAGGTGGCAATGTAATAATTTTTTGTGTTTCTACTCCATAAAGAGATGCATAAAGTTCACCTCCAGGCATATATAAAAGTGTGCAGTTGAAATCTAAGATGATAAATGCTAGATACAAAACCAGAAGAAAAATCTCAAATTAGGTGTTTAATAACAGATACACACATTATGATTTCAGTACATTTTGTCTGTCCAGCATGTTAAGACACTACAGACTATCACCTACAATGTTACATCCTAAAATGCTACTGGAGTTTTTTCATTATTAAGTACACCTCAAGGCTTAATGTTTTTCATACACAAGGATGACATGGAACCAAATTTATGCCCAAAGTGATTCATCAAAGCACACTTTTAGGGAAGAAAAAGAAGTAGGATATACTAAATATACAAATTAATCTTTCCCAGAAGCCAATGATTTTAGATGAATTAATATAATTTTAGTAATCTTAATACCATAGGTATTGACACATGTTTCAATGGGGCTATATTCTTCAGGAAAGGACTGGCAGAGATTGCCCAGAGAAGCTGTGTCTGCCCCACATAAGTGCTCAAGGCCAAATACTACAGGGCTTGGAGCAACCTCTTCTAATGGAAGGTGTCCCTGCCCATGGCAGGGGTTGGAAAAAGATACTTTCTAAGGTCTCTTTTAACCCAAATCATTCCATGATTCTGTAAAATTAAGGTTCAGATTATTTAAAACCAGCCATTTTCCAGATTTTCTGAAGTAGTAGTTTGTCATATATGAATCCTCAGTTTTAGAACACAGAGGGTAGTCAGATTGAGGACAGTCATACAGCTTTCAGTAGGCCAATTCTTCCAGGAAGATCAGGCAAAATTATTAAAAGATCAACAACTGGAGCACAAAATATCACCAAAGAAATAGGCTTAAAAATGTTAGCAAAATAAAGACGAGTTTAAATGGAAAAATCAGAAAAAATCAGAATGACCAATCTAATAAAATGAAACTGGGAAACACTTTTTAAAATTCACAGTGAAATATCAATGTGTGGATAATCAGGAAATTACAAAGCCGGAGAATACTACTGAGGTTAGGTATTTTTTAAAATACTTCCACAGAAGCATAGCTCACCTTTACAGGCATAAGCAATTAAAGTTTTTAAGTTTCTGTAGCCTAATTTTACAGTACTTCCTCACTTACGCACTTAGATCAAATCTTTGAAGATTTGGTGACTTTCCCCATGGTAATACCCTGGTACACAGTATGTAGCACTATAATCTCAGTGCTGTTATCAGCTCATCTATACACAAACTCTTCAGAACAGGGTTCTGCATAGGTATGAAGTTCTCTCCATAAAGGCCAGTACTGAATGCTGAGGGAAAACCCCTCCTTGGTTTTCTCTCCAACAGACCTAAAGCGTTGCCTGAGGTTATGACTAGTCAACTATGTTTTATAGCTATAGATAAACTTCATCTTCATGATCTTCTCTTAATTCTTTTTAAGCTACAGTAAATTTTGGCTTCTTCAGTGCCTTGTTGATGAATTCAACACTTTAATTATGCACTGTAAAAAAACTTCTTCCTTGTATTCATTTTAAGCCTGACATCTGACAATTTAATTAGGTGCCCCTAGTTTTTGTTATGAAAAAGGGAAATAATTGTTTCCATTCACTTTTGCCACATTGCTCATAATTCCAGATTTCTATCACATTCCCCTCCCAGTTGTGTCTTCCCAGGCTTTTAGCACCCTGCCAGTTTAGTTTCTCCTCCTTTCATTCAGAATTCATTAAATTCTAGAATATTGTTTTAAATAAACGGATGAATACAACAGCATTAGTAACACTGTTTTGCTCATATACTCTCAATTTCTCTAAAATCCAATCAATTTTTGGCACCTATGAAGCCTCTCTTCTAGAGCTCTTCAGTATGAATCTTTTTCTATGACAATAAGCAGCACAGAGTTCACAGGGGTTTATTAGCAACAGATTTCACCTGTTTTGTCACCCACACAATTCTGTGCAGTCTTTGTGTGACTGCACACAATCACCATTTCGATCTCTAAATAACTTTGCCATTAGCTTTCTGGCTTCTCCAGCATGGAGAAGTGAAGATTTCATGGTGCTGTCCTGTGCAGGGCCCATAGTTGGACTTGATGATCCTTGTGCATCCCATTCAACTCAGGAGATTTTATGATTCTATGAAGATCCTTGGTAGACATTGCAAGTCACTCTGCTCTAGTGCAAAATTAAAAATTTCTACCCTTAAATTTCTCATCTTTTATTTGGCAGGTGTCTTAAAAAAAATAATCTCTTCTTTATATCCCACTACATATTACAAAAGCTACTGAGGCTTCTAAAAAGCCACTGAGCAATTTATCAGAACATTAAAACTACCAAATTCCCTGACAGTTTGCAATTCTTAGCAGTAAGATAGAACCTGAAAATAAGTCAGTTTGCAGTTTGACAAGGATGTTCAACAGTAATTAAAAACATTTTTTTGTTGAAACCATGTCCTGTATTGACATTTAATTGATAATGACTGATTTAGACATTTACTCATTCTTCCAAGAAACCTTATTTTTAGTCAATAGCTGTGGTCATTAATAAGTCCTTACTTTGTGGTAGATGAGGAACAAGCAGTAATAAACCACACTGAATGCTGTTTGAATAAATTAAGTGGCAATACTTGAAAATAATAAACATTTCTTCCCTTTGCACTTTTTTTAATTTGAAGTACACAGAAAGTAGCCACATATCATGGATGGAGGACACCGAAAAAAGGGGTGATCAACTCTCACATGAAGACTGAATTTTGTGTTCAGTCATGAATGCTTTAAATTGAAGTTACATAAACAGAAAACTAATGCCACTGGCAAACAGCCCTGGTCTGTAATGTTCTATTTGGGATTCGCTGGTTAAAGCAGAGGAGACGCTGAGCTCTGACAAAGAACGATATGGGAGATGACATCAACTTCTTTCAGCAAATGAGCTCAGCGTGCCAGCAAGCTGACAAATTAGCTTCTAAAAACCACTAACAGTAGCTTACAAAGTCACAGCTGTTATCCTGTTTTGAACAACAAAATGTTGATATCGGATGAAATGTCTAGTTTTACCCAAGATTTGTAAGTGCCCCGATTTATTTTTTTAAACAAAGAAATGAGTTATACTGAGAGAGGCACGAGGGGCAAGCAGTGACTGCACCCTGATGACTCCATGGTGATGGTTAATCCACAAGATTAAGTAGAACACTTGCTTATGTTCTGCACCCTTCTTAAATTTGAAAAATCCCCCAGATACACAGGCTCAGTAGCAACATAAATCCAGAAATACGACAGTACCACAGCCACTACCAATTTCTTCAGCTAACTCAAGAATTTCCCAGGATATTAAGTCTGATAGTGGAAAGAAGTGCAGCAGAAAACCTGGCATCAGAAAATTTGCAGGAGATTCCATTAAGGGGCTGAAAGAAATTGAAAGATGCTAATATGAAAATAAATGTTCCTCAATGCTGACTGTGGACAAAATTTTAAAAAATCATAGTATTACTTTGCTTTTCAACCGTTTGAGTAGTGTAAATTTTCATTTTCATGGCAAAGTATCTGGCAGCCTTCTCTATTCTTCAGAGGTACAGGGAACTAAAAATTCTCTCAAATACAGCAGAGGCAAACTCAGTTCATCTTGGTACTCCTGTGACCCTCATCACTGGTATCTGAACAGACCTCAAAAATACATTTGCTGATGTTTAAGAAAAAAAACAAAACTTTTTCACAGATGACCAGATGAAAGACACAACAATTTAACTAAAGGCCTCAAGGTTCAAACAGGAGTCTAATCTCATCCTTCAAGCACCAGATTACAGCTTTTATCACTAAAGCAGTCTGGTTTTTTACAGCTCTTACTTTCATAAAATTGTAATAACTTTAGCATAATCATTCCTGATTTATAGTAAATGAAGGGAATAATCAAGCCAGGACAGATGTGTGCCAAGTTCAAGTGACTACCTACCCAAAGCCAACAAAAAACACCAGAGCTTGGATTGAAATTTTTATAAATTCAGACAACTAATAAAGTCCTTCATTTATTAATGCTACATAAGGCCTGTTTCTATCAACACAGTTTTTTTTAGTTGCTGTTTTTTTTATCTTCACCTAAAATGGAGATGAATTGTAACAAAGACTTAAGTAAGCTTGTGGGCACATGAAAAGCTGAACAAAACCATGTATTTTAAACAGGAACTTACCCAACAACTACATGGTCAATGTGTCGGGCATTAAGGCCACATAAAGACTCTGGTATTTAGGTGCTGGAGACTTGTAGCCTCAATCAACCATTTCCAGAATTGTGATGAAATCTGGTCTCCACTGGAATCTATAAAAGGTTGCACAGGCTCTTGATCATAATACTGACATACTGAGTTCCAAATATCTGATTTTATATTTGGAGAACACAAGTAGTGAAGCTCATCTGTGTACAAGAAATCAGAAACATCACAGTAGACCAGAACACCCCATTCAGCTGTGCCCCTTTTCAGAGATGATCAATAACTATCCTGGATTTTAGCAGTCCACACATTCATCACTGAAAAAATGAACTGGTTAAATGGACAAAGATGTAGAGATAAAGCAAAGCATTTTCCCAGTAAGTACCCCCTAGCTGTGTGCTGTAGAATAACTGAGACGTTTGGGGTGATATTTGTCTTTTACTTTGTTAATTTTATTCTCTGCATAGCCCCAAACAAGCTATATATCTGACAGACAGCAAGATATTTCTCCCAAGTATCCTGTGAAGAGAAGAACATAATTAACATTTGTTAAGTATTCTTGTAGTGTGACATGTGCCAGCAGAGCACATGAAAGTTAGTAATTCTTCATACTAGAGTTTGAATACTGTGCAGGAAAGATGGCAAACAGCCATGGAATGAGCAATCAGTAACGAGAAAATCTCTGAGTAACCAACTCTGAAGTGAGCAGCAATACTTCCATGCAAAGAGTCGGCAGCTCTAGAGATGACAAAAAAAATGCAACCAATTAACACCATTATAATGTACCAAATACAGCTGGGCTGTAAGGAGGGTCACTGGAAACCTTAATTCTAGATTTTTTCGTGCTAATTTCTTCAACTTATTATTTGTCTAGAGTTTAGCTCAGCTTACTGTTTTAGCAGAGGAAGACAAATACAAGGAAAAACAGGTAAAGAAAAGAAAAGAAAACAAGGAAAACTCCCAAACCCACCCTATCAGCAAGGAATAGTTCTATTTGCAAGTTCTTCAGAATTTTCCTCTAAACAATTAGGCAATCTTGCAGAAAATCTTTATTATTCTCACTGTATATCTGTCACAGTGTCCAATCCAGGAATAGTTACTGATAAAAGCAGAGCAGAAAAGCATTCAAAAAATAACTGTTCTGTAAAATTCATGAATTCTAAAAAACTGGGCATAATAATGTCTGGCTCTTTAAGTTTACTTCAGTTATTCAAAAGGAAAAATAAAGCTTGAATTACTGTAGCTTCTATACACAGATAAAACAGATATTTTCTACCCACATCAGAAAATGAGAAGATTGAATTGCATTCAGTTATGAATTGGATTTGTTCCTCAATTAAAAGAGAAGAAAAATAAATCATGCTGAAGCTAAATGACAAACCAAAGGCTATTCCATTGTAATTTTGTCCAAAAGACAACTAAATTTGTTATTTCTTCAGCTCTTTGATCATTATGTTTAGCTTGTAAAGATGCCACTTACTACTGCAAATACTCCATTTCTGAACAGACTGGTATAATTTTTCCCAAAACTGAAATATAAACATTCAGATGCAATGCTGCTTCAAACCCACACTGGGCAAAACTGGACTTAAAAAGTGGAAAAACATTTAGATGTTCATTAAAAAAAATAAAATTAAAAAAATGAAAAAGTAACTTAAAACACTTTGAATAAAGGAAAATTAGTAATTTTACCAAATGAGCAGGATAACGACAAAATAAATTGAATATTTTGTGTTATTCCCAAAACCCAATTGCCAAAGTTTGTTTTTAAAATAAGGTATATTCTACTACATAGAGATAGAGGCATAAACTAAATGTTTTACATTTTACACTTTTCAGAGATTACAGTTATTTCTCAGGGCCCCAACCCCAAAGCCCATGTCATGGGAATGAACTCTGGCTCACAAAAAGCCACATTTCCTTCAGCATTGGTTTTGGCAAAGCAGCAACTGCCCAGCTTGAGCGCTTGAGCTTAAAAAACAGTCTGGTAGCACCAAGCCATACATCCCCATGGGTTCCCAAAATACACAAGGAGCTGCTCCAGCATCACAATTACAGACTATGGTATCCAGAGGAGACGAGTGTCACAGAGGACAAAACTCTTACAGCCAACCTCGTCTATTGGATTTTAGTACAAAATAAGTGTTATAGGAAATAATCTAGAATACAGATCCCATACGCTTAAAATAAAGATTTATTTAAAATGCCATGCCCAAATTACTCCATGCAAATATTAACCAATAAACATGATGTCTGATATGCAGGTACACGAAAGTGAGATTGCTTCGTTTCTTGAACTACTTCAGAAAGATTCAAGACATAACCTTGATTCCAAAGTCTTTTCAGGCCTGGAACAACTGAAACACGACTCCAAAAGCAGAATGATTGCCGAAGAGAATTTAGAAAATACAAGCAAACACTACATATTTTTTCAGGCTGGATCAGCTTGTGACTACACAGCAGAATTTTCCAACATCACTGGGTTTTAGTGCTCCTGTTCCAACATACTCCTATTCCACTGAGTAATGGAGTTTGGCCATTCAGCTCCAAAAAATTTAGGTACTAACTGCCCATTCATATAGCTACTTCCTGTTCTCAAATAGGCAATACCCAACAGTCCATCTGCATCATTTTGTGCCAACACAGAATTTCATCCTATTTAGCACCTCTGACCCCTCAAACTAAATACAGCCAAGCAGCAGACCCTCAACCTGTGTTCTGAAATGGAAATGCAACAATTTACTTTCATTATGGGCTGTGTCTCTAAATTAAAAGAACCCTGTTTACCCAACTATCAATACTCCACAGTACTGATTCCTTTGATTGCTTACTAGACACTTCCCTCCTGGAGCCAACAAATATAGACAGAGATTGATCTTCTTAATACAAATTATTATTTATTCATCTAAAGAGAAAAGAAATAAATGGGTAAAGTGATAAAATATCTAAGTATTCACCAGCAACACATATACTGTCCTATCCACACAATATCTCTTCAAAGCTTGCATTATTTATGTTACAAGCTACAGGTCTGGCAATCAAACCAGAGGGTCTCTTTACAAACAGCCCAGCTTTATCATTTTTGAGCTTGGAAGGTCAGAGAAGGAAGAGGTATGAGTAGAAGGAATGATTGTAATTAATTTTTATTTTTCTTCTCCGTTACCACCCTTAAATTATTAAGCAGTCTGTTACTCAGAGCATGACAAAAAATTAAAAAGAACCTGACACCTGCTTATCTGGCCAACATTGAACAGACTGTCTAAAAATGCTGCCAGCTTTCTTGTCCTGGAGTGAAAAATCAACCAACTCCCCAGGACACAACACATCAGGCAGTGGAAATTTCGTACAAACATCTCCCATACGCTTCCCAACATCCCTCAGGTTCTAGTAGTCTTCAGGCTCACTTCCACAGGTCATTTTAAGGCTATTCAGACACAGCCCAATTCCCTCCAAAGGAGCTCAACACCACACCAAGCACAGCCGGGCACTTCTGAACTGGCTAATTCAGAACAAACTGGGGTTCACATGGCCTTGGAGAACAGAGGGCAATTTTCTCCTATGTTTGCTGTCCCCAGGAAAAGAGCTGCATCTTCTGGTTCTTCATCCTGTTCCATGTCTTCATTTCTCCTCACCTCTAGTATCCCTTCACAACAAAAGGGAGCCAACTATTAAAGCTGATTAAAAACCAAGGTTTTCTTTTTAACTCTCCTCCTTCCAAGTTTATTCTTTCCATTCTCTTCTCAACCTCTTTTCAACTCTGTTTTCTCATGAATGATCTTCAGATGTCTCCTCCAACAGAAAACCACAATATATTTTTATAATTACAAGGGAAAGCTTAGACTGTTGACAAGCTGTGAAAAAGTAGCAAATCCAGGTATTAAATACCTCAAAAAAAAAAAAAAGGAAAACACATGAAGAGAAATGGGAGACAGGACGGAAGGATCTGATTTTGCTTTTTCATTTTTTTCCTAAAAAATATTGTGTATAAGACTGAGGATCTCAAACTTAAGCATCATAAACAGCAGAAAAATATCTCCCTGGTCTCCCCGTGCAATCACTGCATAAAAAAGTCTTTTGGGGTTGGTTTGTTTTATTTTTTCCAAAATATAGAGAAGAAACCATGATGATCAGCCATGATGCACAAGTTCAAGCAGAAAGCAAGACCAGCCAAGTGCATACAAATAACTAATACTCTTCATAGTAGAATGTGTGGAGAAAGTTAATAATAAAATTACAACTAACTGCTCACCCTTCCCCATGAAGTTCTTCACTTATTTTTTACTGCTGTTCATTATAATGGGGGTTTTCCCCTCCCTCTTTTTCATACTTTTCTTAAATGGCTGGCTGCATATACTTAATTGTATATTCCTCAGGGCAGGGACTATTTCCTTAATTGTCTGTAAAGTCCAGTGCCATAAACAACGGTTCTATGAAATGTTAAGTAATAAAAAATTAGTAATGTTTTGCTGAGAAATAGTCATGCATTTATTATGCAAGATAATCTGGAAAATACAGAACTAGGGAAAAAAACATGTTCTGAATCCATAACTTTTAAGCATCACTACCCAATGAATGGTTTATGATATTCCTTTTCAGTATTATATTTTATTTCTCTTGGGGTATTTAAAAAACATCTGCTCTGAAAGTTAGCAAATGGGTATTGTTTACTCAGAAATTCTACAGGGTGCAACCCCCTTCTACACTGTCAGTTAAACACACAATATTTTAAATACATGTTATGGAGCCAACTGTTGAAGCAGGCACTTAGAATGCAAATAATATTCCACATAAAAATATACATGAAAAATACTGTTCAGGAGTTATATATAAAATACAGATTCCAAATTCAGTATTTAATAAGTACGTAATTTGAAAAAAGAAATATTTTTTATTACTTACTGAACTAATTTAATGTCCTAAATCTACACTGCTGCAGACTTATACAAGCACAGAAGCTACTAAAATTGGTACAACTTTAAAACCAGAAGCAAATTTTTACTGCTGAACTATGCCCCTGAAAATGGGGTTGAATATAAAAACAATGACACCAAATCTGAAGAGCATAAATACTTTGCCTTAATATCTTTTAAAATCTGTTCTCTAATCTTGACTGAGGCTTGAAAGTAGCAAGTCTGTATTTTCCCAATGTGAATGTTGTGAACACAGATCTAAATCTGCAATTGCCATTACTAAAATAAATGAAAAATCTATAAGCAGCAGTGAAACTGGCATGCAAATAAAAGAACTGTCAAGACATATACTGCCTAAAAATAAGCTTACAATAACTATTTTAAAGACTGTGTGTGGTCTTACCCATATATTTTGGCAAGATGCACTTTCTCCAACCACAGCTAGATTCATCCAAAAGCAGTGGCACTGGAGAGTCTCTGTCTCACCTGTCAAACTTGAAGAACGTTGTTCAGCAGACCACCATGAGTCCATGGATAGGATCCACAGCACTACAGCAGCTGTTCTTGATAAGTGTTCTCTAACTAGAGAGGCAAGCGCTTCAAAAATGTTCTGTAAGAGGATCACCCTTAACATACATGCATTTAAAAACAAACAGAAACAAGAATATATCCAGAACAAGATTTTCAAGACATTTGTGACACAGCATCAGTGACCTCATATGTAGCTCTCTTTGATACTTGGAAATACTTGCAAAAGATCTGAATCTATTAAACGTACCTTAGAATTCAACCTAATTATTTACCTCTCACAAATTACTACACTGTTCAAATTGCAGGCAATCAAATAAAACAACTGGAATTCCTAAATCTCCAGGGTTGAAGAAGGTGAACTTTCCTCTTTCCCACCCATATGACATGGAAAATATTTTTACACTAGCCTACAAAGAGATTAGAAGTGGGAAGTAGAGGTAAAAGGCTGCTTGGCTACAGTAAAGGTAAGATTCACTGAAAATAGGATGAAGCACAAAAATTTGTCAGTTTTAAAATGACCTAAGAGGATATTCTGCCAACCAGAAAAACCTAAGAAGAGAACTTATCTGAATTCTGTCTGTATAAAATGACTTTGACAGTTATTAAAAAGCACATAATCACTAATTTCCAGAAAAATATGAATATTTTCTAAAAATAGGTCACTGCTTTTAACTGCTGAGATCTGCTCTGCTTTAACTACTAGTAGCATTGTATCCTAGAAGCAGGAAAGGCTCTAGAGAGATTATTTTCACTTTTCCCTAGATATATTTAGTGTACTAACTAGCATAGTTAGGATATTATTTTTCTTTGGTTTTGTCAGTAGCATGTTTGAAATAAATTTTATTAAGTGGTAGTGTATGTAACATTGCATTGTGGGTAGCAGTTTCCTGCCTTAACCTAGCCACATCCTCAGCTGTTATATGAGACAAGTTTCCCATATTTTCTGCAAGTTGACTTTAAAAAAAAAAAAAAGGAAAAAAATACAGACAGGAGAAAATAACTAGGAGGTTAGGATGATCTTAAGCACCATATATTGACTGTTTAGAATGGATGTATCTAATCAAAAGGACTTTTTTCTCAGTTCATACACAGTCTACAAGATACAGGAACACAAGGAGAGTTAAGCTTGTAAAAAAAAAAGTCTGAGCAGGAAGAATCAAGATGAGACACATTGGACCATTAAGATGCAGACCCTTATTCAAAGCCTGATCAGGGGTTAGAGTATTTCACTGGAGAATAACTTGGCTACGCTATGAAGAAGTGAGAGAAGTGGCAACTCAAAGTGAATGAAAACAATTTTTGACTACTTGCTATTCCATTATGTACTCACTGGTTATGAGATGATCATCTTTTTAATTTAAAAAACAGTTCAGTTTAAGGTTTAATGTGATCTTCAGTAGCCTGACTGCACTGTAAAAAAAAACAGACAACACTTGTTTATCACAAAAAGGTAACAGTACTTTTTCCCCCCTCTACATTAGTGGCTTCAGGCACCATCCACTTCAAACCATATCTTGCCTAGAAAAAGGTTCTGAGGCAGAGACAGGCAGCAGTAAACACTCAGATGCTCACTGCTACTCTTGCAATAAATACCATTTTAAAATGAAGGAATGCTGAAATAACCTTGCTGTTGCTATTTTTTTAATCTACAGGCAGTTCTAGTCTTTGCTTTAAAAGGTTAGCATAAAATAGTATCAACATACTCTACTGTTGCAGAGATGATGGAAATAAGAAGTCTACAAAACACCCAGGTCTAACAAAAGAAATCTCCCAAAACGTGCAAGTATTTGAAAACATACCATATTTTAAATGTACTGGCTGTGAACCTACAGAAACCACAGTTTTCTTCTTCTAAAAATTATAATTACTCCTCAGTTTGAAAAACAGAGCCAAGGGAAGAGGTTTTACTTACAGAGAAAAACCCGCTCTTGTGGAAACAGACACATTAACAACACCTACAGTGAATACCTGCATCTGAGGAAACTGCACCAGAACTTTCTGAATTGTAAAAATCAGTATCTTGTTATTGTATATATCGTAAAACTTGTAAGTAAATACAATCTAGCAAGTTTGTCATCACACTGCTCTAAGCAGAGTATTTATATCATTCCAGTTGTAGCATAGAAGCAAACATTAAAGTACAAATAAACTTTCAGCAGGGTATCACACTGTTTATACACTGAATGAACTTTTGAGTGACATAAGGCAAAATGTTTGGAAATAAAGAATAGTTTAAAAGTTCCAAAACATGTTTCAAGAACAGTGAAAGATGTAATTATCTTTTAGTGTTGCATTACAATTGACTTTTAGATTTCATTTGTCATCAAAGATCAAGCTCATAGTTTACCAGAGAAATTCCTTAGCATAATACTTCCTTTGTAAGGGTAATTGGGACTCAAAGCATCCCCTGTGGAACTTAGAAGTGAACTTCCATTATTGTAGATGTACCTTTTAAACAAGAGCCTGCCAAGCATTAGTCTACAATCAAGACACTGGTTTACACAGTGGATTTTCAGGACTCTTGCATCTGCATCATCAGAAATGCAAACTATACCAAAATAAGCCACCAGTATCACAGGTATTTGGTCTCAAAGCTTGGCTTTATAAGGTTTCTGTACCAAAAAAATCTGTGTTTTTAACAGTGACAGTTTTTACAAACTACATCTCAATTACTCAATTACAGTATATGGTTTTCTGTGTTTAATGGCTTCTATTTTACTAGATAAAAATTTATTTATAGTATTCTTTATTTGAATGGGTGAAAAAATAAAAAAAATAAAAAATAAAATCTTAAAGGTATCAGATCAAAGCACAGCAACAAAGTTAAAGAATAACTCTGCATACACAAGTGAAAGCAGGAAAAAATTATTCTGGAGAAAGCCTGAGAACAGCATTTCAATGCAATAAATTTTTATACTCAGACTTCTGTAGGAAGCTCAATATTATAATATTAAATATAGGACTAAAAATAAAGTGCAGAGTTTTGAAAATCAAACAACTTTTCTCATATGAATAGAAGTAAGTATTTAAGGTCAAGACAACAGTTACCTTTTTTAAAATATTGTGATTACCTGCCATCTAATAGAAGCTGATAAACATCTTGAATGTGTAACTGCAGTTGAAATCTCTGATCTTACAATTTAAGAATTCCCCAAATTAAAGGCAGGAACCTCCAAAAGCTTTTGCTGAATCACAAATTGATTAAAACTTCAATGCATACAAATATAATCTGTATATGCAAAGATTAGTACTCTTTCCACTATTTTTATACCCTCAAGATTTTTTCATTTATGCACTTTAACCATACAGAGAAAATATAAATAAAAGCAATCCATGAACAGGAGAATTAAATATCACCCTTACTTTTAAGTGGAATTTTTTGTAGAATTTTTCATTTTATGGTAGAATTCTCCAAGTTTGGCAATATGTAATAACTCCCGAAGTATTGAACGAAGAACCATGCAATTTACCTTACAATAATTTTTGTGAAAGAAGCTTTTATAAAGAAGGGTTTATGGCTTCTTTTATAATTATATAACAAAAATCAAAATGGTCTATTTTGTATTGAAAAATCCTCTCTCATTTGTCCCATCCCCACAAAACAGAGAACCTGCTCTCCACTCACACTTCCAGTTACTCATATCACACCATTCCTGGCCAATTTCTAACTGAGAAAGCTCAGGACAAAGAGGACAACAAAAAAGGAGGGATGGCAGCATCAGAGATGTATTTTATTTTACAAATAAAAGCCGAATGATATCCAGAAAATGTTTTACACGGTTCTTCTGTTCCCCCCAAAAAATGACAAAAAAAATAAAAAAAAAGAAAAGAAAAACATTTAAATTCATTCAGCTAAAACTCAAAACTACAGTGCATTTGTGGTACAATCAGGATAATATGAAAAGTTCTAGATATAATGTCCAAAGAGGCAAAAAATGAGATACTTTCTCAAAGATGTTTCCAATTTTGTTCTGAATCTGAGTGAGCAAATCAAGACTACTAATACACACTGTCTGTGCACATTATTCCTTACTACACACAGCATTTTGCAATTTATTTCAAAGCCTCTATTATAAACAAAAAAATACTGCTTTTGTTAACCCACTCTGTACCGGTACAGTCAGGGCTTATGTTACACAATCAAAGTCAAAGTTACAATATGTTAAGTATATAATAAAATATCACACACACATGCACACAGATGATATTAAGTATTTGAATCTTACATATGCATCAAATTTATGTTTCATTTTAAAACTAAGTGTTAACATTAACTGGTGAATTAAGTTATTTATAGTCTTCCCAAAAGTTTAAGACTTTTCTATTTCCCTTAAACACCAGAACTATAATAAGGAATTAATGTAAGCACAACCAAAACCTCCAAACCCTCCCAGCTCACTCTGTTACACAACATCCACATTAAATCCTCCCAATGCCGGTGTTCCAAAGCATCACTCCCAGACTGCAGCACACAACCAGTTATGATATCCAAATGACATATTTTGCCCCAAATATAAAAGAAACATAATTACCCTTAATTTGCATCACATAAAACTGCCAAGTAGTTTTGAAAGCATGTAAAGCAAGGCAGACATGATTTAAGATTTGCAAAGGAATCCCCAGACTAACACTTCTGTGACAGCCAATTACAGTGAAAAATACAACCCCAACAAGCAGCCTGCTACTAGACCTTAGGAAAGGTAAAGTTTCTTACAATGAGTTACAGATTCACAAGTATAAGACGACAAGGAGAAAAAGTAAAACAGAAGGAATCCAGCCACCCAGCAAATATGAAGCAGACCCAAGATCGTGATACAATCCAAAGATGTAAATTATTGTAAATCATCACTGTTGTTCAGAATTTCACACAGCCACTTGTGCCAATTTTGCTCACTTTTCCACAGACACAATAATAAAGGAGGGAGAGGGAATGGGAGGAGAAAAAAAATAAGAAAAAAAAAAAAAAGGAGGGGGAAGAAGAGTAGGGGGAACCTGAACTGAGTACAAATAAAGTTCTGCTGTCCATATGCTTTAACTGTACAGAAGTTTGGGCTCTTACAGCATTTTGTACTCTCTCCAAAGCCTCATGAGTCACAAAAATCAAAAAGCTAAGTCCTTCTAAATGCCAGGAAGGGCCTTACATGGGCCTTTTGTCAAAATACAAAAAAAAAATTTAAAAAATTAAAAAGGGAAAAAAAAAAAAAAAAGAAAAAAAAAGAGAAAAAAAAAAAAAAAAAGAGAGAGAGAGAAAGAAAAAGCCACAGTGTAGGCAGTCCTACTTGGAGTCCTCTGATGTCACAGCCACATGACTCGCTCGCTCCAGTAACAGTGCTTGCAAAAAAAAGGAGTTTTAAAGCTTTTGCTTTTTTGGATTGTGTGAATGCTTCATTCGCCTCACAAACAACCACAGAACCACAAGTGCGGTGCAAACTTTCTCCAGGAGGACAGAAAGGAGTCTCTGGTTTTTAAATGGTTAATCTCCGCAGGTCACTACCAGCCACTGAGACCAACAGAGTCAGTAAGTGCTCTCTAACCACAGTCTATGCAGTAATAGTAGGTCCTTCAAATATTTGCTCATTCTCTTTTTTTTTTGTTTTGTTGCCTGCCTTTTCACATGTTACCAGCACTACACAATTTTTTGACAGAGAAAAAACCAACTGTAGAGTCTATGCAATCCAGGGACACAGTAAAACTAAAACAAGGTTTGGCTATGGTTTGTGTTTTCAGTTTGAGGATCCAAGAAGTATTTACACCAGAAGGTGAAAGCTCTGCGTGAACGGAGAGGGACTATGGCATCAAACAGCCTGTTCAGTTCAGTGACACCATGTCAGCAAAACTTCTTTTGGGGTAAGTGCTGCAATATTTGAGCTTCGTTTTTCGCTGTCAAGAATTTTCTTACTTTGAACAATACTGGTTGTAGTTATCTAAGCAAAAAAATGCCAAATGGGATGTTAGAATGTTAAAATAGTACACCTGGTTGTTTGGGGTTTTTTTGTGGGGGTAAGAAACTGTAAATAACTTCTGCAGATTTAAGAACAAATTTATTAGCCGGCAAGCTGAGCAAAGGGAAGTTGGTGGCTTAGTCCTTAATGTTTGACAGCAGGTGTGCTCAGCTGTCACCGCGGTCAAGGTGTAGCTGCATGAATTTGTAAGAGCCTGGTGGGATCTAGCAAAATATTTAATATTATCTTAGGGCAAAAGATAAAGTAATTAGTGAGTTAATCAACAGAAGCTCAGAAAATCTCATTAAGAAATCTTGTAACACTTTTAGATATAATCAGCATGACTGGTTAACAAAAGATACTGTAAAAGACTTAAATCACAGAGTTCAGACTGCTTGCTCTCTAAACCTGATGAAAATGAGTACTGTGTAGCACACTGCAGCCTATCCTACCCAAAATTGCCCTATCATTGTTCCAGGCATCTTACTTTTACTCATCTACCTCAGCTGAAGTTATCACTGTAAATCTGCAGTTTTCTAGTCCTCAGTTGCCCCCATTTCATAGCAAAGCTTGTTTGATAATATATTCAATTGTAAAAGTAAATTCTACTCATTACACTTATTATGAACAAGGCAAAACATTCATGCATGAAAATATTAAGCTATGAAATAAAAAATACATGATCTAACACGCTGCTGAATTTTAAATTTAATTGAAAGTGGGATGTAAGAAACTCTGTAGAAGAGCACTGCCAAATATTTACTTCAATATTCTGAACTGTAAACACAGATTCCTTTAAGAAATCATATATGTATATACAGTAGTAATTATTTATAAGCAATGTACATATAAATGCTCATAAAACTCATAAATACATTATAAAACTGCACCTCTATCTTTGCTTACTCTGAAAAGCTTCGTCCTCTCAGAGACTTAAAATCCGTAAAGACTATCTCACTCACAAATACTAAACAGAATCAAATAAGACCTTAAGTGATTTATCTGCAAGTAAAATGAAGTTATATTTTAAAATGTACTGGAAAATGTTTTATTCTCATCCCACTGATGAACTGCAGGAAGTATAGTCACAAAATTTTTTCAAAGCATCTTTTACTGAGGCAGTTCAGACAGATGAACTGAAAATTCTGAAAGCTTTAAGAAAAGAATTATGAAAACTTACAAGATTTTCTTAATGGTGTCCATCATGTTGAAATTATGTTGGGAACATAGCTAAACCCATTTCTTTCCCTCCCTTGCCCCCTTTCTATGAAAAACAATAATGCTAGAACCATTTCCAGTACATACATCCCCATTATTGTAGTGACCTGATGACTGGGGTGCCTTTTACCCCTCCTACTTCACACACTTTGACTGGTTCCCAGTTAAACACATGAAGAAGCTCTGAGACCAGGTATAGGAACAGAGATGAAGAAATTGCTTCTTCAAGGCAAGGAGGGTGACCAATTTAATATAGAACCTATAGATACCAGATAAGATAACATGACCTGTGGCTGGTCGTGCAGCTGTAATACCCTGAACATTGAGCCAAAATGCAAACACAGACCCAGCAAAGCAGCTTTTCTACCCAAACTGGTGTCTGAGCAAAGCACAGCAGAAGTGTAGCCAGACCACATTATCCCAGTGTTTACAACAGGAAATACAGTTTACATGTATAGGGACTTTCTTTTGCTTTTACTTCCAAAAGAGATTAGAAGAAATTTAGTTGGCTAAAATTGTCAAAACACCAAGTCTGACTGCTTAATTCACCTACTTCTGATAATTCCTAAAGCCAGTGGGAAGTACTGTGATACTGTGTTTAATACTTTTCCTGAACTTCACTAAATAGGGTTGGATACCTGAATTTCACTTTGGACACAAACAATAGATGCAAGGGACTACAAAATCTCATCAGCTCTGTCAATGTCTAAGCAATGTGTTCTGAGCTAAAACCAAATTTTGGAAAACCCACTTTTATAAAAAGGAGGCAGAATTTACTGTTAAAAAAAGCCATAATACCCAAACTGCTTGTGAATTTGCCGTTCAATGATGCAGCAGCATCCCAGAACGCACGATCTGCTCTTCTGTTCCCATCTCTACCTTATTCCTTTCAGGACTGTTGAGTCTAATTGTTTCTCTTCAAGACTGAACTGATGAAACATAATGACAAGTCGTAACAGGGAAGGAAAACAGAGCTATGTTTAACCCGCATGGTTGCTAATCTGTGCCATTAACCATATTGCTGAAAGTTTTTATTCCACTCATTTTTTTCTATGTATTTTTGACTTCATATGAAAGGGAAAAAACAAAAAGTAGCAAAGCAGAAGGATCCTTTCCTAGTTCATTCAAACATATACATTCTTCTCCAATTTAATATGTTTTAATTAACTACATTCTGGGTTTCACATCCAGATTATCTCTACCTTGTGCCAGTTATTCACAGGTCTTGACTACATCAAGCCTGTGTAAACCTTCTCAGGCTTTTAAATCTAACTGGATGCATTTCAACCAGCAAAGGCTATTACATTTACATCCATAGCATTTGAAGAGGAAAAAAAAGGTTCAAAATAAACATTATGCAAAAAAACAAAATAAAAAAAATCAAACAGCATATTTGGTATGAAATTTGGAAAACAGCATTTACTCAAAGTATTTTAGAGACTGAAAACCTTAAATGCCTCCAACAACATTACAATTTCAAAACAGGAAAAGGCATCTTGAACTATATTCTGTGCATCTTCAGAGGAGAATTTCAATGAAAGAAGGAAATAGGATCCCAGTTTAGCTGATAATTCAGTCAATTACTTTGCAAGCAGTTTCTGGATGCTGATCCAAATAGAGATATAGTAAATCTAAAGTCTTCAAGTTAATGACAAAAAAAAAATTACTCCGCTAATATTAAAATACTTCTCAGTATCTTCTTCATCAAAAAATTCTAAACCTTCTGTAAATTTCAATTATCAACTGCATTACTATCTGATAGGGAATTTTGTAGGGTTTCTTTATTTTAATTAGGAAACCGATAAGAGAGAAACAGATCTTTTTTGATTATCTGTGCATAGAAAGACAAGTTTTCCATATGTTCCAGCTCTGTTTAACATATTCCTACAACTGTGAATGCTAAGCAAAATCTCAGGAATCACTGCTCTTTGCATGAAATATAATTTAAAATACCTTGATTTTAAAACAATAATAATAATACTGAAAACTATGTGGGAATGAATATTCTCACATGCATTAAGAAAGCTGCAGCTTCGCACTGAGGCTGCCGGTGTATAAAAGCCCCAAGCCCTGCAGGATTGCACTTCACCACTTACAAGGTCTGTAGGCAGCAAAATGCACTGATCTGTTTAATTAGCTGTCTCGAATGAACTAATAGCCAACATTGTTTAAATCAACTACACCGATTGAGTAAAATCAAAATGTTCGAGTTTGTTAGGAGAATTATCCAAGTATCTGATGGTTAAACAAATTGGAGAGAAGAGAAGAGAAAAAAATCCTATCTCATTAGGGGCACTAAGATTTTATCAAACTTACAGGATTAATCTCTATTGAATAGGACCATTCACAAATCAAAACTCACTCCACTTCAATACTTTCATGCAGTGCTAATCAATTACAACCTTTTCTAGTTATTCAAAATCCATGTGCTTTTAATTTTATTCACTGGTGGTCTAAAATATAATATTCAGTCCAAGCTAAGTCATTCTGTATTGCAACTTTGCTATTTTTCAATAAATATTCATCTAGAGGTTTTCTTAGAGAGAACTGCTCATATGAAGACTGTGGTAATATTTTTATACTGTACCTCCTTGTTGAAGCAAAAGGTTAGGGGTTACCTAAATACCTCAACTGTATATACAAAAAAAGGAAAAGGTAAGTATTCACATGAAAAATCCAAAGGGACTATATTATTTATTTTTGCATTTCCTATGATTAATGATGCACCAGTGCATACTTGAAAACTGAAGTCAAAATAGGGTAACACCTCAAATTCCTTTACAAACTGTACAAATATCAAACTTCCATGCTGTATTAACTACTCTACCAGAAATATTTAAAGGTTCTGCCACCCCACATTAAGAGTATAACAATAATACTAAAATTCCTCTCAAGCTGTGTGATTTCTTGGTCATGGTCAGACTAATATGAATCTTAAAATTGCAACTTATACCTTTATTTTCCCAATTGCTTTCAGAATAGAGTAGTACTTATTTAATGAGTAACAAGAAGCTAAGAGCAGCCATAAGTAAATAATAAATATCTAATACTCCATCCACTTGAGTAAAAAGGGAAAAATAAAGAAGCTAACAATTCTGGCATGAGATTCTAACTAGGCAGTGCAGACAGTTCAAGGGAGACAGATAATAGCTGTGTTTACAGACTATCACACCTTCTTGCAGCCACCATCAACGAGCAACATTAATAACAAGAAATACTTTCTAAAACTCAAACTTAATGCAAAAAGCTGAAGGTATGAGCAGAATCTGGCATTATTTTATGCTCGAGTCCAGCACACTTCTGTGGAAATTGAAGCAAAGAGTGAAGGGAGGAATTATCCTGTGCTTGCCAAGCTGCAAAGGTGCTGAGCACCAGCATTTCTCCTGCTTGAAAACAACAGGAGCCAAGGGCAGATGTCAGTGCTCGGCACCTCCTGAAAATCCAACCATCTGCATGTTTCCCTCTATGTACCCAATAAAAATCAACATTGTGTGTTGTAGGTGAAGGAGTTGGTTCTGAAAACTCATTAAATACACTCCATTAATAAGAATTACAATAAATTGCCATGTTTAATATGCCCTAGAGTATATAATATTTTAATTAAGGCAGCCTCAAGATAAATAGTGAGTTTAAGTTGGTAAAACCTTAGGCATTTTAGGGTCTTAACTTCAGCACTGGGAGAATCCAAGTTTCATACAAGCAGTTAAAAAATTGCAACAAGAAAACATGAAAATGTTATTTTCAAGAAAAAAATTAATTTTCCTAAATGGTATAAATTCAATACTTCTGATAAGCGTACTCAGAAATAAATTAATAGACCGTCTTCCATTTCAATGACATTTTCCTTGAAATTTTGCCAGACTTAGGAATTAACCACAGATTTTCATCCAGAGACAAAAGTCACCCACAAAATGCAGAAAACATCTACCTCCTCTACCACAGAACCCCCACAAGTATCTACTCTTATCAACAAAATTCATTTGTGCTCATAATGCATACAATAGCTTTCATTTCTATTAGATATCTTCATTCCAAACTGCCTCCTAAAGTCTTACGGGAAACAGGCTAAGCAGGTCTATCTTATGCTCTCAGGTGTTTTTGTTTTTAAGTTAATAAAGCCTAAATCTAAGAGCATGTTTCCTTACATAAACATGCTCTCTTTCTACAAATAAATATAAGACCCGCCACTTAACATACGGAAAAGCACAACCTAAAGAGAAAATTTTAAAGATGAGCACAAGGACAAAATAAACTCAGGTTACTGCATCGTAAAATAGTTTAACACTTCCAATTTAAAAAAAAAAATAAATCCATTATTCATGTGTTTCCTGTATATATTTTTTATTCTACTTGTTACCATACTGTGTACTGTTCTAGCCTTCTTCGTGTAGCTTTAAGTTTCCTATTTCATGTAGGAACTTGCCACAGGAGGGAAAACTCCATAGGTTTTCTCCTGACTCTCTTGAACTGCTGAAGTAATTTCAATTAGAACAATCAAATTATTTTGCACAACCTATTCCTTATTAAATTATTTTATTTTAAAAAATTAATTTTGGAATAGCAAAAGATTAAAGGAAAAAAGGCTACATTCTCCTTCAAGGACACAGGGTACTTTAAAAAGTATTCTTGTATAATATCCACTGTATTAATATTAGATTTCCTTAATATTTTTTCATCTCAAATAAAACTACCTTTGTTTTTACAGCAAAGGGTAGAAACAGTTTCTTCTGCTGTCTCTTAAAAATGCCATATTCATTAAGGTCAGGCAGTTCTGGAATTAACAATAGTTTTAAAATGTTATAGCTAAACCCTATGGCAAGATCTTTTGGCAGGAATTCATTCAAGTATGATACTGTATTTCTGATAGACAGCTTATTTTACATATTATATTTCCCAAGAATTGCTAACATTTCACAATGATTTGAAATTTATTATCATTCATTTTCTTGATTAAGTAAAGTTAAAAGCTGATGACCTTACATACATTTATTTTCCCCAGAATTTATTTGAACCGTAAGTGTGCCAAACCATTGTTTACTTATCCCTCATGGTCAGATATCTTAGATCTAAATCTACTCTGTGGTTTACTGAAACAGAAAGACAGAGCCACTGCCAGTTACATAATGTAATACTGTTCAGAGGAACAGAACCCAGCCTTGATCACAAAGAAAATTAACACTAACGAGATGCATTTGCATTTGCACAGACACACATATACATCAAGCACCATATGCTGGGTGCAGTGGGTCTGCTGAACAAATCGGAGTGGGGGATGTTACAAGTCATTAGTAATTACTGAACTAAGTATTTCTCTGTCAGGCATATTCAATATATATGACCCTATACACATAAGCAAAAGAAAGGGTTGTTTATTTTGTCATTGAGGAAAAACAATATAGATAAATAATTACACCTAAGTACATTGACCACCAGATAGTGCTAATCCCTCAAAAGACCTGTAATTCATATAAATACAAATCAGAAAAGGCAGAGTTAAAAACACACAATATTTTAATGTATCCATGTGTGGTATTAGAACAGGATATTCTTTCTTTTAAGAAATGTTAATGAGCTGTGTATGTGCAAACACACACACGTACACAGTTCAAGCCTCTAATTCCTACTAACTTATGCTTCTAAAATTGTGAAATTCAAATTAAAGTTGTCAAACTAGCAATAGTATAAACTTAGAAGACTTCTCTATCGGTACAATATTTTCCACCCTAGCACTGAAGCTATAAAGGAGAATGTGCTATTGCATCCAGATTTGCCACTCTTCGTGTATCTTGCTACCATGCAGTAGAGGAACTTGCCAGGGTCCTATCTTAATATTTGTTAAAAATTATGTTTATTAATGCTATCACAGTGTTCTGCATGAATTGTAAGTGTTAGTGCTTGTAGTGAAATAACAGATGCCAGAAGTACTGGTTTTAGAATACTTGGTAAAATTTATGAGAGAGAAATGTCTGGAGTCAGTGCCTTCGTACCTTCTTGCTCCTTCCCATAGTCCCATGATGAGAGAAACTGCTTCTGTGGGCATCAGACTGGCCATTCTAAACTCACCTCAACTTTCAAAGTGAAAACACATTTTAGACAAAGTAGTCTCACTTGTAGGTCAGCTGGTGTTTTTGACACACTGCAATATATTTTCACTGAAGGGGCTCACAAAAAAAGGAAAAAAAAGCACAACCACAATGACATGGAAAGATCCCTAATACAAACACAGAGTTGTTCTGCCGAGAGCTGATAATCATCCATAATTGTATTTTTGTATTAATACAATACATTAATAATTTACTGTGAGCACAAATCTTCATGTAGAATCAGCAAGAATAATTCTACATTAATTAAACAGGATTCAATGGAAATAAAGGCATTTTAAGATAGGACTAAAAAAAAAAAATTCAAAATTCTGAGGACCGTGGTGCCAGAATTTGCTATTTTAATTTAACATGTCTCCAAATATTTGTCCTTGCAGTATTTTCTGTATAAATTCCAGGAGTAATTTTCACTCAAATGCATCATCTATTCACCTTAAAAAAAAAAATAGAATAGAAAGCTTTTAGGAATAAAAGAAGTGTCACGTTTGCTCTGCAGCACTGAAGGGACACATCTGGTCTAGCTTAGTGACTCAGTATTAACAAGAGTTTGATGAATTAATTCTACCAGCTATTGTACAATACCCGAGCACAGGAGCAGCTTTGTGACAGAGAACTTCCAAGCCTGCAGTATATTTACTTCCTAACACAATCTGCAAAACTTATTTCCTCTAAGACCATCCATATAAATTCACACTAAGAGAGTTCATCATCTGCATTTTTCCCATCAGTGGTATCAAAGTTTAACTCTGTTGTGTTTGGGTATTTGTGGAATAACCAAGCCATAACAATGAATGGTTTATTTAAAACTGACAGGACCAGAAAGCAGCAACTATTTACTCAGGCGCCGTACCTTAGTGTACACCAGTAAAAATGTTCTTTTCCCAAAAGGATTTCTGCAAAAAGGGCATTCACTTTGCTTCCTTCCCACCCCTCTTACATCCAACTCTGAACATTCAAAACTAAGTGCTATGTTTTTCTTGCTATTCAGTATATTTTTATTTCCCCCCTTTCCGATTAAACGGCATAAACAGAAGCATTAAAACAAATTCAGAAGTTACACTCTTTATAGTGGTATTTTATTACAGAAATCAATTTTCAGAAAAAGTGCAGTCATTCCGGAATAAAAAAATAACGTCTAAGTAACAAAAAAAAATTAATTTAGCATCAAATGGGAAGAAAGTTATCTTTCACAGTGCAAATCATTTTCATATTGGAGCTAGAACAGTTTCATTATAGTGCACCACTTTGTATTGCATATGCAAATGCTAGAATAACTTTTAATTTTAGAGCGTTTCAGGAATAGGACCTAAAATCATGCTCTGTTATTCTAGAAGGCAATTAACTCAGTCATGACCTTGTAATAATTTGGAGTTCTATGCTCATTAAAGTAAAATTTTAATATTACCTTTAAAAGCAGAAGCAAAATCTTAATTACAGCTGAGCTACCTAAGTGTGCATTAATGCATCTTAAAATAAATGAAGAATGAAGACTTGAGCTTGCCCAGATAAAAAGATAAATTATAATAATACTCATTAGGTACAAAACAAAGCCTTGAAAAAAGTTAATTTTATTACTTTGAATTATAATATTAATTTACCAACTAATTTCAAGGCACATGTGTAGTGCACATGTGTAAAACCTACTTGAGGGAACCAGCTCACATAGACACACACACAAGCTGGAATGTTCCAATTCCGATCAAAGATGTGTGTAGCCGGATGTGTGGTTAATTCACTGATCAAATTTTCACAACTGAAAAACATCTTGAGACAAAGTCCCAGTTACCAGTAGTGTGGGCTCTGTGCTTTATCACCAGAACTACTCTTCACCATTTCACATTTTATGATATAATTCAAAAATAATATGATCTCTCTCACACTTAAAAAAAAAATATTAAAAAGGAAGAAAGAAAGATAAAAAGGCACTGGGTTTTAGCTCCAGCATTCTTAAAGGGCACAGTGAGACTCAGAGAAATAAATTTAAAATACCCATAAGAATCTGAACTTTAATCTTTGTGAGATGTTCTTACAGTAAGCTTGTGCTCCATAAAACCTATATAAAAATGTCAGGAGCATAGATGCATAGCACATGCACTCACAGTAAGACACAAATCTGCCCTGCACAATAATATACAGTAGCTCTTCAATGTGCCTGAAAGATTTTAAAATTCACTGAATCTATAAAAACAGTCTACTGTCAGACTTCAGCTCTGTCTACTAAATCAACCAGATATATGGAATAAACACTATTTAAGAGCTACTAAATTTTTATCAGCTTTGTATAAAGTTAGACAAATTTGAAGTAACAGTTGTTTGAAGTCCTCTACCATTACATTTCATAATCTTACTTGCTTACTTAACTGGCTAGATACAGTAAATACACATCATATTATGGCTATTCCCCTTCAGTAGATATGCATAAAAGAAGAATAATCTAAACAAACTAATAAAGATACTTAAATGGGCAGCAATTTTACTAGTCTTAATACTGATTTAAAATATGTCTTTTTCTCTTCTTTACATACCTGGTTGTTACCAATTACTGATGTGTCTTCACCCCTTCTTGTTGCAAAACTTCCTCTAAAACTTACAGCACACACAGCACAACATTTGAGACCTCTATACATAAAAATGCTCTTTTTTTTCAGTAGCAAAGAAAATCTGAAGTTTTTTTAGGCTGACGATATCTTCACATAGAAACACAGAACGACTGCAGACAGTAAGAAGCCTTTAGTAAGCCTTTTTGCTGCACCATAATAATCTGATCCAGAAATTCAAGGGTACCTTAAACAACGGGCTACCTGTTCTAGCCATGCTTAGGAATGTGGCCAAATCATTTTTATTGATTTAACCTTTATAGGAATGCTACATATCCTCAGAGCAAAACATTTCTAATGCATTTATAATATGATATACCTCTGAGAAGCTATGAAAAAAAAATCTTGTGACATAGGCTAGCCCCCTCCACTATTCTGTTTTTCCCAATTTAGTAATCAATACACATTCAAGTGTTATAATATTTTCTGAGTTTACATATGTCTGTATTCATAGGATGAAGCCAGAAACTAACACAGACGACAAGACTAATATCTGACCTGCCTTTGTTTAAGGAATAAGAACTGGTGAACTGATAGCCAAGACTCTAAATACTCCTTTCATTCTAGAGTTACACATCAATCATGTTACCTGCAAACATATCAAGTTAAAACTTTCAGAATTTACAGTCCTTTTAGAATAAACTGAGCAGCATGTTAGTTATGTTCAGAGAGCTTACAGAAGGTGGTTTGTGTATCTCACCAGATTTCTTAAAGAAGTATTTCTCAAATTCCCTCTTCATCAGAAATCTATTTCATATACATTTCAAACCAGTATTCCTCGATGCCAGATCCATATTCTATTATTTTGAAGCTCAGGTTGGAAAAAATAGAGTATTTTACTATTTGCTGGTTTTGGAATGTTACAAACCACACTTTAGTATTACGAAGAGTCACTTGTTTTTCAGAAAGTAAACTGTTCCGAGCTGCTCATTATGGTAAACTTTAGTGTAATGCAAAAGTGAACAGAGTGACTGAAGAGTCAATCAAACAACAGCAAATACATGTGTGTTAAAAAACACATTTATTACGCTTCTTATAAAGAAAATTATGTGAGAGGTGTTTGGTTTAAAAAAAAAAAAATAAAAAAAAAAAATACCAAAAACTCAAGCAGAAACAAACAGAAACTCCTAGCATGAAATTCTAGTATGTTATTCTTCACAACAGCAAGAACCCCAGCCAGGCACAGTTTCCACAGGCAATATGCTTTAACAGAAATCACCAAGTTTAGGAAGGTTTAGTGCTACATTTTTTATGGAAACAGTAATGTTTAAACATCACTGATATTCTCTCTCATCTACAAAGAAATATAAATCAATCCTACAAAGAAAGAAAAAAACAATTCCTTTGTGAGATTAGTGCCTATCTACACATTTAAAGTGGACAAGTTAGTATAGCAAAGCTGTGAACTGTAATTAATGCATGGTATAGGGGAAAAACATGTATCTGCCAATTCTCACAGATTGGTTTTGTCTTTCTTTAGGAAGAGTTTGTCTTTAGATTATTACATCACTAATTTGATTGCAAAGTTTTACATCACTCTTTGTTTTTTCATCCACTTTTTCTAAGAAATACTCTAAAGATGAATCCGTATCCAAAATGCAAACAACCACACAAAATATTCCCTGGCATGAGCCTTACACTTCCTTAACCAGATGAAATGAAGCCTTTAATGCGAGGTGCAGGAGTGATTTCTCCAAGGGCAGAGTAGTTCTACCTTTATTCATGGTGCACAGATAAGTGCCTGCATTCATGCAAACGCAGTTTGTTTTGTATTACCACAGCCTGAGAGCACCAAGCAGTTACCACACATAGACCAGGGACACTATCCATAAATAAGTAACTCCGGACCAGATCCCAATGCATGTCCAATCACACTTACTTGATTTCAGCTTTATTACATGTAGAATAATACTTCATGAAGCAAGAGGAAAACACAAAAATTTACAGATTGTAGAATAATAAATAAAAAAATTAAAATTAAGAAGTGTTGGATGATGCATATCTTTGCAACTAACAGTCTAGTGCCCAGAGCTGTATTCCTCTTTCACTGGCATCTTACAGAACTGTTGTCACTTGCTTTTACAGTGCACCTTAAAGAAGGACCCAGGTAATGCTGAAAAGCAGCAGAATATTAGAAATACAGATTTTTACAGACAGTGATGATAGAAGGCGGCCTTAGCTAAATGCAGTTACACCAATACAACTACTTAGAGTAGCACACCTCTTTTTATAACATAATAGATACATTTGTATAAGAGGGTTTATTAGAAGATTTATTCTGACAAACAACATCTTTTGATGCTACAGAAAAGCTGCTCTGTGCTAGCATGTGAGAAAGGTCAGATGGTGGAAAACTTACTTCATGCTCTTAACCTGTAAACTCTTTCCTTTCCCGACTACTAACAAATGTCCTAGCAGGGGTGATCCACAGCTTTTCCAAGAACTCACATAGGGAACCTTTTGCTCTGTTCCAATGGAACAGAACTTGTGCACGTTCACCTCAGGAGCGCTGCCCTCCGTGGCAGCTCTCTGAGTAACTCTGTCTACACAGGTCTGCCACAGAAAAATTGCCTCCAGATTTTCACTTCATTACAGATTTATATATACACAAGCATATATCCACACACATTTGTAAAATGCAGCAAACGACTGCTCTGGTCTGCATGCTATTAGAGAGGCAACTGTGGTACTTCAGGAACCTCTAACTTGATTTCAGTGTTTGGAATAAGGGAAAACAAAGTCAGGAGACAGCAGCCTCTGGGAACATATTTTGCAAGACTCTTTTATAAGGGACTCCAGCAGGAAAATTGTACACATAGGAAAAGCTAGTTTAGACTGGGATTACACATCAAAGAGAGGAGCACCAGAAAATGCTTGTCCTTGATAACATGTACAGAAGCTCAGGGTGGCAGGAGCACGAAGGCTCAGTCAATGCACACATTTTAGCAATGTGATTCACGTAACAGTGAATTACATGTTAGCAGTGTAATTCACATAACACAGCTTGTTTTCATGGCAGTTCTAATGATTCTTTCACATTTCCCTGTAAAATTTTTGGATTACAAATTTTCACATATTTTGTACTGGTAAAAATGGTAAAAATTGTGGAGAATCTGGGAATTTGGGAAAATTCTGGCCATTTCACAGCCAAATATTTGACTAGTTGTGCTGGTTTTGACCATTACACTGGCAAACTTGTCTTTTAGCACTCTGCCATTCATCTCTCATACTTCTCATCTTCTTAGCCTCAGGTCTTGAAAATAAGGAGCATAGGTCTGGTCCCATTTTCAAATTCTAGTTCTTTGCCAATGGTCTTCTCTTTCAAGAGTGCTTCTCAGCATCATCACACTTGTCTACTCTCCCACTATCTCTTCTATTTTCTGACAGAACAGGGCATATCTCACAGAAGAAGCTTATTCCAAACTCACTTGAAGCTATTATGATGATCATAAATCTGATTCTTCTACATTCAAAAATCATCAAAAAGAATATGAGCACCTCACTAAAAATTTTGCAACTCCTATTTTCACATGCAATGGTTATACAGTATGCCTTTTAAAGGTCCTGATCCTACATCGATTCCAGAGACACCTGAAAATTTTAGACACCTTAAGAACAAATCCTGAATCCCTCACTTCTTTTACAGGAATTCTGAAGATTATGGTTTTGTCATACATTTGTTCAGTGCCTACCACAAAATACTGATCCATAGGTGTGACCTTTATAAAACACACAGATCAGTCACAATAGCAGAATATTTATAAACAGCATCATCAGTTCAGCCTTGCTGAGTACGTGTTTGTTCTAACCCAAAGTAAGGTTGCCACCAAGGTTAATTTATTTTGATGTATAATTAAGAAGACTGTTCTAAAAAAGATAAATATTAAGAAGTCATACTTATGACTCACAACATCAGGACTTGGTAATTTTGGTTCTTGCTGAGAATATGCTTAGCAAATACTGTCAGCAAAACACTCCAATTTTCTTTGTGTAAGCGTATTTTAAATCTGAAGAAAGCAATGTTAACAATTGTGCCATCACCAAATATGGCTGTTCCCTATTTTGGGTTGGAACCTAAAGGTATTTCAACTAGAAAACTGGTTTTGTGTGCAACTAAAAATTTTTTAAAATTGAAAGCATTTAAAAAAACTCACTAACTGCCTTGGCTATAGCAATAGCACTATACAGGATTCAGAATGAAAAGAACTGATTACTGTGCTCTTTCTCAGACAACTTCTGAAAAGCAGAGCTTACATGGTATGCACAGTATTGCCCTGAATCTGATCCTCATACACCAACATTCTTCACTGAAACCACTGTCAGACCTGAGACTCTGAACAGGCTGAAATAGTCAACCCATGAAGATGCACTGTAGCAAGGAGAAAAGACAACCAAAATTGATTAGTTAAGAACAAATATATATCAGATTGGTGGCAGGTGCTCAGTTTATTCTCACAGATACTATCAGGCCTGCCATACACAGAAATAAGTAGACAGTTTCTGCCTATCTCAATGATGAGAGCTCAGAAAGAACTTTTCAACTTTTTTTTTTTTCCTGTTGGACATCACCTTTCAGGTGGTGAAAGAAGAAGGTGGGGGAAGGGGATGGAAAATTCCAAAACACAGACTTTTTGGCAAAGAAGATGTTAGTTTTAGAAAACATGATCAATGTGAAAAGGTTGAAGGAATTGAGTAAGTCACCATAAAGTGAATGTTGAGCAACTCTTCCTTCCTCAGTTATTGTGGTAAAAGACAAAAACAAATCAGAAGCAAAGGAGTTCAGTATTCCATGGCAGATTTCAGCTATGGCACATATGCCATAATAGAAGATCTCAGCTTGGATTATCTGGGTGCCCTTTAAGTCTGAATTCTACCTATGTATCTTCTAAAGCCTGTTTAGATAGTTACTTTTTTCTTTTTAAACTATTAGGAAATGACAAAATACATCCTCCACATCCAATCTATTTTCACATTATATCCAGAGTCACTCACTGGTCCTACTCTCTTTATGGCCTTGTGCAACACAAAGTCAATTTTTTCACAGCCATTATTTCCCTAGAGATACAAAGGGGTAACTATCAAAAAACAAAGTCCTGTGGAAATTTCCAAAAAATCTCCTTCACTAGAGATTTTGGAGCAGATGAGACAGCTGTCAGGAAGATTTCAGTAATATAGAACCCTGCCTCAGTGACTCAGACAGGAATAAGTGGATTATTTTAGCTCTCACCAAGTCCTACACCTTTTGTATTCAGTAACTAACAAATAACACTCACTGATAAAGGTAAGGGCTTTGGTACCTAATCAGCTTCCCACATGAAGATGTAGGATGGAAACCTTGCAGTGAACTCAAGCTGCTGTGAGGGATGTGTTCAGGTGCACACATTTATTCTTCAGTTGTTTATAATATCCTTGAATGAAAAAGGAATAAACATCTTTCCATTTAGTGAAAAGAACAGGTATAAATCCAAGTATGACAGAGTGAACAATGCAGGACAAGCTCACATCCCAGTTTATCTACAAGGAATCTGTCTGCATGCCCAAAATCTGGCAACAAGTATGAGTCTTGTTATCTCTAGGCTTCAGTGATAGGTTTTATTTATAAAGAAAGAGGCCTTAATACAGCAAAATGCTTAAGTAAATTCACAGTTATTTGTATCTTATTCCCAGCAAAATCAGTGCTAACATCCTTTTCAAAACCTTAAATAATCCAAATAATCTGCTCACACGGTATTCTCACCATGCAAAGTACACATAAAATGCTTCCAGTTTTTATTACTGAATTTGGTAACAACTAATTTTTAATTTGCAATTGCGACAAAAAAAGTCATAGAATCGTTTAGGTTGGAAAAGACCCAAGTTTGAGTTGAACCATTAGTTTTCAAACAAGTCAAATAAGAATAGGAATCAGCTCCACTATTATTTTTTTTGCTTGTTGAGAGTAATATTTAAATGTCTTGAAGATAACTTCAGTCAAGTTTTAGAGCTCAGAAATATTGATTCCACAAACAAAAATGACAGGGAAAGATGAATTTAAAAAATTAAAAATTGCACATCCTAGTTGTAAGAATACACCAAATTTTTTTGGTTTTTGTTTTTTAAGCATAACACATTACTAAAAAAGAAAACTCAAAACCTCAACTGAAATACATAGTAGGCTCAGTCCTCTTCAGTAGCACAACAACTGAACTGTCAGTTTAGCTAACTCGGTAAGTCATGTTTATGGCTGGGTTTTTTTATGGTCAGATGTCAGAAATGGCTACAAGACTCAACTAATGGTGATTGCTGCAAAGTGGTGTGTTCTGGTTCAAAAAAATTTAGAAAAGCCTAAAAAAGTGTGCTTCATCTTTGGTAAAGAACTATCCCTTATAAATTTTCACAAGGTAGCTCAGATTTCTGAAAACTGACACCTTTACAGGCAAACTGCTCTCTAGTGTTTCAACCCTAAGTAGGTTTGAATTTAGGCCATCTTACTTTGGATGATAAATCAAGTGAGTGACTTAAGGGTAGAGGTCCTGACCAAGACATAGAAGAGGTGATTCAAATTATTAATCCAAGACTGATCATGCCAAGTCCTAAGGTTAAGATATTAAGACAGTCATGCTGCAGCTCCTTCTACCAATAGTCTCAAGAGACCAGACCTGAGACATACTGGTGAAACTGATGATTACACTTATGAAAAAATATTTGACCTTTCCATCTGGAAAAAAATGAAGACCACGTACATATGTCATTACATGAATTATAAGCAAGCATATCAGAGTAACTTCAGTAATTTAAATTGTAACTACTGTACTAGGCAAAACCTTAACAGCAGAGGTTTAAAAGTGTGCTGACACTTATTCCTCCAGTCTAAACACACTGAAAGCTTTTTGAAGTTTAAAACTCCCTGCAATAAATTTTTCTCCACCCTTGACTAGATTAGGTGGACTACTTTTTGAATTTCTAAACTCCAGGAGTGGCAGCTATATTCTTACAATCAGCACTGAAATATCCCCAACATCTTTGTTTTCAGCTCCAACAAGAAAGAAATGAGTCTTTCACCGACCACAAATAAAAACACATGAATATTACCTCTCTTATAGGATTAAAGTAGCAGCAGCTGTTCTTCATGCTTTCATCACCCCACATTTAAAGCAACAAAAGACTACCAAAATAGCAGCAACAGCTCTCATCAGCTGGAGAGGATGTTGGCTTTTCAGTGTAGGGCATGTGAACTGTTAGTGATAGAGCTACCAACACTTGTCTTTAATAGTAGATGCTTATACAAGAAACATGTGGCACACATGGAAAGCCACATGGCGGGCTAACATGTAGCAAAGGATGATAGAAAAAAAAGTCTAATTCCTACTTTATTTTTATTAAGACAACTATCTTCACTTGTGTGTGAACGGAGGAAACAGCATTGCCAACAGAAAAATCAGACGTCCTTACAGATAGCAAACACATTTCACTATCACCTACTTCAATCAGACTAGAAAAGCTTTATTAAAACAGATGAGAAGACAAAGGGCTCCATTTAAAACTAAATAATGACCAGAAGTTTCTGTCCAGGGACTTAATTTGCAATTGACAAAATAGTGTTGCGACTTCCCTGTTTCAAAAGGATCATAATGATAAATCAATTAATAACTTTCCCTAAAACCATATGTTGCTATACAGAGAAGTCTTTTTGCAAAAGAAATTAAATGCCCCTTAAACAGTTCAATCAATCTGTGTTTAAATAAGCCATTTTCAAAATTTTGGTCTATTTTTCTGGATTAATCTAAACATTGAAGAAAAATAGCCAGTGGTTTGGGCTTTTGATTTTTATCTGTCTTAAGAATTCAAAGATAAATATTAACATCGCAATCCTGGCTCCAGAAAAATACTCGACTTGATTATTCAAACACTGCACTGCGTTTTTCAAACATAATTCTATAATTCATTAGAAAGAACCCCCTAGAGTTTCATCTCTCCTTCTATAACTTGAACACTTATCTTTTCAGTCATCTGAACCATAACAGGACGCAACAGATACCAAGTTGTCACTTTAAAGTCAGCGCTGGGCACACAACCGCAGCAGTATGTGAACGTACCTGGGCAGGCAGAGTGGGAGATCCTGCCAGTGCAAACTCACAGGCAGAGCCTGTTTTAATATATTGCTTTCCAAAAGAGAGTTTCATTCTTGAAGGAATAAAACTGGCATTTAACAGGGAAGCAGAGAATACAGAAGTTTGCCAACCTCTACAGAGCCTTTCTCTTGAAGTCAACAGATATGCATCAAGCCCTGTTTAACTTGTATTAAAGCTGGTTCAGTTGAGTTGATTTTAAGTTTCCTCTGCATAGGGCTATTTCCTTGTAATTCCATCGCAGTTGGCATAAACAGACCTAGAAGGGCCTAGTCCAGGACCAACACTTTCTGCACCTCTCCTAACACATCCCATTCAATGACAATCAGCATTTATAACTTCTACAGTTTTTTAAGCAAACTTACATACAGCTAAATTTAATGGCATTATTTGTATTAAGTTTTTCAGATCTACACAAATGTTGATTCCCACAATGGATCTATCAAAAGAAAAATTGGAATTACTGAGACTCCAAATAAAGAGACAAAGTTATTTGTCTGCCTTCACTATTGACTGAATTGCCTTACCCAATTTATTAGATAAAATGCAGGAGAAAGATGTGACTGTAGTAAATTTGCCAACTATACACATACACATTCAATTGGAAGTTACTACTCAGTGGATGTATAGAAGGATGTTAAGAAAATGTATTTCCAGAGATTACTCTCTTCCTGCCTCCTAATGTATTTATTTCCATGTTTCCTCCCAAGTAGATTCATATGAACTGGAAGTCAGCAAAGTGTTATGCTTGTATATAAGCCTATATATACACATGCAGAACAAAAACAGACTAAATTTACTTTAAGGAAAACATGAATACCTTGTTTTCCTAAAAAAAAAAGAGAGAGGACTAGAGGGATGTTTTTGCATCCTTTCCAATACTTTATCAAGTCTCCAGGTTTTCTCAAACTCCTTATTTTAAAAAATTCTTTCATAGTAACCTTAAGCACTATAGTGGCCATATAAAACATACTCTGGATTTAACAGTAACACAAAATATTTTATGATCACTGAAAAGCATGTCTGTACAATAATAATTGTCCTTTCTTTTGTGCAGGTTCTCCAAAAAATTACAAATTTAGAGGCAATAAGAGAGTGCATGTAGGGGAACGGTGGTGGGGAGGTATTTAACATTACATCATATTGTTTCAGGGAAATATGAAGAATTATTCCAATATCTACATTTTTAAATGCATAATAGCAGGAGCTTTGCAGCATAACAGAAACAGTAGTCATAGGTATGGAGTCACATATTAAACCGCATTGATACATACCTTCCATAAAGACTATGTATTTTCTCCTCTTAACTTGGCTAGTGAAAGGGACTTTCCAGAAAATCAAAATCTAATTTTATTCAGTAATTTTAGATGCTGCCTAATATTAAAGTCTAGTCTATATTTAAAAGCATTTCTAGAATAATTACAGTAGCTTGACTATGTTGGAGAAAGCAGCCTACTACTGTACCTATAACAGTTGAACCAGGTAGACTATAAAATAAAAGTACATTTTCCTCACATAGCTGTGGAGCAATGACACCTAAGGTTTGAATCTAGTAGGCTGGACCAAATTACCTCCAGACATTCCTTCCAACCTTAATTTTTCTATGATTCTATTTGATGGAATCATAGAAAAGTCCATTTGATTATTACTTAACTGGTGTGGCAATACTGGTAAGGAATTGGGAATGAGTTTGTATGTAACTATTGAAATGAAAATTCATACAATGAAAGAACACAAAGCAGCACAGGCTGACCCCTCAGGTTCTTGATTTCCTGTGAGTAATACAGAATATAAAAGCTACAAGATTGGTTTAGAAGGAAGCTACCTTATTTGCAGAATTAACAGGGATCTTTTATAATACAAAAGTATTAACTACTTCAATAGGAAAAAATAATTTGCCATCAAATGCATTAGTTTTCTCCCACACTTAAAACAGCCAAACACATTTATTTATACTTCATGGAATTCAAATTTATCCCTGTAAGGCTTTTTTAATCAGTATTTACACATCAGCTGTTCATGCTATCTTGCTGTGCTTCACCAAAAGCACAGCAAGATAACACTACTTAGACTTGTACTCGATATGCTAAAGGCTTTATACCCAAACAAGGAGGCAAATATAGACTGATACACAATGAAGTATTACTGTAGTTTCTAAATGGATAGTCATGCTTTATTTCGGGACCAAAATATACTCCCTCAAAATGTTTTATCCAAATGGCTCTGAATCATAGTAAAAACAAAACAAAGGACATCTGCTAGCAATATACCATTGGTACAAAATTAAATAAGTACTTAACACACTGTCCTTTCCAGGGTCACAATGCAGTCTATTAAGGGTCTACAGATTTTCTGCTTTTTTTCAGGGGGTAAAACTGTCATGGCTGTTGCCTTTTTAAGCAAGAAAAAGTCCCACTCACAAGCAATCCTGTGCTTCTTCAGAAATACTCATTCAGTCTAGAAACGGAGGATGATTCAAAACCACAACTACTCAATTTTCTAAAGGTTGTACAAATCATGTTGGGGGAAAGGGGAGAAAAACAATCTGAGCTAAAAATAAGTAACAAAGAAACATTATCGTTCAGAGAAGGGTACATTAGGTCAAAAGCTGCTGCTTTTTAACACCAGAAAGTTCTTAGAGCTTTCTGTCCGAAAACTGAAGCACCAAAAGAAGTCACCAAGTCAAGAGAGCAAATAAGTTATTTGCACTGCATTTTCTACAAAAGCAAAAACAACTTTAATCACAAACTACATGGCCTTGGTAGTTTTTTAAAACTAAAAACAGGTCATTGTTGTTAACATCTTACAGAAACGGCCAACATTATTTTGTATAATAAACTAGCATGTATCATTAGACTGTTCTCCTTCTTGTCCTTTCTTCACCCTGTTCTCCTTCTTATCCTTTTTTCACACTTCACCACTGTCCTTACTGCCATTTCTGCCATCCAGTTTTATCACAGCTGTGAAATTATTATTCACCTTTCTAGAGTCAAGCTAAAACAAACACTATTCAGTTACTTTGCAGCCCTGGGAGCTGTGGAGTGGAAGATGGGTTCCATTCTAATCACTGCAACCTTCACATGTCATTAAAAAATGTCCTACAGGAACAAATGAAAAGGTCAAATACTGTTATATGGGACTTAAAATTAAACTTCATAATAAAAAGAGACAGTGACACTTAATAAGTAGTTTATAATACAGATTTTTTTACGTATCTCTTATACATGTAAGAAAGTCAAATAATAGAGTAAGATTAGCATGATTAAAATTAAGAGTACAATAAAGGTATTTACATATTTAAAAACTTGATGGTGCTATGTACTTAAAGTACTAGAATCTATGCAGGATATGAGTCATGAGAATCTATGAGGATAAATATTCCATCTATCATTATTTTGCTGGTTCATTTTAAGTCCCAGAGCCAGTGTGGGATTCAAGAATAAACTAATCACCTTCCAGACCAAGTTAGGGAGAACGTCATAGTCTAAATTACTATGTTGAACTCACAATGATAGAGAAAAACAAGCACATTTCTGCAACTGCTCAGTGTTGTCGGGCACGTATCAGGGGAACAGACTTCAGCATCACTCCAGCAAAACCTGGGGAGGATAATACAGCTTTTGTGCTTTAGGAAGAAAGTAAAAAAATATATAATTAAGAAGACAAAGCGGCCTCCAATGCCACAGAGCTGAGAGCTGAATGAGCCAGAAATAGCTCCTAGATGAGGAAGTTGCTCAGAGTTAGCCACCTAGGACACAGAGCAACCAGCAATTTCCTCCTTTTAACTCTGGTCACCTACAGTAATCCAAACTGTACATTTTCAATTAATTACCTAATCCAACTGGAAATAATTCCATGGGGCAGAATCACTTCAGATGAATGAAAAAGCCACAGCTATAGTGTCCACCTTGCTGCTGTTCTCGACAGATGAATAATGTCCTGCAACAGTATTGTACACAAACACGTGCGATCTATAGTATCAAATTAAATGTGACTAAAACAGATTGCAAATGATGCAAGAAGCTGTAGTTTAAAGACTTCAGCAGCATCTGCCAGTTACAGTCACAGTTACAGCTAAACTGGATTTTCAGGTTCAGTCTGCTAGAATTAATATATTACAATTTATTACACTAAGGAAATAAAGTAAAAAAATGCTGAATTTAATTAACATATTAATTTATGGCTTAATCAGTATTTGGTTACAACATATGTCTTCTCTCAAGCAGGGTAAAGCACTTCCAAATTTTATAATCTTTTACTTAGTTACTAGATGATATCTTAAAGTGACCTGTCAAAACCTGAAACCAGAAAGTTTCAGGAATCTAAGCTCAAAATCCTGGAATCATACATCTTAAAATATTTCAATTCAAAACAAAATTTCCAGCACATGAAGCTTGAGAAACTTATGCACCTCAGAACAAACTGAGCATAACTGAAGACACAGTAAACTTAGAGAAACTGTTCTCATACTTAGCAAAACTGATTTCACAAATGAACTGCAAAACTTACATTAACTTTGAACTGACAAGAGAAAAATAAAGTACTAGTAGAGCAGAAACACAAGACGCACATAACCCAGACTAATGCTAAACTTCAGCTAATTTTGTTTATAGTAAAAGCTGTTACCCGGATTAATATCTCAAGTCTTCCCTCATAAAAACATCCTTCTCATGTTTCTTTTTCAGACTAAGTACAAATGTAATTTTGAAATTAGCCACAGAAATGTTCCTGTTGTACAGACACTCAACAATTTCTTTGCTCTATATGCATGCATTACTCCATATGTTAATTAAGATCCTCCATCACCTCTTGCTCTTTCATAAGTAGGGACAGGATACTCAGCAACAACAAAGAAGCAAGAGATAAAATGAGTGCATTTCAGACTGTTTGACAGTAATAAGGTCAAGTTCAGGTTGTATTTCAAGTGAACTCTGCTACTAAAAGGTAAAATGAAACTGAAGTATTACAAAAGGGAGGTCTAAAATAACTACACTTTAAATGTAGTACAAAAATGTGGAAGCTTGAAAAAGGAATTTTCAAATAGCTTTTTGAAAACTCACTCCATTTCAGCTCTTACATCTTTTATTACCAGTTCTGCAAACCCTATCAGGCCTCCTCAGCAAAATCCTGTTGAGCTAAGTGCTGTGCAAAGAAGACACTCTGCCTTTAAAAGCTTAAAAATACCACATCCGCATCAGAAAAGCCGTAGTAATTTCTCTCTAATGAATTTCCTTCCTGTATTCCATCCTACCTATAAAAGGAAAACTAAGTTCTGCCCCTAGTTTTCTATCTCATACCACTCTTGCCTCATGTATTTAATGAAGTAGACAGGAACAGTCACACGTGATCTGATAACCACGTACCACATCTGCTGCCACTGCCCTTCCGTCAGGTCTACCCAAGGGAAAAAGTGCTCCCTGCGTGTTTGCAGGGAAGGGTTTCAGCTCAGTAGGCTCAACTGGTTTTTTTTTATTTTTAAACAGTGCAATCTCAGCACAATTCTGGGTTCAAATATGGTAAACAAGTAAGGGACCGAACAGACAAATTCTTTACAGTCCCAAATTACAGTTTGGTTAACCAAAATGCTCCCTCAGCCAGGTCATTACTGATGTTTTCTTCCACCATCATGCCAAACGAACTATCTGAAGTCAGATGATTTTGCTGATCAACTTCAAAGCAAAGATGGATAAACATACAAACAAAAGAAGCCATAATGTAACAGTCACAGCAGGGCTGTGTGAATACTACCATATCTCACCATACAGTGTGATATAATAAATAATTACTAACATTCAGCTCAAGCACATGCTCATTCCCTACTGGATAAATTCTGGACCATTTTATTAAAAACAATCATCTAGACTGTCTATTCAGCACAACTTCCTAGTCTCTATAATCATTTACTTGTTTCAAGCAGAATCAAGGTCTGCATGAGCTCAGCATTCCATGAAACCTAAGACATATGAAAGCCAACACTCTGAAAACTCTCTTTTTCCTGAGGAAGAACTGAACCTGGCATAAGGTAAAACCGCATGAAGAACCTGGCACGAGGGAAATGGCAGTTCCCATATTTGTATCTGCCTCACAGAGCGAATCAAGCTGACACATTTAGACGAAATAGAAAAATAAAAGAATAAAACCACAGAATAATCAAGGACATAGTTTAACAAATGTAAACTGGACTTGTAGCAACAAGACACATTGTCACAAAGAGATGTAAAAAAGCTATTTGTGTTTTGAAGATTAAGATAACACAATTAGATGTTTATCAAAGACCAAGTAGCGAACTGACTGTAACAGCAAGAATGACAATGATTTTGTACAATATCTAGAAAACAGACAGAGAATGTCTTTCAAAAGTTATCTTAAGTAAATGTTACTTAAATTACTTCCATTAACGTAAATGGTACTTACATTTTACATACGTAAAATGTTCAACAGTCCTGTTAAACAGCATGAAATGCATATAGTGTTTTGTTTTTTTTTAGTTAGCATGTAACATGAGTAATTCAAAGTATTTGGGTGATTACAGAATTCACAACTGGATTAATACACAAACACAAACCAGTCTATCAAGGCACAGCTCCTGAATCACAGCTTTTCTTTACTGCTACATGCAGTGGGCATTTCTTCAGCACTGAGCAACAAGTTCCCTAAACTTTCTAACTGATAAGGAAACACTATTTTACCATACACAAGCACTGTTGTTATCAAACAGAATTTTCACTTCTGCATATGAAAATAAATTGAGCATCAGATACTAGAAGAAATCAATGAGATGTCCCAGAGATTCAGTGGTGAGAAAATTGTAATCTGACTGGTCAGCGGAGGTTATCCAAATACATTGATGGGAGAACAGATCAGTTCAGAGACCATGCTTCCTGTTATTTCATTACATATACAAAAATTTAGAATGATATTCCTTAAGATGTTGTCATCTCAGAATGGATGAGAAATTCTAAATAAGTAAAACCCCTAAAGGCAATTTATTTGATTTACAAGTTTGTAAGGTTACAACAGGTAATAAATAGATTTTATAGCTCATGCTGTATATAGGGGGAAAAAAATACCATGCAGTGTTTGCAAGTCTGAAATAAAAATATGTTCATTGTAGACATTACTGGAGTGACCAGAGGTCTAGAACCCCTCTTTACTACCCAGACTAAATGGCAAATATTACTACAGATATTACAGAATATTAAACAACATTACAAAACCATTCAAATCCTTTAGTAACAGGTATCATGTAAATATCCCAAGACTCAGGGAGACAGGTTCAAAGAGTCTTAATAAAATAAAGATTTAAGAACTGGCCCCAATTCTTAGTCTCTACCATAATTTGCTGAATGTTAAAAAAGGGAAAAAATATTATAAATACTATATTCACAAAGAAAAAGGAAATATGAATAATTTAGTCGTATCTCTGTTACACACACAACATGGAAGTGAAACAGAGGTGAGAGTAAGCTACAAGCTAGAGGAAGTTGATTAGGAACTGCATTTGAAATATTTGAACATGTTTTCACTGTCTGGAAAGACACAGTCAATTAGGAGCAGCAATGAATTTGATATCATAGCAATGCATATTATTGTTTTAATATTAACTACTGTAAATATAGTAGATACCCAGAAAGACTTCAACCAAATTAAAACATTGCTTTCTTCACTACTTCCACCATTAAAATTTATCTTTATAACCTCAGATCATCAAATTTTGAGTTTTGCTATGAAGCGTACCACAAGAGGTAATTAAGAAACTTCAGATCACAGTAATTAGAATTCTTGTACATAGTTAAAATAGCTTTGAGAAGTCAAGGCATTTTACTGAGGGGAGATTATATCCTCCCTCCGTAGCTGCAAATTGCTCAACATAATTCTTCAGACTGTCAGTGTTACTAGAAATTCACTCTCTAAGTAGTGCTTATATTAGAAAATAGATGATCTCTACCAAAGTATGAATTTTAATGGCTACAGTGAAATCAGCATGGTTGTGAATCTACTGGGCAGAACTGTAATTTAAGTGCAACCCACCTAATGTGAGCACTTAGTTTGGAAAAAGGTTGAAGATCAGCCAAACAAAGTTAAGTAAAACAAATCTCAGCAAAATGCACTAGATGTGCTGAAAATTCTTTTTTAAATTATTAGCATCTATTGCTATACACTCCATGGTACCATAATAAAAAAATCCAAACACAAGTAAAGGATGTAGAAGTCAGAGCAAGCTCTACATAGCACTTTGCTCTTTTAAATTAATATAAGATAAATATAAATTCATTCCAAGGTCTTAACAATTAAAAGCTAAATATAACTATGCCAAAGGTCATGCACTGAAAATTGACTTGTGTTTGGATGCTATGTGACAATCTGATTAAGAAGCATTCTTCTTAAGGTAATCAGCACATGCACTATCACAAATTACACAGTACTATTTAGGCATCATACAAGTCAGATTCTTTTCTCAACACAAAAATTTCTTCCAATCCAAGGATACATCTTAAATATTCTTAATGGAAAAACAGAATAATTTCATTAGTAAAGTATCTATGTATACAATGAAGAATTTGTACAGACTAAGACAGATTTTTTTTCAGTATTTTATGATTTCAAGACTCCTATACATTTGCCTTCTCAAATAAATTAAAAAAAAAACCTTCTGAGCTTATCATAAAAACACAATTCTACAACAGGATTCAGTTCATTCCCTTACAGTGCCATGGTTCAAAAACAGGTGTAGTATACGTAACAGATGTAGCATATGAATAACCTCCTCACCTTAAATGTGATTACTCACAAGCTTAACATTACATGCAAATTTAAGCATTCCATTGAATCAAACAGTGGCTCAACACTTCTGTGCTGCAAATGATACACTAACCAGAGAAATCACCTTCAGACCATGAAATACTCTTATCCAGAGATTTCCAGATCTTGCTACTGGGTTGCAACAGGATTTGAAATTCTACTCCAAAAACAGTTTCTCTCTCTTCCTTCTGCATTTTAAATCCCTAAAACCCAACAGCTCATTTTTAAAATCAACACAAACTACTACATGACATTCTGGATTAATACTTAATGTCTCCATATGACTTATTTCTCAGAAGTTCATCCTGTTGTTGCACGTTTTGTTGAGAAAGGCAGGGCGAGTTGAAGTTACTGGTCATATTACTCCATGAAGACTAGAGCAGATAGGTGACCCTTCTCTTTGACAGTAAGAAATTAGGCAGAGACAGCTACTATTTTCTTTTCTTTAAGAAGATGTTACCTTTTTTGCACTGCATTGCTCCAATCTTTGCTATTTCCCGGGATCTTAAGATGTCAGCAGGAATTTGTTATAAATCGCCTAAACAGGAGAATCCGTAACTTCCTAAATCACATCGTTTATAAAAAATGTCAGCTTCTGTCAGAGCACAGAAAGTTCTTTTAAAGGCATAATTTCATTTTATGGCCCTGGCCAAAGGAAACAGTTGTCCTTTTTTTCTGCATGGTTCATCCCTGGCACTCTATCATTTTCAAAAGTCTCCTTTTTTTTTCCACAGCAAACAATAAAAATTTAAGTTTCAATGTCCTCATTGCAGTCAAGGAATTTCCTCAGCTCCTACTAGTTTAATGAAGCTGTGAAATATGTTACTCTGGAGCACAGATGATCTGTTTGCACAGCTTTCAAAGGATAACTTCACCAGTTCTGAAGCAGAAGGAAAATGTCTATTCCTTCCATTTATATGGCCAACAATAACTTCTATATTCTGACAGAATTGTGTGTACACTGGCGGGGAAGGGGAGTTTCAAAACACTTTATCAGGAAGTCCACAATCCAATAAAATGCAGGCTCCCCAGATACTGATCCAAACTGATGCACAGAATTTGACTCTGAAGTTTTGTTTTTCAAACACAGTTACAGTTATTTTTCTCAACCAAGAACAACAGTTGTATTTTTCAGCATAGACGACCTTAATAGATGCAAACAATTAGCAAACAATTCTTTTGAAGGAGAGAGAGAGCAGTAATATTTTTCTATCCAAAGAAAACTCAATACAGTAGAACTCCGGGCCTGTAACAGTGTACTCATCTACATCAGAACATTCAATGCACAAAAAAAAGTTCTTATTTACATTACACTGAAAAATATGCCAGTGGCAGATATCTCATTATCCACCTGACAACAATCTAGTGATCTCATAAGGACACTTAATTAACTGCATCTTGCAATTAATTAATTGCATCTTTCACTCTTGCAAAGGGAACTCTTTGTAGAATTTAATGGAAACAAGTAACTCCTTATGCTTCTACTGCCCATGTAGTAAATTCAGGTGAGAAATTGTTATACAACAGTGTAGGCAAAACTACAACATATGACTAAAAGCAACACAGCATTTACTCTCACCACCAAATCACAAAATCATTTCACAGCCTGGAACAGGATTTCTAAGAATCCAGTGTTCCTTTGAAAGAGTAAGTAACTTACTTTTTAAGCAACTTTACTTCCTGTCTGGCAATCCCTGGTTATTTACAAGCATTCCATATCATAATTTCATCAGCAATATTATGATCTCAGCAGTTTATCTCTCTGTATTAGCACTGAAAGATGCTAATAGAAAGTATTTTTTTAAAAACATATCTATGGTAACTGGAAGCTTAGCTTTCTTTGATCAAGGTCTGAGAAATATAGCACTCTGAAGACTTCTAAACTAAATATTAAAAACACATTTCTTTACTCAGCAGCATTTACTCTCCTTTCAATAGAAGATGTGGGTTCTATTTACTCAAGTCATCTCTGAATGTTTTACAGATCAGAAGTAAAACACTAACAGCTCCATCAGTAACACCTGCTCTTCTTTCCCCTATCACCCTACTCACACATTCTAAGGAATCAGCTAAAAGATGAATACACAATGCAGATACTACCAGATATTTTGGCTGACTACTCACATCATACTCTGCAATTCAGGTGTAAAGCTCGTTGATTTTCTTCCACTGCTTGAAGAGGCAACTGCTGACATCGGGCTGGCCACAGTGCTGCTCATCTGGGTAAACAAAGAAATAACAGCACTGCAATACTTGTATTTCATTTCCAAGAGATCACATGTATGTTTCACACTAGATATTTAAAAGCAAGAAAAGATATTTGGAGTAACATGGAAGGTAAAGATTCTGCATACAAAAAAAAAGCCTATGTGAGGCACTAGAAAGCTTGAGTTGATGTTTACTGTGACCAAAGTATTGGAAATGTGCACTAACTCTAAAATAAAATTTAGAAGTATCCTAAAAAGTACCAGTATAAAACCATTAAGATGAAAACACCACTACTCTGGAATAGATGGTATTCACAGATACCAGAACCCCTGCTGCCCAATCATCCTCCTATATTTCTGTATATCCTAACCACCAGTAAATCACATCCACACCTTCTTCAATGAGGCTAAGAGTAAAAAAAGAGTCTCACAAAAAGCCAGCTAAAACTTTATGAGCACAGAGATGAGAAACTTCCTTTATAAAACAACCACCTCACACACACAACTTAAAATTCTTAAAAGAGTAATGCATTAGAAAGAGTAGACCTGACCACCATCATACAACTCATGCCAGTGAAAGTACTATATTTACACAAAGTATCTTACAGTTTTTCTATATAAATATCTCATTCAATAACTCCAAAGCAAATCCAGGACACTTTAATTCTTATTCTATGAAGTAATTAACAAATTTACATTTCCCTCTTTAACATTATGCAAGTCAAATGGCTTTGAACTATTTAATTTTAAAAAATAATTTAATAATTAAAAAAATAATTCCTTGCTAAAGTACTGACTAAGCAAAATTTAATTACGGAAAACTCCACAAATATGTAAAAGGGAATTTCATTTTTCCCTTCAAAAAAATTAATAAAAATTGCATACTGTGTAAATCCCCTAATAAACAGGATATATTCTCACTATATTTCTTAGTCTTCTAGTTTGTTACACACTAGTAACAGCTGAGTTGTATTGCTCATTTCTTGCACTATTTGTAGTAACTACAATAAAAGCTTTATGTTGATATAGATAGCTTCCTGTGCTGGAAGAGATCCTACTTCTCTCCATTTTAAAATTCAAAGGATAACACTGTTTTCTAGTATAGAAATCCACCACTTCCCAGGGCAGCCTGTTCCAATGTTTGACCACACTTTCTATGAAAAAAGCTTTTCCCAATATATGAACCCCCCTTGGAACAACTTGAGGCTATTTCCTCTTCTCCTATAGCTTTGCACACATGAGAAGGGCCTGACCCCACCTGGGTATCTTGTCCTGTCAGGGGGACTGAGAATATCCCCCCCATTCTCCAGGTTGAGCCCCTTTCTCAGCTCCCTCAGCTGCTCCTCATCAGAGCTGTGCTCCAGACCCTTCCCCAGCTCCATTCCCTTCTCTGGACACGCTCCAGCCCCTCAATGTCCTGGACTGAGGGGCCCAGAACTGGACACAGCTCTCGAGTGACCTCAGCCATGGCCAGCACAGGGAACGGTCACTGCCCTGCCCCTGCTGCCACACCAGGGCTGGTACACCACTGGTCACCTGGGCACAGCTGGCTCACATTCAGCTGCTGTTGGCCAGCTCCCCCAGGTCATTTCCCACTGAGCAGCTTTTCAGCCACTCTGCCCCAGTCTGCAGCACAGTACAAGGTTATTGTGACTTAAGTACATCATCCAGCACTTGAACTTGCTGAACCTCACAAAACCAGCCTTGATCAATTGATCCAGCCCTTACAGATCCCTCTGTGCAGCCTCCCTACCCCACCCAACTTGGTGTCGTAAGTTTAATTTTTTTTATTAATGCTTTCATGTAGATTATCAGACTTCAGTTCATCTTCAGGCAGATTCTAATTTAGGTCCTCATCCTGTAAGCACTTATGCACATGTGTAACTTGAATCACAAGTTTGCTCCCACTCAAGTCTGATTTTAATCACATGAGTAGTTACACACAAGGCTAAAGTGTTGTCTGGATCCTGCCATAATCAGCAGTTACCAGAGTCATCTAACCTAAACAGTCAAATTAGTGAATTTAAAAATGAAATAACAAGTAGAAACACTCTTAACAAAGAAAGGTGCCAATATTTACAGGAAAATTCTATATATCCATGGAAGGGAGTTAAGAGGAAGTTGGCTTTGTACCCATCTTAGCAGAAACTGCCTGAAGTTTTAGAAATTTATATGTATTTTATTTTTCATCATTTGATTTGGACTAATTAGGACTAATTTTAGTAGCTATATTTTTTCTATTCAATACCATAGTACCAATATTCCTAAACAGAGAATTGACAGTGTATTCATTAAAAACTGAGTAACATGCAGATTTAAGGAGGTTTTAATTTAGATTTTTTTTAAATCTAATTACATCAGTTGAAGAATATAACTGTTTTCTTTGAATATCCATGACAGACATTGTGCTTTATCCATGAGGTTCTGTTCTGCTAATTCATGAAACATTCTTCCAAAATTCCCAAAAACCATGGGGCCCAATTCCACAGTTGCCTTTTCACAGCATAAGGTCTGTGATTCATGCTTGTCCCATTCTAGAGTAAATCCTTTTTTAGGTTCCTTCCCTCCAAGTGGACAAGAACAGTTTGATTAAAAAAATTTGAAGGGCTGTACATCTCAGTGGTTTGAGAGCTGAAAGTTTATCAGCTACTGCTTCACTACAAACTTGGGTCCTTCTATTGCAACCAAACGATTTAACTTTCAAATCAAGCAGGTGTACAGCATTTTCTTGTCATAAAAAACCAACAGCTTGTCAGGCCTCATCAGACCCTTTACAATAATTACTTCCACAGCCCACATTTTGTTTGATGGTTTAGATAATTAACTTCTTTACACATCAAAGTCCCATCCTCCGTATGTTCTATTTCCTTTCTTCCGGAGATTAAAAAAAAAAAAAAATAAAAAAGATAATTCAAAAGCAGAAGCACTCTCAAATCATTTTTTTCTGTAAGTACAGCTATCATGGAACTGAAAAGCCTGCAATGATCTTCAATGGGTCGATACACTGTATTTGTTTTAGCTCCAAACGGAAATGCAGCTGTTTGCCATATTCTATAAAATGAATTCAGATGTTCAGATTATGTCACAGATTATTTCAATCTGCTGCATTTTAATCATGAACTCTAGCAAGAAGATAACTTCTGATTAGCACTATTTGGACTGGTAATTTTGAGTTCCTATCCAAGTAGGTCCAGCTTTAATAAATTCTTTTCTCATAAGTATAACATTGCAATCAAATGTATAGTAAAAAACACATTCAACAGTGTATATAATCACTGATATAAATGTTTAAAAGCATCTACTGTAATCTCTATGTCTTTTACACTGAAGAGTTATAACAAAAAACACTTGTTCCATGTGAATCACAGAACAGAAGTTATCAGTTGAGGGAAACAAATTTTAAGTAATTTCTCATCAGGTTTAGGCCCATCCCTCTCACCACAGTAAAATACCTAGGTAGATTTCTTGTTGCATAACCCTCCTTCATATCCATATCCACTCTGAAATTACCAAGCAATATGAACTTACACTGAATTTTCTACAATCAATAAGTGATCTGTATAACCCATGTATTTATTCAAGATCCAGCTGGGAGACATAAAAATTGGAATTCCACTGCTCCTAATATATCATATTATATATTAGGTTTATATATTTAGGCAATATCCAATACTATATTTACATATAATATATGTATAAAATCATACCTGTTAACCCAAACCATTCTGTAGTATCTTAAAACTCATCTCATTCCAACCCCCTGCCATGTGCAGGGACACCTTCCATCAGACCAGGTTGCTGAGGGCCCCATCCAAGCTGGCCTTGAACACTTCCAGGGATAAGGCTGACACCACTCCTTTGTTCCAGTGCCTCACCCACCCTCAGAGCAAAAAACTTCTCTTTTTCTAATCTTAACCTCCCTCCATTCCCCCTTGTCCCATCATTGCACATCCTCTCCAGCTCTCTTGGAGCTCCTTTAGGTACTGGAAGGTGCTGTGAGGTGTCCCCTTCTCCAGGCTGAACAAAAGAGACTCATTCAAGGCATCTCAGATACTACTCAGACACCACTAATCCCCATTGATGAAACGTCACACAAAAATCAAGGAGAAAGTTGCATCCAGTGACTACAGAACAGTCCTCTAACAGACAATCTGATCTAAACTCACCCAGGAAGAGCAAGAGTTAATAGCAACACAGTTTTCACTTCACAACAAGAAAAAAAATAAGTCTGCACTGGGTCAGTATAAAACAAATGTGGATTTACAGATATTTTCTCTGATGTCTCTGTTATAGGCTGAAGAAGTTGCTGGATTACAAAAAACTAGCAGTATCCCTGAAAAAATTTTTACACTGAATAACACAGAGTAGGAGTTACCATTACAATTATTTAATTCATCAAGCATACATCTAACATGGTTATCACATCAGTCTTTTCATAAATACATTTTGCATATAATCTGAAACCATGCAAAAATTTAAAGACTGACAAATTTTCATTTATATAAGCTCAAACAAAACAGGAAGGAAAGAAAAGCCAATATAACTATGAATTAACACAGAATTAAAATTAATGCTTTTGTTTCCACACTCTCTACTTCAGAGTAATTAGATTAACTAGTCTGTTACCACTGAGTATTTCATGGCCTCACCAGCTGACAAGAGGGTATAGGATAACAGTCTTATAGGACTGAAGATGTAAGAACTTAATTAACTACAGAAAATACAGATTTTTGTTACTGCACTTCTTTTAAAAGACAAAAACACACCATAATCCTTCTGAACACATGCAAGACTGGCTGAGTGTATGCTCAAAACTATAAAAAATAAGTTTAAAAAAAACCCAATACCCCATAACCAAATGCAAGAGTACATACACTGTTTTACTTGTCACCCACTCTCCCAGTAGCACAAATTAACTGAAAATGAAAACACTAAGTGTGAAGTCCCTAAGTTCTCCTGAGATGTTCAAGCAGGCTGGAATTAGAACACTCTAAAGGGTCTCAGATAAGCACAGTGCATGTGTGATTTAGGATTTTTATTATCCTCTAACCTGTTCAGGTCAAAAACTACCAGCTTTTTGAGTGACAATTAAAAAATGGTCTTGCTTACAGGAAATAGGATGAATAACTTCCATATTCCCTAAGCAGATCATCTTAAAAAGCCAAGCGCATAAAGGCACAAACTTTCAGGGAACAGTCAGACCAAATACAGGATTAGAAGCAATCTGTGAGCAGGCAGGGACACATCTGCACCAGGTCTGCACACAAGAATATTGTTCAAAGCTCAGGCTGCAATCTCAGCTTTCTTTCATTTTTAATTAATTAACAAAGTACCACAAAGCAGAATGCATGCACTATTCATTCTAAGGATAACGTATTACATCTGCTGCTGCTGCTTCCATTTATTACTTGATAGACCGGATTCTTAGGGTAGTTTTATTTTAAACTGAATACCAGAAAGAATTATTCATCTTATAGCTGTCAATGCACAGCCCAGCTTTCACCACCCAGACAAATAAGCATCTCATCTTTAACCATGACAATCTCTTAGAAGTGAACATGCTTGGAAAGCCCACACGAATACAAGGAATACAACTGAACATAATTTCCCCTTGTCCATTTAAAAGGCATTTCAGTCATTCATTCCCATGTAGAAGTCAGAGAAGAAACATGCATGGCTGACAACAACAGGTAAACCAAATTTTCTAATACATGTAGGCATATTTTCATCCAAAGAAAAACATGCATCCTAATGATTTCATCTTTAGAACTGTTCAACATCCCTGAAGATAAAATAATCCTTCCTGTTCATTTCTACATCTCAGTCTTTCTGCATTACTTTTACTGAAGACCTAGCATGAAAGCAGTAAACAAGCACAACTCTCACTGACTTAACAAGGAAAGAAAAGTCACTAAACCAACCTCAGACTAAGATAAAACCTTCTGACTCCATTGTATGCAATAACTGCTGTGTTTTACTCCAAATGCATGTCCTCACATTTGAAGCTACTCTTTGTCCATCCCCATGTTAGACATGACAGTTACTTTAAGCTTCTTCTGAACCAGACCACAAAAGGGTCTGGACTACTGAAAAAATACTAATACACAGATGTTACTGTTGTATTTGAGACTAGGAAATATAGAGAATAATTTTACTTGAGAGCTCTGTCTTGACATCTGGAGGTGTTTACAAACACTTCTCAGAGTTTCCAACTCCAGTCTAATCACAACTGTGTCCTTCCCCAGAAGTGATACATTGGTTTTTAAAAAGGAAGCAGACAAAATGAATCCAATACATACACCCACCACCCTCTGAACTGAATGTGCATACTTCTTTGCAGAGCTTTGTGCCACATTGGCAGTTAATAGCACTGCAAATTAAGCACAAATGACTTTTTCCTTCCTTACTAAAAATGCTTTAAGAAAACAGTGTAAAGACCAAACAATCTGAAACTAACAGCCAAGTTCTCACAGATTCCAGAATCTGACTCCTAAAACCCTGAATTTACTTCAACTAGCAATTGCTTTTTCTTAATACACAGGTTTTACAAACCTTCTATACAAATTATTTTAATAATTGTGCAGAGATGCAATTCAGTGGTCATGACCTTCCCGTGGGAACCACTTGCAATTTTCAGTGAAGCAAATACAAGGTGTGTTCACAGGTCTGGTGATAAAAAAAAAGCTTCCAAGTCATCAAGGACTTGAACACTTGACTCCAGCATGTAAGGATGAACAGGCCCCCATTGTGACTTGCTCAGTATTTTGCTTTTTCTGACGAGTAAAGCATTCCTGTATTAATGTGAGGAGGTCAGGTACGTTTTACTGCTCACTGGCCAGCAAGCAACTCCTCTATCGAGCATGAGATCCCATCTGCCTCCAGCTCCATTTAAAGTAAATTAAAATTTAAGGGTTTACTAACAGACGTTTTCTGTGAAGCATAACCAAGTCATCATTAACTTTAAACTGTATTTTCCTTTTCTGTCTAAACCTTCACCTGCCTTCATCTCCTTTCAAAATGGCATCTTCCCAACCTATCACACTGATTACATCAACCCTTCTCTCATATCACCCTGAGCTGTGTTTGATTCACTATGTGAAATACAATTAAAATCATTTCATAATATTAGTTCATAGTTGCACCCTGACCTTAATTGAATATTCTGGCATATCAGGAATACCATCAAGTTATGGCATCAACACACATATCTAAAATTCCTCATCAAGAATGAGCAGCCAAATCTATAGCTAAGATTATAAAAAAAAAAAAAAAAAATCCAATTCTTGTTGTGGAGCTGTTCCCATTTCAGAAATCAGTGCTTACCACCACAAGTATAAATTCTCTTGAGGAGAAAATGTCTACTTCCATTGTTGTTCATCTATGCAACATCTAAATCAAGTAAAGCTACAGGAAAAACAGCCATGGCTTTAATATAAGGTCAAAGCATGAAAGATAGCTCTTTAGGAGTTTGTCGAACAATATGTCAGTGACATTCAGGCCCACCCAGCCCTTTTCAGAGATCACACAGTCCCAGATGATATCCAGTAAGTTCCTGCTAAAATGAATGCACATTTCTCCAGGTTAACTTGGTACTCGGCCTAATCAGAAGAATTATCGAGTTCTTCATTGTTAAATGCTTTTAAAAATCATATGCTTGAATAGCATTTCAAGTAAAAAGGCCTACATTTCCACAAAAGTCTATTGGAAATCACATCTTCCAGACAAGCTCTTGGCCCCTTTCTTCCATTACTGCTACTTTTGTGATGGCTCAAGGACCTGTGTGAACTAGAAACTTTGCAGCTGACTCTGTGAAAGTCTGATTGTAATCAAACATGATACTTCAAACATATGCAAAATACAGGGGTAGAGAAAAGCCAAAGATTATTTATAAATAGAAATTTCACCTGTGATAGCTTGCAAAAGAACGCTTACTAAGATTACTTAAAATTAATAACGACTCCACGTAGCACTACAAATGCCAAGAACCTGAAACACAGATTGCAGATCAAATCAATACCACTTTCAGTACCTTTGACAGGCAGATTTTTTGATCAGCTCCAGATAAGCTTGTAACTGAGTCACCACTGCCTGGTTCCATGAGAACACAGGCCAAATACACATTTGGGTATTTCCAATTGCAACAAGAGCATTAACTCAGTTATTTTCTACGGTATAATTACACTGCCTTGGTTTGGCCTCGTGCCGTAGAACACCCTTAGAGTGATGACCTGGAAAGACACCGTCTAGCTGGTCTCACTGCTCCAGGGCAGCCCAGCAGAACAGCAGTAACAACATGAACAATGTTCACTGTTGCTCTACACTGTTATATGTAGGCAATTCTTAAAACATTTGTAGCTTGCTAAATTACAGCTTGCCTAAGCTGTGACAAGTTACTAATTGACCAATCAACTCTCAAACAGCTCCGTTCTGTACTAACCAGAACTGAGCCCAGGAGAGTAATTCAGCTGGTTATGACACTCAGAGGCTCTAAAGGCCACAGAGTTCTGTGAAATCTTAAGCAATGACTTCAAATCCATAGATCTGAAAAACACAAGTTAAATGCCACTAAAGGATTTCTTGTTTACATCTCAGAAACACAACTTTGAGCTTTTCCTCCTGCAGTTTTAGTATATTCTGGTTAGAGCTCAAACTTTTCTTCAGAATCATCACAGCTAAGCTCTTTAACTGAAAACTAACTTTTTCAAACTTTCACAAGCAGAGATAGATGAGGCTTTCCAAAACCATAATTTTATCCTGTTACAGTTAGAAATCTACTTTTGCCATCAACATTCCCATCTACACAGCAACAATACACAGGATAAAAAAGGAACCAAAATAAAACAAAATGTGATTTGAATATTAGTAACATGCAAATAGGAAGAGCCTGTGTAAAGTCCACCAAAGTTAGCAAAAGGACCGATACTGCCTTCCATACCACTTGGATCTGGCCAACAGTAAAGAATGATATGCAAAAAGGGAGAGGGTGGATGCCCTGCATCCTGCCAAGTAAACGCTGCTGCCTTAATCCAAAGGAAAAGTGAGGCCTGTACCAAGAGAATGATGTTGGAGTTACAGAAAAGACTTCAAAAGAAAATTTTAGTGAAACACCAACACTGCTGCAAACCTTGAAACAGATTCACTTGTAGGAAATCAAACATCTCACAATAAATCATTAACACTAATGCCATACAGCAAATTTGCATTGTCTGCAACACCAGATTCCTGCTCCCATTTCACAAACACAGTAATATATATTTTGCATGTATATATGCTTTCAAGCCATCGACTGCAAATCATCCATTTGTGTAATTTCTAGGAACTTAGAAGCAGTTGATCTGTACACAGGAAGTATAAAAATATTCTAAAGTGGAAAAATAACTTACAGCTAATACAGAGAAACTTTCTTTTGGATCGTCAGTCCTAGGCTTTTAACATTTACCACTAATTTCTGTAAGGACTAATACCCTCTATAAGGAACACTATAGACAGACCTTGTGAGAACATTTTGGGATATCAGGAATACTATTAAGTTAGGGCATCAATGTATGTATCCAAAATTTCTCATCAAGAACGAGCAGCCGAATGCACCAGATTCCAAATAAGGAATACCACAGGGTTCCAGTTAGGAAATCACCGCACCTGTTCGGGCAAAATAAGTAAAATCCATTTCCTCCAGAAGAAATTTACAAACCAGTCACATTTCACAACATCAGAGTGACACGAAGAAATTAACAACCAGCAGTACCCTGAACTGCAGGCCAAAGCTCGGCCACTGTCACGTAATTTTAAAGAATTTAAAAAAAAAAAAAATTATTAGAAAAATAAAAAAGAGTCGTAGGAACACCTCCTAAATTAGTTGCAAGACAAAACGAACAGGACAGGGCAGGGTCCAATGTAACACTGAAGGCCACGAGAAAACCCCGCGCCCCCGCACCCCCCGCGCCACAGGTACCGCGGGCAGGAACCGCCCCGTTAATGCTCCTGAAGGCCCCAACAACGAGCAGCCTCGCTAAGTTAATTAATAGCAACACACTCCCTAATTGCGTGCCCTCTCTGGTGACTCACTCAAAGGCTCACCCCTGGGGATGGATGGATGGATGGATGGATGGATGGATGAGGAGGCTGAGATGTGCAGGGGAGGAAGGATGGAAGGAAGGTGGGAGCAGCTTGTGGTGCCCGGTCCCCCCACCCCGTGTGCGGACAGCCGAGAGGGGAAAGCGAGGGGCAGGCACTGAACCTCGGTCCTTCCCCTCCACGCGCTGCCTGGACCGAGGCGACAAACGAGGGGGGCGGAAAAGCAGCGGCGGCGGCGGCGGCTTTGCGCTGTTCCCCCCGCCCGCCACGGCCGCTGAGGGAGGGGGGGGGGGTAAAATGGCGCCGCCCGCGCCGGGGAGGAGCCGGTTCCGCCACAGCGGCCGCCCCGCAGATGGAGGCGGGGGCGGCGGCGCCTCCCGGGGCGCGGGGAGGAGCCGGGGCGAGGCGGGACTGCCGCCGCTTCCTCCCGCCCCCGCCGCCGCAGGGCCGCCGCTCGCAGGATCACCGGCGGTTCATACGTGTTAATAGCGCAAAGGCGGGTGCCAGGAGGATTGTGCCGGGCTCTTTACAGTGGTGCCCAGCGACAGGACGAGGAGAAGTGGCCATAAAATGAAACACAACAAGTTCCACCTAGACATGAGGAAGAACTTCTTTACGTTGAGGGTGACAGAGCACTGGAGCAGGCTACGCAGGGATTCTGTGGATTGTCCCTCTCTGGAGACATTCCAAACCCACTTGGTCGCCTTTGTGTGTCGCCTGCTCCAGGTGATCTTGCCTTGGCAGGGGGGTTGGACTGGATGGTCTCCAAAGGTCTCTTCCAGCATTAACAATTCTGTGATTCTGTGAATAACACAGTCAATTAGGTTGGAAACGACCTGTGAGATCGTCAAATCCAACCTATGACAGATCACCACCTTGGGAGCCAGACCGTGTCCCTCGGTCCAGTCTTCCCTTAAACACCTCCAGGGATGGTGTTGCAGGTACTGCCTGGTGGGCCATGACCACCTTTTTCTTCCCCTTCAGTGCCAGGCATTGCTGGAGAGCAGCAGGAAGGGGCTCCAGAGCTGCTATGAGTCCCAAAAGCCTGGGGATTTTGGGGACAGACAGCTGGATGTGCCTGCAGCAGGGAGGTGTGGGCATACACAGGTGTCTGGCCTCAGCACAGGTGCCAGCACACTCTCATCTCTGCAGCCACAGCTTTGTACAGGCATTCAAAAACAGCAGTGTGAACAACAGCAACCTGTGTTCATCTTTACCCTTGGAAACACCAATGGTGCAACAGCAAAACCCAGTTGTGCTATTTCAGCCATGACACTAATAGTTCAAAGCTGAGCTAGGGAAATTGAGACTGGACATTAGGAAGCATTCCTTTACTGAGAGGGTGGTCAGAGACTGGAACAGGCTTATGGAGAGGTGGGTGATGCTCTACTTCTTCCACTGTATAAGAGGCATTGGAACAATATCATTATCCTTTAATGTTGGTCGTGCTTTAATTTTGCATCAGTCCTGACATGGTCAGGGAGTTGGACTGGATGATTGTTGTAGGTCCCTTCCAGCTGAAATATTTTGTTCTTTTCTGTGCTGATTCAGTGCATTGGTGTGGTTACATACCCATGTTTTTCTCTTGATTCCTGGCAGTGGTGGCTTTCCTCTTCCTATATCCTGCCAATTCAACAGGTTGATGGGGAAGGGCATGGCTAGGCAACCTTTCCTTTCTTTTAACTTTTCCTTCCTCCTTTCAAGTTCTTCCTTGGACACCTCCTAATAGTAAGTTTCTATGAGTTTAGTTCGGTCATTCCACTCATCACATGCAGGTTTCTTGGGAGACAGGCTGATGTGTGCAATGGTATAAAGGGGAACTAATAAATGGGACCAACAGAGGTAAGTGGAGTGACCATTAGTGCTTTGGAAAAAATCTAACTTTCCTGAAACGTTTGTGGGGCATATAACTTCAAAAGTTAGGCTCTTTTACTTTGCCCTCCTTAGTCCCTTTTTAATTCAAACTCCTGCCTACACACCAAGCAGGATTCATATCATTTTACTAGGATTAATTCTAAAAAACTGACAGTTTAGAGACTTTGTAATTTTATGTAAATATCAGTATTTTATTCTTTGGGGGCCAGATAAAAAAGGAAGAAGAAGAAAGCTGTGGCAACCACTGCAGTGATCTTAACACTCTAGAGACAATCTAAATTCCAGTTTAGTAGAAAATAATCTTATTTTCTTTTTCCCTTAGCTGACTTCTGCTGCCCTTACTCTTTTTTGGCTACCACTCACTCCCTGTCCTTCTTGCTACTTCATATAAACACTCTGTCAGTCCCCTCTGTTGCTTCCTCCCTGTTCCCACCTCCCACATCAGCCTCAGAAAGACGAGGTGATTCTGCAGCTCGCTGCCGAGTGCTGCCAGCCCCTCTCCCTTCTGCTGCTGCTTACGATTATGGAAGTAAAGCCGATACCAGCCCGAGCACTGACAGCAACAGGGCAAAACACCAAGATATTATCCTGGAGAATGAAAGGCCTCACTCTGCTGATTCTTGCCTGCACAGCAAAGTCTTCAGTCATTGCTGTGAGAAGGATGGCCTGAACAGTTCCTTCCTGTTACATATTTTAAAATATCTGGGCAACCCCAGCCAAAGCAGGATTATCAATAAGCATTTTCCTGGAGAAAAAAAGAATCAAAACATTCTGTCAGGTTATGAAAAGTACTGCAGAAAAACTTGAGGCGACTCGAGTTTTTAGCCAAATTCTTTGATTTGTCAGAAGCTTACATTAAACTGAGGGAGGCGAGGCAGCGTGTTACTGACATTTCTATGCATATCTTTATATATCTCAGAATTGGTAGGACAGAATAATATAAGAACATAGAAAAAATAGAGAAATTACTATGCCAGTCTCATATGGTAATTTTAATACGGGAATTACTGGGATGATATGGTTGAGCATATCCAGTGTGAGCTACATAACTTCCAGGAGTTGGATAGAAGCAGTGTGACTTGGTGAGGTGCCTGAAAAAGCACTGACAGAAACATTTCCTGACAAATTGTGTTGCTGTGCAGAACCCTTTTGCCTGCAGTGAGAGGTTACCAGTTCATGAGGGATTGAAGTTCCTGCCCGATGATGAGCTGGGCTGATGAGAGAACATTCCCCCTGTTGCCACTCCTATAGGTGATAACTCCTGGCAGAATAATTGAACAAGACAGATACCTACTGGCTACAAAATCCAAAGTCAATATGAGAAAATCTGCTAGAAGACAGGAGGAAAGAGCACTGAGGCGTCCCTTCTAATAATGTGCCTTTGTCAAGCTGATAAAAGTGCAGAGGCTGCTCCCTGCTCAAGTCTGAATTCTTACAATACTTGCAAAGTGGGAAAAAAAAAAAACATGATCAGGTTTTTGTTACGTATTATACAGAACCGAAAAAGGGCACATACAAAATTATTTTCCCCCTTCTCAGGTCACCTTTCAGATCATGAGGTCATTATGAACTGTCTCAGCATTTTTACAAACTGGAGTCTGCTCAAACCATAATGCTTACAAAGTTTCACTTTGAATAGGCCTGATATTCTCTGTCATTTGTTTTCACTTTTTATTTCTCTGCAGAACATAAAAAGCCAGAAAAAGATTTTATTTTCCCCCTACATAGCATATAATTTACATCAATCATCCCAGGAGGTCAGTACCACTGGGGTGTCATTTAAATACAATGAATATAAAGTAATGAAGCTCTTGCTGGAGTGGATGGCCACAATTCTCAGAGAGAGAGAGAGTTTCCAAAGCATGTGGAGAAAACACAACGGGAGACCAAGTGAATTCATCACACCACAAAAATGTCTCCATCCTGTCGACAAAGTCATTAAAGGAAAATGAACCATTGTTACTCTAGACGCTTGCATTCCTTCAGCATAATAACCTCAGTATAGAAGCATTGGGGCAAAGAGAATTTGCACACATAGGAGGAAAAAAAATTCAATCTATTAAAAAAAAATAAAAATTCCAGATTATGTAATGAAAGAAATCCTCCATGCTCCAAAGAGGAGACGGAGTCTCTGCAGAAGCCACAACTAATAAGGAACCTTACGCAGTGGTACAGGGCGGTTTCTTTTCTTCCTGCCAACAAGTCAAAGTAAATGCCAACCCGGACAATTTTTTTCAGATAACCCACAAATTATGTTCTCCTTTAATTACACAAATGTTTCTACCCTTTGCTGATCCATAGCCATCCTGGTTTTTAAGATCCCTTGTTGAGATTTCTCCAGTACCATTTCCCTTTTCATATTCATTTACTTCCAATATTTTTTTCAGTCACCACTAAAGCAATCTGTGAGGAATGCAGGGATTAGAAAAGTTTACCATGTTCATTTTTATTTACTTTTTTGGCAAAGGATGTCCAAATAAGAGAAACTATCACATGTCTACAGTAAATCATAGCACATACCAGTTTATGAAAATAGATGGTATTTCTGTGGATGTCCCTCAAGGAAATACAGCTTTAAAGTCAACCACTGTGCAACCCCTGGTCAAAAAAAATAACATTAGAGAGCTGCAGCAGAAATCTCTCCTTTATTGTAAATTATTCCATGGTGTGGCAAGGACCTCTTTACCATACTAATTAAAACAGAAATATGCTAATTATATTACTACCTTTTATTGTCAAAACCATGTGGCAATGTATTGTATAGATTACTTCTTTTTTTTTAATACAAAAGGACTACCTTGATTTAAGCAAATACTGGAAGGGAAATCTGTTCTTTATTTATTTTCAGTAACTGCATGGGAACTGGGAGCCTACTAAAAAGGGAGCAAGCTACTGAGGAAACACATGCCAGCAAACACCAACTCATACCTGTTAATTACAACAAATATGCTCACAGACAACATCAAGAATGCTATTTATCCATCATTTACAGCCACTGAAGCGCAGGGAATGGAATTGGTTTGCTGGCAAATATCCCAATTAATTGGGCGTGCTATTTATTAGGGTGCTGATTAAAGTGTACTCTGCAATATAATAGTCGAGTATAAAGTTGCCAACTCTTATTCACTCCTGGCTCATAGGGATGAAAGCAGGAGAGTAGACTAGCACAATATGAAAATAATTATGTATTCTGTGCCAAAATGGATTTGAGGCAATTCCAATGGCTGGAAATTAAAGACCTGGAGAGACAGAATTAGGTAGCACCGGGATCTTGAGGACAGAGCTTTGTTTTGTGTACTCCAGTTGTGATCGAGACCTTCAATATGTAGTAGCCATTTTGCACATGTATTAGCACTTCTCTCAGAAGCCAACCCCATAGGCACACCCTTAAGTAAGCAGCATATGAATTAAACATAAAACAAGATAAAAGTAGAGTTTTGTTCCTGACTGATCTGAATCAATTTAGTTGAAGAAAAAAACTACTCTGGGGAGTCCTTTTCCCAGCCACGGACTTCTCCAGCCTGTCCAATGAGCTGCCTTAACTGAGACTGTGCCTTAAATAGTGCTTGTTTTCTGTGCCCTTTTCAAAACCATGGCTTCCACAAATTAGGCTGGGAGTTGCCACACATAATCAAGGAAGCATAGGCTAATAGTTGTATATGTTATCTCAGGTAATGCTTGAGGTTTGATATCAACCAAGATAACCACCAGAGCAAACCAAAAGCACGATTTGTAGCAGCAAAGAATGTCTTGCTCCTGTATCACTTTTAACTCACCTTGTTACTACTGAGGCAAGATCTGGGTAGAGGGCCCAACTGGTCATGATTATTAATGAGTTTAACAAGTCCACACATGCTTTTGTTCTTCCCACAGGTGTCACAGAATTTTGGCAACATCATGCATTGCACCTTTATAGTCAGAGATATTCAAGCGCAACCTCTGTGGTTAGAGAGCTCCAGAAAAGACTCTAAAAGCATAAAGTGAGCTTTGGTGCAGAGTCTTCCTTATGAAATTAACTGAACTGTGTGCCCCAAAAAAACATGCAGCTTTGAAAAGAGCACTCCAGCAGTACGCTGGATATCCTTGTCACCTAAAAATGAGCAGTAAACAGCAGACCAAGTGCCAATTCTCCCAAGCAATGTAAAGAGCTGACACTTAATAGCCAGAGACCGCTCTATCTAAGGAGCAGTGTTGGCTAAATGTTCAAATAGATCTCAAGGAGCTCCCTGAAACACAACATCAAGAGGCACTCATGAGCCCTGTAATCATAGCTGCCCATCACTCTGTCCTGCCTGCTGGCATTTCACTGAAACCACTGCACAAAATGTACAACCGAGGTACCTTAAGCCTGATGGAACCGGAAGCATACTGATTACCCCAAAATCAGGGTGTATTCTGGCAACTATGATACCAGGAGTAGGTTTCAATGGAAACCCAGTCCCCATGGTCAGTGTAGGCAAGAAACCAGTTCCTCCAAAAGCAGGCCTTCATCTGTGGCCATTAAACTTGCTCTGTAGAAGCCACTGACTGCATTTGTGAGGGCTGAGCTCAGTAATCCCATATCAAGTCCTCTGGGCTATGCTGTCTCCCGCCACCTGCCTTTCCAAAACACCTCACACAGATCCTGACTCAGATGTGCCAGCTCCATGGCAATTTTTCAGGTAGCCCAAGGCAGATGTAATGGCATTGGAAGCTTAATTCTAGGCAAGTGAATTGAGCCTTAAGTCGCTATTGAGTATCATGGTAGCTTGAATTCCTAGCATAAACAGTTACTTTTAGTCAACAAATTTAGGTGTCTGAACCTGGAACTCAGCTCTCCTCTGTGATTTGTCCAAGGAAAATAGCTTGGTTATATATAGTTACTTTTCATTTACATTGGATATACCAATTTCACTTACATTAGATATACCAATTAGATATACCAATTGTATATACCATATATCAATATGTTGATTGAGGAAAATCTGCAGGTTTCTGAATCCTTTGTATCCTTAGCAAAAACAGATCTGGGTCATTTGCCAAGGAGAGCAGGTGGCATCCTCAGGTTAACCATTTCCAAATGACATGGTTAGATTATTGAGGACTCCAGTCATAAGCCTTTGGAAGGTAAGTGAGAATTAGCCAGAACATTGAGCTTTCTTCTGCAGAAAAAAATACAGGCAGACGGCAGTAGTTCTTTCTGGATTGCATATTCATATAATGAAAGATTCCAGAATCAGTCCATTCAAAACAGTAATTTTTTGAGATGTAGGAACAGCGCCAGCAATTTCCATCAAATTACTACTGGACTGCAAAATAAATAACATCAGCCACAGGTTGCTAAAGATTTAATTTCCTTAATGTTCTGAAACAAATTCTTGTTATTTGACCATGTAGAGCAGGTAGAATGCTCAATTTATGGTCCTCTAACACTTATTTCTCAGGGTGGGTGCCCAGTGGTGATAATCTGTGTACATTAGATATGAGATACAAATATATCAGAGAAGCTTTTTTTTTTTTTTTTTTTCTCCTTCTGAATAAATATTTAAATATTTAGGGCCAAATTCCATTGCTAAACATATGAACACAGCTCTCTTTGAGCTCATTGGACTGGTGCATGTGTATCTAAGGGCAGAACTTGGCCCTTAGGTTTTAGATTTTAGCACCAAGCTTCCAATGTAAAATAACATGTGATCTGTAACACACAGGAAAGCAGCAAGACCTGGATTTAAAGGAAGGATACAATTACATATTTCCATCTTTCTTTTGAATAAGAAATACTGCTTTCAGCAGTGGTCCTAAGAATATCCTTAACTCTTCTTACAGTCTTCCTTTTGTATAAGGTGCTTCTCTGGCAGCTTTGGTCATTCCTGTAGCTGAGAAGCAGAGCAGGATACTTTTTTATTTCTTTGCAACTTTTCTCCCACTTCCATTCAGCCAGTTTCAACTTAGTATCATGATGAAAAACACAGAGCCATTTTAAAATACACTTACAGTAGTGATTTAGTTATGGTTTTTAAATTATGAAAAAGTCAGGATGTTGATTTTAAACTATAGGCAGTGTGTTCAGATCAGCCAAAGGATATACCCAGTAAACCTTTCAAAGGAGCCAATATTGTAGCTGGGATCAGCTAAAGCATTTTTACTGGGAAATGTCTACAGAGTGTCAAACAGCTCTTGAATCAGGACAGATTCTTTCCCTATGCTTGCTACCTCTTTTATCCCTCCTTTTAAAAGTATTTGTAAAATATTTAGATTTTTGGGTGTCTTTTTCTTTTTTTCTTCTTTTCTTTTTTAGGCTTACATTCATCTAACATCCAGGGTCAGGAAAGACGTGGAATGACTGCATGGCACTCATGCAATATTGTGTGACAGGACATGCAGTGTGATAGAAACCTGTACCAATGCCAAAAAAGAAAAAGACAATGCCAAAAAAATAAAGTGACAATGACCAAAGAAAATGTCAACTCAAAACAAAGACAAAAAGTCCTGCAAGTATAAGTGTAGTGATTGAGCCTTCTGAAATTTGTCCAGGGTTTCAAAATTCTTAAAGAATTGCCCTCTCCAATCTAATATAGCTCTGTATTTTATGATTATCAAAAAATACTCAGACTGTTATCAACTCTGTGAGCTTACTGAACAGTTCATATATTTTAGTGGGTTTTGTAACAGTGGGGTCTTGTTGGGAATTAAAGTTTTTGAGGGATGGAAGGCTTTTGGAAGATTTCTTATGAAGTTCACTGTTTACCTTTGATTCCTTTTCTGTGGTAATATGCTAATGCTAATGGCATCCAGCACAACAGAGAAAGATCTTGTAGTTTTAAAGTTTTACAGATGCAATTATAAGTAAAAGTGGACTGCTAGCTTCCTCCAGTCTTTTTAATGTCCTGCACAGATAGACAGACAGACAGACAGATTAAACATTAATCCTTCTAAAAATGTTGCTCCATTTGTGGCCGAAATAGTATTTTATGGCATTTATTGCAAAGGTCAGCTAGAAGTTGTTCTGTACAAAATAGCATCTTCTTCTATCCACTTGAAAAATAACTTCTGCTTCAGTTTCCTTCCTCATATGCCAGATTATTCTTTGCGTAATTGCAAAAATAAATACCAAAGAAAAAGAAAACCTCTCGTACAATCCACTTCTGTTATGATGCTTCCATAGAGTTGGTCAATTATTAATGAACATCTTAAGAAATAGAGATACCCAACCCAGTCTAGTTTGGCAAAATAGTTTCTTATGTTTTTTCACATGGGCTCAGAAGAGCGCATAGTGTGTGAAGGGCTTGCAGGATTCAGCACTATTTATTATGTCACCAGCCTCACATGCTGAGAGCTCTGATCACTTATAGCATGGGTATTTTCTTCCACTAACTGTTCTCTAAATTAGCATAATCTTTGGAAATTGGCTTGTGGCCTTCAATTCTGTACTGATGTGGATGATAAGGGACTGTACATTAGAAGTCCTGCTCATCATCTGACATCCTGCAGGTGTACATCAGCACAGAAATTCGCAGGCCATGCTGTCAGAGGGGACTTTGCCCCATCTCAGGTTTACTGATTCGGGCCTTCCAGAGCATGGATATTTTGGTAGGCATGTACCTACCCAGAGAAACAACGTGTTTTTGACAACTGATGTCAAAAAGCCCGCCCACTCTCCAAACATCTTGGAGCAGGGTTGAAAACAACTGCTCATTCACTGTGGACAAAGTCAGTGAGTTCAACACCTGTTGTAACAAATTCTTCTGTACACTCCGAGGCAAATCCCATGCAGGCAAGTTGTCCCTTGAGCCCTCAACAGGGCTATGAGAAACAATGAACTTACCTGACCTTGTCCACACCAGTGAGGCAGCTACTTCTACTAGTACTTGAGTGGATCAGAGGGTGGAGAACTATTTTTGACACCCTTCATCAAAAACAGGTCATTCTTCTAGAGACGGCAAAGCTCCAGCAACATTACAGGTCCCACATGCTGAAGTGCATGTGAAGTGGGGTGAGTTAAGGACAAGGGATCATCACTCTGAAAGGCACTTACTCATTTTAAATTCAGAATACTTTTGTTGTGGAATGTGGAATTAATGAAGTTTGTATTGATAATTTCATATACAATAGAAGAAAATAAGCAAACACTTTGTGTGCATCTATAAAATCAGGTTGAATTAATAATAGCCCAGTTCCCCTTTCACAACAATGTAAATCAAGAGGGGTAGAGCTGAAAGCCACTGAGTTACTTGTACATGAGAAACACATATTTCTGTAAACATTTCTGTAAACCTTCTTCTTACTTCTTACATGGTATAACTTCTTCTCACTTAGTTTTCATGATTGCCTGAAATAGTTATGTCTCTATTGGACACAGAACATAAAATGGGTAGAGGAAGGGGAACGTGGAAGGAACATGATGATGTGAATACAGGGTGGGCAACCAGGAAAAGCAAAGTGCCTGTCCCATTCTCATTTATCCCGAGCTACAGAGAAAACAGCTTTCAGACTTGCTAAACATTCTGAACACACTGAGAGCTCTCTGTTTATTTCAGATATGTAAAATGCCATAACTTGCCAGTAAATGGAGCTAGGCATGCAAGTGCATGCATGAAGATAACATATTAGTTACAAGAATTATAATTGTCCTGTCATTATCTTTTCTTTCTTTCCTGAACCAGAGTAAATGTTCCATAATCTAGCAAGAATCTCATGATAAGTAATGTTAGAAATAGTTTGGGTTTTTTTCTTTTTTAGCTGCCAACTGTCTATTTTAGACAAAACATCACCCTTTACTGTAGGCTTCCACATAAAAGCAACTTGAACAGTAACGTCTCTAAGCAAGCATGAATGATTGGCTGCAGATTCTTCACCAAAAAGGGAGTTTATTTACTCCACACAGGTCATAAATTTCCTTAGAAAAACTATCAGTGGTAATCTACATGTGGTGTTTAGTAAATAGAGCTTTCCTCTGCTTCCCTCCATCCTTCAATTGTCAAAAACAGTGGAAGACAGTTTTTTTGTGCCTAAAAATATAAATTATTCCAGCTCTCTAAAATGTAGTGGAAATAATGAGCTGAAATAATAGCATGTTCTTCACCAAGATGGACATTTGGACAAGGAAATATGAAAGGATAAAGTGAGTAACTGGAAGCAGCAAGTTAGCTGAAGTCTTGCCTCTGCTTCTTATGTGAAGCAGCACCTTATTCCACGAAGACTCCCACTGAAATCAGTGGAACTGCAGACAGAATAAGCATTTTCTTTTCTTAACAAGTTAAAAAAAAAATAAAAAAATAAAAGAGGGTGGGATCTGCCTTTTCATGTAATAGGCTTTTATCTGCTCAAAAATCGCGCTAACCTCAGGGTGAAGCACGGTATCTTTGAAAGCATTCCAGGGATGGGAAGAGCTCCTCTATCTTCTGCAGTACAAAGAGAAGCTTGGTAGTAATGAGAGCTGCTGTGGTCTTCGAAGAAAGGTATTGCCTCTGCTTTGCCCACTCTGAGGACCTCTTGCTTGTACCTCCTGGATACACCCAGGTTATGCCATTCTACTTATATTTCAAACAGGAGAACATCTAAGTGACTGTCTTCGTGATGAGTTTTCTGAGAAGACAGATGATTCTCCCTTGCTTTTCAATATGTGCATTTAATAAACTATATAAATATTTATATGGTAAACTAGAATAGCAGGTTTTGGTATTACATCACATAAGCTCCTAATATCATAATGCTCTTAATATCCCAAGGTCAGAGAACCTTGTTCACATTTGAATATCTACTGTTAATGGTTAAGATTTTAATTATTCTTGATCCTTCTAGGGCCTGACCAGCATTAGAAACAAGTGGTTTAGAACTTATCATGCTTATCATAACTGAATGATGAAGTGTGTTGTGAAAGAAATGTCCAGAATTTGTACGTGACTATTTTTTCTATCACTTCAAAACAGACTACCAAAAAAAATCTGTAGAGAACTTTGACTTCTGAATTAAGAGTATAAGCTAGATTTCAGCCTCGAAGGAATTTTTATGGTTGAATTATAGACTTCTAAAAGACACAATTTAAAACTGAACTGCTGACAGTCATTATGATTATATTTTTTATAAGCTACTATTAACTAGGATGAGACCTTAAAGGAGGAATAGATCCCATCTCTATCTGCTGACTCAAGAGTTTCTTATCCTTTCCTCTAAAGCAGTGCAGCCTACTGTCAGGGTAGACTAGATATTGGTCAGACTTGACTGACTACAGATCCAATCCAGTCTAGCAGCCCAGTGCTGCCATGGAGGCTTTGCAAAATTCAGCTGCCAACTCCTCCATCTGTACTGAGCACGCGCGAGAAAAACCTCAACAATTTTCAGCAGCTTCTAACTCAGCCAAGTTCGGGTGGATCCTTTTGGTCAGGGACAACAAAAGGAACTTACCTGTTTTTTTCCTCCTTATTCCTCTCCTACTCAGTAAAACTTCCCATCCCACCTCTCAAATAGATATTGGACTGAAATCTTAAAATGTTGTGGAACAATGTGTTTTCTCTTAATGCTGATCTTAGAAGCAGCAAAAGTATTTCTGCTGCAAGTTTCCAAAAAATTCAGCTTGAGGCAGACTCAGGATTGAAAAGATCATCCTGAACAGCTAAAAATTGGCAACATTATGTGAGTGAAAACAAGGTCTTATACTGGAAAGTGGTAGACAAGCTTAGCTGCACATTCTGCTGGCAGCTTTACCTATAATACTTTTTCTGCCAGATCTTTGGTCTTCTTTTACTAGAGAGAATCATTCCTATGATGTCTAATTTTTTTGTCACCTGTCCTTGTGGCTTGTTTTGGGACTGGCACTGTTGTCTCTGTAACTTGGCTGCCAATTCCACAGCACTTGACTTAAGGGATTGCTCCTGTTCTGCCCCCACACTCAAGGGCTGAAGGCCACACCTGATATGGGGCACACACATATTTCTGCTAAGATGTATGCTCAGCATTTTCAGGATTACATTATGTCACACCATAAATATGATTATTCGTGATGCCCTGATCTGGCCTGAGTGAATTTTCAGGAAAGAAAAGCAAAAAAAGTTCTTGTGGTCCTTAAAGCATTGGTTTGCTTTGCCCATCGTGCTTGTTCCATTTTCCATTACCATGTGCTTCCTTCCTTCCATTTCACTTCTGTAGACTGCACCATCTCTTTCATAGTTGTCTGTTTTCATCCTTTTCAGAACAAGCCTGTCACTATTCAGTGTTTTTCAAATGCTTCAGCTTCAAGTCTTGTTTTATTAACAAAGCATTTTTTTCCTGCCATCCATGCTATTGAAAATAGATTTACAATGGGAATCATCACCATTGCAACACTGAGAGAGTAAATGCAAGGATCTGGTGCTGTGCTTGTGGTTAGAAACACTAAATAACCCTCTCCCACTCGAGACTGAATTACATCTTGTAGTATCTCCTGCATGAGCTTTATTGAGCTTGTATCTGGCCAGAGAGCACTTCACTAGACTCTTAAAAAACAGCATGCAAAATTTAGGGACTCTGCAAGGTTCCAGATGCATAAACCCTTTTTAATTACAGCTATACCACCCACTTTCCCCATAGTTAGTCAAGAGAACCAGTTTTCACTAAGTTCAACAGAAAAATAACCGTGAAGTTTCTGGCTCATGCTGCTTTTATGCTGAAATAAGGGGAAAATAAATTTAAGTTATCATTTTTTAGCCTTTTTATCTCTAACACAACATACCGATTTAATCTGAATTCATCCAATGGAAAAAAAACAAAACCTTTTTCCTCACTCTGAAATTAGTTAAACTGAAGCTGGAAGGAGATTTAATGGAAAGGTACAATGCTGGTCTTGCCATGAAAAATTAGTTTTTCCCTAACTATGAGGACCATAGCAACTTCCTACAGCTAATTTTTAGTTCTTATTTTGCAATCAAAAAAAAAAATTAAAAAAAAAAATTGAGAAAGACAAGCCATACATTTTTCTAATCCTACTACACATTCAGATTTTTAGTGCCAGAAAACACAGGTCATACTTTCTCTTTCCAACACTGTTACAAGATGACAAGTAGGCCGCCATTTCTTCCTCACGATGATGATGACATTGTCATTTGCTGCTTTAAACCTCTCTGAAATATGTGCAATCTCAATGGGGCATAAGCAGCTGCAGACAGGGAGGGAAATGGGAGAACTCTACAGCAGGACCCACACCTAGGCTTGCAGTCCCTGCACATTAGAGAAGCAGAAAATACATCATTTAGGAAAAATACAGGAGCAGTAATTGTTTACTTTGTCTTTTGTACAGCCCGTGTGTCTCTCTGTGCCATGGAGAAGCCAACAGTTTTTCAGCAGGGACAGGGCAGGTTTCCTACCAGATTTCCAAATTTTTTTCCTGGTATTACTGGATACCAAGCTCTGCTCATCTTTGGATCTCTGAGAATTTAACACATATTTTTCTGTCTCAAAATATATATATGTAGTACTTTGGATCACATTCTGTACTGAAGGAAAACTTGCTAAAAGTCCTGACTGAGATCCCAGAGCATTCAGCATCAGATCCTGAGACAGAACACAAGAGTCTCAGCTCTCAGTCCTCACTTCGTACTGAAAATGCTGGGGGGAAAAGTAAAATTCTCTAGTTCATTTTTTTTTATGCAATCATTTTCTAGCCTGTCTATCAAATCTTTATGCTTTTGTTTGTGTCAGGGACTATAAATGCTAAAAAGTAGTGCATGATGCTGAAATATTAAATGCTTTAAACTAATTTCAGGACACAAAGAATCTTCTTTTATCTGGGCTGTAAATCAGTGGGGCAGGGCCACAGTAGTTAAACAAACCATAGTAATCCATAGTCTGAGTAAGAATGCTGCAGTTACAGAACTCATTACCACACGCCTACTTAGCAGACCGAATAACGTGCTAATCTAGAGTTACTATTTGTCATACTTAAGAAAAAGCAAAGAATAGCTGGGCAAACAGTCAACTTCCAACCAAAGTGAAAGTAAAGCGCTGCCAAGAGACACTGGAGCTTATCTCGCCCCTACTGAAATGAATGGAAGTTTGGGAAAAACCTGCTCTAGCATTAAGTTTACTTAAGTTCACATATTTTGGCTCGATGCACTCTTTCATGAGTGAATAAAAAACTTTGGGAAGGTAGATGTTGGAAACAAGAACATTGGCAATTCTTTCACTATAGTAATAATTGCTGACATCGCTGTAGTCGCTCTGGCTAAAAATATCAAATACAATAACAAACCCAGTGAACCCATTCATTTATTCCCGTTTCACAAAGGCTATTTACATACACAGAGAGGCTCAAAATAAATTCTGTATTCATCATTTTTGCAGTACATTCCAGCCCAGAAAACTGGCATCGAAACTATTTATTTAGGGAACATCATCCAGGTTAGAATCTTTCATATCTGATAATTATTTTTCATCTTGAGCACCCAGTACTTACAACAGGAGCGTACTAGGCCTATGTTTTAGAAATGTGATGGTAAACAAACTCAGTGCTCTTTAAAACATTACCTTTTTGTCCAAAAGCAGTCTAATTATGGCTGTATTCACAACACAGTTAAAAGTGAAAAAGCTAAAAGACAATTTAAATTGCAGCAAGCCCAGCCATACTAATGAAAATTCGATATTGTAAAGTGGATCTGAAGGTGTTTGTTAAGATATAACTTGCAGCGCAAGCACATTTTTTCCCCAACCTCCTACAATTCTCTAAGATCTTAAAATATGACCCATTTTGCAACCAGTGCTAAAATTCCGAGAAGTTCTGAAATAAAACCCGAGAAAAGCCGAGCAGCAGGGTTGCTCTCCATTCCAGCCAAATCCAAGCCAACGTTCCAGATTATATATATCATAACATGAATGACTTCTTCTGAAAAATCCCATCCAGCTTTTATGTAGGTCCATAAACATTACTGGTACTTTTATTAATTTGTCCATAACCATTTAAATAAAATTCTAGAGCTCTGAGCCATGATCTGTTCCAGACTGTAGTAAGTTCCTGTTAAATGTGTAAATGTTCAGCAGAAAGATATTTTTGCACGGAGACTGAAAATCAGCTGTGCCAGATACCTGAAACTTTGTTAGGGCACTCAGTGGAAAATTTTATTTCTACATTATAAATAACCCTGGACTATTTTAGGTGACCTTAAACTGGTAGCTTCCAATGACTTATTTTAGTTTATCCTAATTAACTTTTTATTTTATTTTAGTAGGAAGAGAGGTGACTGTAAAATTTTTAGTGTGACTAATTAAACGTGGAAACGTATCTTCTTGCTTGAAATGAAATAAATCATGATTGTCAGGCTCATATAGCATTTGGATATAAAACAACTCTTTGCCTTCTTTCTAGTGCCTTTGGAATGGCTCTTTGGGAATGTATTAGAGCCAGCTAAAGAAGGGGGGAAGGAAGCCAAAAGAATCTATGGACATAAATATTTTGCCAAAATAAGTATGAAAAAATGTATTTTCTGTATCACAACCACAGCAAACCAGAGCTTATGCATATATACTAATCCGTATAGGTGATGAGTAATTGTGCCTTGGAAACGCCTGTGGCCACTTTTGGGGAAAAGCAGATCCCTGTGGTTGACAGGAGAAGCAGGGCGAGCTCAGGACGGGTTTGCAGCGTTATCCACATGGATCGCGTTTTCTCAACGGGATAAAACGGGATAAAAAACTTCCAGAGCCCTTGCAACCTTGGGCCGGGAAAAGAAAATGAAAAAAAAAATTAAATAAAAGAGAAGGAAAAAAAAAAAAAAAAAAAAAGAAAAGCGTTGAGGAAGTAGAAAAGCGAAGGGCACAGATCTCTGCAAGGCAGCGGGTCGGGGGTGCCGCTCCCCGGGGGAAGCGTGGGAAAGCCGCGGAGCGGAGGGAGGGATGGATGGATGGATGGATGGATGGATGGATGGATGGATGGATGGGTTGATGGATGGGTGGATGGATGGATGCAGAGGTGGATGGAGGGACGGCTGCGGAGCCGGGACTGAGTGGGCGCCCGGCGGGCGCGGAGCGGGGCCGGCAGCCGCAGCCGCAGCCGCGGTGCGCGGAGCGAGAGCTCTCCCCTGTGACCGATCGGCGGAGCCTGCGGGTTGTTCTCTGCTCCGGAGCCGAGCGGGGCAGGAGCCGCCGCCGCCTCTGCTCGCACCTTCCCCGGGCACAGCCGGGGTTTGCCCTGGGGGCTCAGAAATTGGGGGTGCCAAATTGGGGGCAGGAAGGCGCGGGGACAGCGGTGCCGGCCGGCAGGAGGAGGGCGCGGAGGCTCCGCGGGTGGAGGAACAGCCCCGCAGGAACCCCCAGCCCTAAAGCCGCACTCGGACACCCCGAGCTCGGGAATGCGGGGCAGCTCCGCCGGGGCAGCTCCGCCGACTTTTGGCGCAGCGTCCGGCGGGACAAACCCGGCCGGGTCGCGGTGCCGGGCTCGGAACAGCTCTCGGAAGGGCCACATCACCCGCACCCAGCGCGGACAGACACACACACACAGCGCCCCGAGTCACACACAGGCGGCGAGCAAGGAGCACACACGCAGCGCCGACTTTTTACAAGAAGGTGGAAGTAGCAAGTCGGAGTAAAGCCTTAGAAATTAGAGGGCGGGTTGTGATAGGCTGTTATCTGCGCGGGGAGGCGGTGACACTTTCATACCATTGGGTATGTAAATGGTTTTTAATAAGATCTGCCCTTTTTTTTTTTTTTTTTTTTTTTTTTTTTTAAGGGAGAAAACAAACCAGACTCCCTTTACCTTAATAGTCTGAAGGGGGTTTTATAGCTTTCATTCATTCAAGGAAATGGTTTAGGCTTTAGACTACCGGAGACTTAGCAAAATACTCTTTGGCACCAGATTATTCTTACTCTTTTTTTTTTTTTTTTTTTTTTTTTTTTTTGCAAACAAGATTTTTCATGCTTTTTTTTTTTTTTTTTTTTTTTTTTTTAATTTAAACAAACAAGCCCAAAAGTGTTAATGGAAAAAACCCGGCGAGAACTGGAGATTGGAGACCGTCTCCTGCTCCCCCCCTTCCCCGTCCCTCTCCCCGTGGGTGAGAGTTTCTCCTCCTGGGGGGGATGCACATTGGTTTATTTATTTTGAAGGCTGCAAAAGTCTGAGGACTGAAGCACCACGTGCTACTGACTCTCATCAGCATAATGATCGCCTTAGCCAGAGAGTCCTGTATATATAAACCACAAAAACCTAATCATTAGAAATCCCAGCCTCCAAAAACCACATTCAGGACAAAAAAACTGTGGCGTGGGTTTGTTATTTTTTTTCCGGCTCCTTCATCTTCCCCGACCTCAACTTCTTGGGACCCAAAAGAAGTTTGTAACTTTTGGTTGCTTTTTTTTCATAATTATTATTTTTAACCCGATTTTCCAGAAAGAAAAATAACTCAAACAAAGCGACATTTTAATGATTTTTTTTTTTTTTTACTGCTGCTGTTGTTCATCAAGGGCGGAAAAAAAAAAAGCAAGATTTTTGTTCGCCTATTCAACTCTACGGACTTGGATCCAGCAGCGACTTCATGTGAAGGACCGGGCTGCACCGGGGCTGCCTTTTCCTAGAATTTGCTTGGTCATATTTTAGAAAACAGCCTAAGGAGGGGTGTTTTATTGTTGTGCTGATTGTTTTTGGTTTTTTTCAACTATGATCCCCGCTTCTTTTTCCCTGGGAATCCGAATGTTCAACTTTTCTTAAGTCCTGATCCTCCGAAAGGAACTAGCCAAAAAGTCTGTTGTAATTATCAGCCCTGTGACTTTCCTCTTCGCCCCAACAACCCCAGTAACTTTGTTTCCCCGCCGAAATAGCTTCGGGAAACCTTTTTTTTGGAGGGGGGGAGCCCCTTTTCCCAAGCCCCTTCCCGAGCTCCCGCTTCCTGAAGCCAGAGGCAATAAGCGGGGGAACCCAGCGGCTCCTCGCCTCTGTCCCAGCGAGGCTTTTTGTTTGCTCCTTCTTTTTTTTTTTTTTTTCTTTTCTTTTTTTTTTTTTTTTTTTTTTTTTTTTTTCTGTGTGTGTGTCCGGAGGAGGAAGATTTCTTCGGAGGAAACCGGGACGTTCCCCTGAACCCCCCCTCTCCTCTCCGCTCCTCTCCGGGGCTGAGTTACGCTACGATTCTGTCGGCCACCAGCAGCAGCAGCCCAGGAAGCTGAAGCAGCAGCGAGTTCTACTCCTCCCAAGACAACCTTTGGAAAATCCGAAAAGGAAAAGAAGACGGGAAGGGGGGAGAAGAAAAAAGGGACGAAACTCGAGCACTTAAGGGAAGAAGAGGTGGCTAGAAGGAGGGAAAAGAGCAGAGAGACTGTGCGAGAAGGAAGGAAGGAAGGAAGGAAGGAGGAGGAGAAGCAGCAGCGCTTTGCAGCTGGGCAGAAGCCGGGACCATGCAGTTTCCAGCCGGGCTGTGCTGAGAGGGGCAGCCCCGGACCCACCGCCAGCCTCTGCCTCCTCGCTGCTCCAGGCTGCAGGCGCCCCCAGATCGGCATCACCCCTCGCCCCGTCCATCTTTCTTTAAAAAAAAAAACCAAAACAAACCAAAAACAGACTGAGATTTTTTTTTTTTTCTCTTGCGTTTAATCCGCTCCTTTTTTTTTTCTATTTTTTGTCTGATTTGCTTTTTTGCCCCTTGTCCTCACCCCTCCACTTTTTCATTCACCCCTTTTTTTCGCTAGATACATATATTTTTTTTTTTTTTTAACAACCCCCACCCCCCACTACACGCCTCCTCTACCAGCGATCCCCCTACCGCTCCCCCCCCCGCCCCCCAATTCGCTAACTTGTGGCTGTTGTGATGCGTATTCCCGTAGATCCCAGCACCAGCCGGAGGTTCAGCCCCCCCTCCAGCAGCCTGCAGCCCGGCAAGATGAGCGAGGTCAGCCCGGTGGTGGTAGCCCAGCAGCAGCAGCAGCAGCAGCAGCAGCAGCAGGACGCGGCGGCCGCCGTGCCCCGGCTGCGCCCCCACGATAACCGCACCATGGTGGAGATCATCGCTGACCACCCCGCCGAGCTGGTCCGCACCGACAGCCCCAACTTCCTCTGCTCCGTCCTGCCCTCGCACTGGCGCTGCAACAAGACCCTCCCGGTGGCGTTCAAGGTGAGACAGCCCCTCCGGCAGCCGCCGCGGCCCGGGATGCTCCCCCCGCGCCCCCTGCCCTTCCTCCCGTAGGGACTTCTGTGCCCCCCTCCCCGGCCCGCAGTGTCTCCGGTCATCCCCGTCCTGCAGGAGCTTCTGTGCCCCACGGCCCGGAGGGATTTCTCTGTGTCTGTCCCGCAGTTCCACCCCCCCAGCTCTGTCCTTCGGTGCCTTCTGTGCCCCGCGGCCCGCAGGGGCTCCTGTGCCCTCCCGCCCCCGCCCTGCAGCATCTCCGTGCCCCAGCGGCCCGAAGGGGTTCCTGTGACCCCTCTGCCCCCGCAGTGTCTCCGGTGGTCCCCGGGCCGCAGTGCCCCCTGTGCCCGCCTCACGCCCCCAGCTCTGCAATGCCTCCCCGTGCACCCCCATCCTGCAACGCCTTCTGTGCTTCTCTGACCCCCCCAGTCCCGCAATGACTCCCGCTCCCCCCAAATGTTCAAGCGGCTTCTGTATCCTATCACCGTCCCGCTGTGCCTCCCGTGCCCCGGTTCCGCGATGTGCCGGAGTGCAGCCCCCGCAGTGCCTCTCACCCCCCTCTCCCGGTCCTGCAGTGACTGCCGTGTCCCCCATCCTGCTGCGCTTCCTGTGCCCCCCGTGTGCCAGCTCTGCCCCCTCACCCTTGCTGCGCCCCCGGTGCCCCCCATGCTCTGCCCGCCCCCCCTGCACGGCCCGCATCCCCGGAGCCATCCCGTTATCTCCATCCCCGCGGGGCACTGCCGGCCTGTCCCCCTCGGCAGCCCAGGGGCACCCCCCTCAGCATCCCCCCGGGAGACACCCCCTGCTCCCCCAGCCTCTCTCCTTGGGTTGTTTTATTTTTTTTTTTTTCTGTAGAAACCTTTCCCTCCCTGGGGAAGGAGGGAGTCAGCCCTCAGCCGGAGCTCAGTGCGGCACCCCTCCGCCTCGAAACACCAGTCCCTGAGCCACGGGGGTGCCCCTTCCTCCCCTCCGCTCCCGGGAGCGGGCCTGGAGGATTTGGGCTGGCTCTGAAGCGTACAGGGGGCGGCTGGAGTTGCAGGGTCAGGCTGCAGTGGCAGAGGGATCGGGGCTTTGCCCTCCAACAGCCCGGGCAGAGATGGGGCTGGGAAAGGGGGACACAGAACACCTGGAGGGGGGGGACACAGGGCCCCTTCCCTTCTCCTGGTGGACAACCGAGGAAGTGGCTGCCCAGAGACGCTCTCCTTGGCAGGGTCGCACATTTCCATAATAAATCCCACCCCGCTCTGCTCTGGGGATGCTGCTTTTAATTTTCTGTCTCCATCCCTATGGCGCGCTAATGAGAGGAAACGATTTTAGAAAAAAAAAATGTAATAATAACAACAATAATTGCGTGCTTTAAAGCAAGCCCTTTTTCCTCCTCTAGCAATGTTTCTAAGTGCTCCCCCTGGACTTTTCCTTCCCGTGGCTTTTGGTAGGGAGGGGGCAATGGCTGGGGTGTCCCCAAGTGCCTTCCTAAGCAAGTCATGGGTCAGAGTGTGATGGGGTGGCCCTGCAATGCTCTCCACGTACCCACATTTTCCTATGAAAAATAACACACCTGGAAATCCCTGAAAAGACAAAAAAAGTTCGGGAACAATCTCACCCAGCGCGTTCCAGAACATCGCCTTTTTCTTGTGTTTCCCGTCTGCCAGCCGTGTTATCATGGCCGTTTGTCCGGGAGAAATAGTAAAAGTGGTTAAATGAGCCCCTGGTAAAGTGAGTGCTGATAACGATGGGGATTTGCTTTGTAGATGTTGCGGGTGCGCGGGTGAGGCTTGGCTAAAGTGCTCGTGTGTGTGGGAACAGCTCGGAGAGGCTGGAATTGCGGGAGGAACCCTTTGCAGAGGGCCTACTTGTGCAGGACACGATGGTCAGACTGAGCAGAAATGGCAGGAAAATGGGGTGTCTTTTGGCTTCATGGCTTGGTGTAGCACTCAGAGGCTCTCTACAAGTGGATCACAATGATTCTGATTCAGAGGGGCTGCGGGGTAAGGAGGAGGAGCTTTCAGAGAATTGTGATTATAATTTAATTGAGCACTAGATTAAGTTGGTGTTATAGCTGCTCTTTAAAGCAGGGACGCGGGAGCTGTTGCATTATCGTGCTCACGTTGTTGTTCTCATTTGAGGTGTCTGAGCCTTCTCCTACCCCACAGCAATTCAAAGGATGCGGTCGCATCTCATTAGAATAAGGGAAAGATCTAAACTAAATATTAAAGTATTTAGAATATTATTACAATAAGAATGCTTACATGAGATAAAAAGGTAGACAAAGGATTAGACTGTTCCCCAATCTTTTTGTATTCATATATATGTATTTATATTTGTCTTATATGTGGGTCCTGTGTTTGATTGCTGACATGGAGGTGCAGATCTGACCGATTTTCAGATGCATCAGAGGCACACGCTGCCCGGCTGCTGTGGGTGCAGCTGTGTTTTCATATACAATATGCGCTTTTAAAAATACGCCGAAATTACAAATGCCTTTATATACCTGTAAATTAATTTGAAACTCACTTGAAATACTTTTGACGCTTTAAAAAAAAAAAAAAATCTATTTCATTTTTCAAATGCAACTTGCATGCAGCTGCCCAGTAGTTTTAGACCAAAGGAGCTGCATGTATCATACAGTGAAACACTTGCTTGTGTTACATCAGAATGGGAAACAGCTCTGAAAGGGAAAAGAGACAGATCTGAGCTATAGAAATCTCAGCTAAACAATAACTTGAAAATGAAATAGCTCGCAGACAACACACTTTGTGAAGTTTTATTGGCAATAAATAATATGTTGATGATAATGTTTTGAGTGGTGTGTTAAGTGTGTCATAATTCTCTCACAGTGATTCCGAGCGAAAACGTACGCTGGATATAGCACTGTTTTAATTTAAAAAAACAGATATAAATCATATGCAGGAGAGGAAGTATGTTATAAACAGTGCTGGTTTTGATTATAATTTTTTGAAATAGTGTTGGCTTAGCATTAGGTTTGAATTTTAACTATTAATATTTGCACACACTGGGGAGGGAGTCCCTGTTGCGTGCTCACTAAGAAGATTGTTAATGCAGACTGGCTTTGTGGGGAAGAGTATTAGATGAGTACTCATTAATACAGCTCTGGCTATTAATATTTAGAATAAAATAAATGGATATTGTGCATCCATGTCCAAATCATATTCACTTTGTAATCTCGGTAGCCAGCAATACTTTATTTGAGTCGAGTCATCAGAATTTGGTCCCTCTGTGGAGGTTTTTACTGCCAGTCATAAAGTACCAGACTGCCATGTTGGAGGTTAGAAGTGACTTCTGTATGATGCTAATAGCAGCAGAGAGTCTTAGTGGACCTAAATGCAGGGGAAAAAATGGGATGTGGAGTTTAAAACATTTCTCCAGTAGCACCACAGTAGTTCAGGGTCTGTCAGCATTTCCCTCCAAACCCCAATTTTCAGAGTTTATAACTCAGCTGTTTTAAATAGCTTCAAGCTGAAACCTGCTATATAAATTGTCAGCCCAGATGTAGATTTGAAACAAAAAGTAGCGTGAATCAGTTATTCTGTTTTAAGTTACAGGACACTGAAATATTTTAATAGTATCAGATGCTCTTTTGGCAATGTCTGGGAAAAGCATTCTCAATACAGATTTTACATTCAGAGGCTGTTTGAATTCAGTGTTTCGCAAGAAAGCTTTTGAAGTGGCAGATATCAATGTTTGAGAGGAACTAGTTAGCATGTACACTAGTGTTGGCCATTTTTTTTTTTTTCAGACAAGCATTTTACACTGAAGAAAGTCTGAGTACCTGCTGTTGTATAGGAGTTTTGCTTTGTACTTATAACTTCCGTCTTCAGGCTACATACTTTGGCCAGTTCAAATCCCACTGGACTGAAACTGGGCAAACAGGTTGCCTAACCAGACTTGTGTTATGCAAAAAAACATAACACATAGTTATTTTCAACTCATAAGAATTGGTTTGGTTTTATTCTGGGGATTCATGTACCTTTTTGAGCTCTAACTGAAAGGAAAAAAAAAAAAAAGAACAGAATCTACTTTTTATCATCAAAATGTGTAGGGAGCTTAATATGGAAAATAAAGATTTTGAAATAGTAAAGATATTGAGTATTAAAAGATAGGTAAGGAATGTGCACTGTGGCCAGTTCTAATCTTTAATTTTTAGCACAGTCCTTACTCATTTCACAGTGCATTTACTATCCTCTTTCTAAGAATATTCAATTAATTTTGTATTGATACATGGCATTAAATTGCCAAATTAGACTTTATGCCAGCAGTCTTTCAGTATGTACAATTACTTTTGAAAATTCTCAAAATGACATGTACTTCTCCATGTTTCAAACTTGTTTTTCAAAGCTTCTTTCTACCCAGCACTTCTATGTACATGTGCAATAGTCTTAGGCTATTTCGTGGCAAGAAAGTATCAAAGTAAGAAAAGAATAACCCTTTTATTCCTGTTTTGTGGCAAGGGAGCTTCCCATGTTATAGGGCTTTATTTTATGATCCGAAGTTTTTATTTTCATCTCTGATTTCAGTTTTTCTTGTCCTTTGGTCCTCTCTGAAGGAGATGAAGAGTGATACTGCATCCAAGGCTTCTCAGTAACGATGCACCTCTTGATTAGCTGCAATCGCTCGGCGACGGCAGCGGCACGTGCAGCTCTGGGCTGATGGCTAAGCTGACAAATTGAACTGACATCGAGTGGAAAGGGCAGGAAGGAAAGCTCTGAAAAGCAATAGAGGACAGAGGAGAGTCTTTTAAGGGATTTTGCTCCCTCCTGCCAGGTGTTATAAGCTGTACCTGGGTTTGGGACTGAGACAGGGCTGTGATGGTGCTGCTTGTCCATACTCTGAGGATACCTGGGGAGAAAGAGATGAGCTGAGGCTTCAGGCACCTTGCTCCCTCTTCCCAGGCCCCTGGCAGCCTTGTGCTTCCTGCTGCGCTCTCAGGTGTTTTGCATTTCTGGAGCTAATGTGATTTTTTGTTGTTGTTGTTTTGTGAGATATAAAAGGCATAGGGTGCAACTCCCTGGGATGTTGATGGGCACAACAAGACTGTCCAGAGATAACGTGGTCTGCTGCAGACTGGGAAGGGAGTGGTTTATAAGTAGTCTCAAGCTCCATGCTTCACAGTTTAAACCAGTATCCATTTGTTAATGCTTAAAGTCAGCTCTGTAATCTGTTCACCAGATTATTATTTGTTATTTGATTATTATTTATCATTCCTTACACCTGGCTTTGAAGCCGTCAGACCTGGTTGCTGCCAGACTCAAGGCAGAGAGTTATTGGGACCTCAGATCTTTGCCACAGTGGTGGTTCCTCTATTTTTATGTTCAGGGACTTTCATATGACTTTAAAGTAAAATCTTTGTTTGATACATGAAGACCTCACAGTAGTTTGTGGCAAAACTTAGCTTTTAGATTTTGGGGTTTTTATGAAAAAAAAGAGAAGCAGGTAAATTCTTTTCAAACAGTGTTTAAGTTTCACTTGCTTCTCTCTCCTTAATATTTCTTTTAAATTAAATAAGCTATAGTTTTCAGTAATATGGCCTATTTCTGTATGATTGTAATTCCTCTTTTGTTTTAGAGAAACATTGTACAGTTCACTGGAGCACATAATGCTCTCCCTATATATCCAGAACTCCTCATTCTTTCCACTGAATTAATGTCACCTGCAACCTGCAATTATTAGTTTCAGCCAGGATCATTTACGGAAAAAACATTTCAGGAAGGCCATGTGACAAAATATAATATATATTTCAAGAGACAGAATAAACTACTCTGAATAATATAAAAACTCATATCTGACCATGTAAATTGGTAGTAACTGCAAGGGGAGAGACTTTGTAGCTTAAGATATTTTTTCAAGTTTTGGCTCAGCAATGCAATATTTCTAAATCTCTTCTTGTCATAAATTTATTTTCAGTATCAGAATTAGCCAACTGGGGAAAAGGAGGTTATTTTATTAATATTTTTGTGGACATTTTTGCCCTGTGTGTGTATTTTCTTCCTAGTAATTTAGCATTCCTGTTTAACTTTATTTTTGCTTTAAGAAGCCACAGAGCACTAACACTGTAGGTATTCCTGATGTTTTCAAATCAGAAGCTGTCTGCTCCATGACATTTATTTAATCAGATGTTGGAGCACTGCGCAACCACTGAAGCATGAAAGAGAGACTATCAGGTAGCTGGAACATAAGGAGAAATGAAATACTTTGATATCTTCTGTTCACCCATCCTGGAATTTGAGGGAGGTATCAGCACTAACCACATGTGACTCTTGCAAGCACTATGAAAATTTACATGCCTGCAAGGAAATACAGCTTTGTTTTATATTGCACATGAGAAGTTTGAATTCCAGCCATAAAGTGCTCCATTGCAGAGTGTGTTGGGCATAGAGCTTTGCCTGCTGGTGCCCCCAGTGCCACTTCTGGGATGGGTGGATGCATGGATCTCTCTGTGTGAGGAGCTCAGGGGTCAGGGTGATGGGTGCAACCAGAACAGAACTGAATCTGGGTGACAAGCCTGCTAATACTAATTTCTAGCTTTCCATTTCAAATGCTTTCTCGTGCATAATTTACAGATACGAGCCTTGTCTCATGTTCTCTCGCTGCTCCCTGCTTGCTAAGAACAAAATTGTCCTTCAGAAAGCATTAAAGTGTGCACTCAACATAAGGAGGTTGAACGTTTCTGAAGAAATGCAACAATGAAGAAGCTCTGAGAAACGGAGACAAAACACGATATTTCAGTGTTTGATGTGGCACTTTGTTCTGTGCACAGCGAGTACCAGACTCCTCACCACAGAACTTCTTGACGAGTGTGGGAGCCTGCAGAGCTGTGAGGGAAGCACACACCTCCAAAGTGTGGCTTCACCAATGATTGTCTCCCTATTTTTACAGGTGGTGGCCTTAGGAGAAGTGCCCGATGGGACGGTGGTGACCGTCATGGCTGGAAACGATGAGAACTACTCTGCAGAGCTGCGAAACGCTTCTGCCGTGATGAAGAACCAGGTGGCCAGATTTAATGACTTACGATTTGTGGGCAGAAGTGGAAGAGGTAGGCCACTGCCTTTTACGTGTTCGTAATGACGTGAAAAACGATGCCTACGTGTCAAACTTACTTTGCAATGAAATACTGATTAACCCATAAATCCACTGTTCATAGAATCACAGAAAAGTTTGGTTTGTAAGGGACCTTAAAGCTCACCCCATTCCAACCCCTTGCCATGAGCAGGGACACCTTCCAGTAGACCACATTGTTCAGGATATCAGTTTTTGGGTTTTTTTTAAGTGATGTAGACATATTTTATTGTCAAACTTCAGCATTTGCACAAAGCAAGTTAGGAGTCTCTGTAGCTTTTTATCTGACAGAGGTTTAGAAAAACAATTCAGGGAGTACCTGCTTCCCTGTCTGAATCACACAGGAAGGGTGGAAGTAAAAGGGAATATCTGTGATCCAGGTTATGCAGAGTCAGGGGAGTGTATTTCGGGCCATGGCAGTGAGAGGTGGAGAATTCCCTTTAGCAATACAGCCACTTCTGAAGCTGTTGTAGAAGACCTGTAATTAGGGGGATTTTGCATATCACTTATAGGTTGTATTCTTTAGGGACTTAAAGCTTTCAAGGCTCAACAGCTGTTGGTGGAAAGCTTGCTAGTGGCTTCTCTGCCCTTAAACCAAACTGCCCTTTAAACCAAACCTGTCAAAATCACCCCCACTTTTCTTTTTAGTAAGCTGATTGACTTTTCATGAATTGCTGGTAAGCTTGGGCACGAACTAAATTTAACCTTTATTTTAAAGGACAGGGTAACTTTCAATTTCTTTTTTTTTTTTTTTAAGATGTAGAGTGCTGTCATTGTCTTCCAGCTCTTTAGGAGTTTCCTATAATCTGAAAACTGCACTACACTTATAGAAAGCTTTTGTAATCATTACAAATTTGCAAGAATTCCTCTTTAAGGGTCACACAGCAGCTTTCAGACTTCAGGTAATGATTGAAAGGACAGCTCAAAGGAAGCTGGCACTGCAGTTCTTGTTGCAGGAGTCTTCAAAGTGGCATTGTATCAGTCATTGATTCAACCTACATATTTTTTTTCTTTATGTATTTGAAGTAATTATTCATTTTGTTCTAAACTAGCCCTGCATAGGGAAAAACAAAGCAAAAGAAGCAGAATAATTGTGCTGGGAAATTAGCAGTAAGGAAAATTTTACATTAATATTCTTTAAAAAGCAGTTGGGGTTCATCTTATGGAAGGAGAGAGGTTTTGTCTGAAAAAAAATTAAACATATGACAGAGGCCCAGAAAGTCCAAATCAGTCAGCTTATTTTTACAAGTGCCTTGTGAAAGGGAGTCCATAAGCATGACTTATTGACTATTGTTTATTTTAATTACGTAGCCAAAAATTAGCTTTATCATTTTAGAACTTAAAAGGTATTAATAATAGAGAATAACCTGAAAGAAAGAATAATTTTACTAACAGTAATGCTACATAAATATGGAGTATATTCCCCCTGTGAATAAGGTGTTGCCTATCTCTTCCATTTGTCTTCTTTAAATAATCAGTTTACTTTGTTATCCTGCTGATGGATTAGGTTTGAAAGTTCTCTGGCTCCATCACTACTGCTGCCTTACAGTAGAAGTTCAGTAGTGTATCAGCCTTTTAGTAGTGCTGAAAAAGGACTGAAATGTGATGCACTACTTCTGATCTGAGGATTTAATTTCAAACCTATGATATATACTTTTTATTAAAGCATAGGAAATGAAATAGATGGCTTAAAGCCTCTGCAGATACAGATACAGACACAAACACAGAGATCCTAAAATTTGGTTCCAGTAGTTTAATTTATATTTTTTATCTAGTAGACTTGGAAGACTTTTTCTCTGATCAATCTGGGTAGAATCTATGGAAAAGTGATAGTATACTTTTCAAACCCTCAACATATTTATTTAAGAGACTTCAAAGAAAAACAAAGGGTGTGCACTGTTTTACTATATTGGCTTTCTGAGTTTTGGCTAGTTTCCCAAATAGCAATTTTTATATTTTAAAAAAAAAAAAAAAAGTAAAAAAAAAAAGGAAGAAAAAAGACAGACTTAACTGCTTGCAGACTTTTCACGCATGGAAGATGAAGAAAGCTTCTTTTGATGAAGTGTAATTATGTCCAAACAGAGCTGACCCCCTCCCCCTATATTTCTTATGATCTTAACGGAAGAAAGTAGGGCTTTTCCTTTGAAGCAGCCGGGACTCGGTGGAGGATCTAAAATGCTGCATTCTCCTGCCAGAGGCAGGATGGAGAAATTGGTCCAGACTTGTCTTCCAGACTTAGAACAGAGAGGGGGAGAGAGAGAGAGAGAGAAGGAGAGAAGGAGAAAGAGTTATCATTAATGATAGATTTTTAGAACTCTGCTTTAAATAGCAGGAAAAGAAATCAGTAGTTGCAAACAGAAGTGAGAAAGCTCTTTACATAGAAAAATATCAGTAAATACATGTCCTGAAGTAGAACAGGAAAAAATAAACTAATAAAGAAATCATTTTTCGGTGGCAAGAAACTAATCCACACCTGTTCCTGACTTGAGATTTACATCTTTCTAAGCAGCTCGTGCTTTGATCTCTGTATCTCTAAATTTGATTGTGAAGTCTGAATCATCAACTTACCACTTCACCTCCTCTCCCACGTTTTTACTTGCTTCCCATGGCTCAATGGAGAAACCCGATTTTTATACATATTCATTTTGTTTGCCTGACAGAAGCTTCACGTTTCTGTTTGCATAATTTCTCTTAAACACCTTTTCTGGATTCATAAGAGTAAGTAACAGGAGTGTTTGATGCGAATGCAGCAGTTGTTTGTATGCGGTTTTCAGGCGGTAGCTCACTTTTACAAGCCCAATCCACAGCGCAGAGAAGAAAGAATTCCTGTCTTCAATAAGCAAAGGATCATAACCTTAATTTTGTTGTGTCCCGATACTTTAATCACATTAGCATCTAACTGAAAAAATATGCAACGCGCACACACAGGCTGCCGAGTCTCCTTTCAAGCTCCTTTCTGGGGCTTGCCGTGTGCTTCAGCATATGTCCATCTCGTCCTCCTCTGTGTCAGCTCCACTCACATGTGTGAATAACAAAGAATGCACAGTTTAGACACACTGAAGCAATAGTGCCAGATGACTGCTTGGCTGGGGAATTTAATAAAAGAGAGCTACAATTAGTCTGTAGCCTCTGAAAGTGGATAGTTGAAATGACTAAGGGCAATAAAGAAAGGTGATAAAAAGTGCATTAAAGGATTTTGTAGCTGAGGAGGGATAGCTGTGAAATAGCTGTGGAAGGCATCAGCACCACTGAAACAGGGGACTTTAAAAATTTATTTCATTCTTAATCCTGTAATATGTAAATCATCTCTTGAAAGCTCTGGAGTGCCCTGGCTGGGCCGTGCAGCTCCCCACAGTGAAGGGATCTGTGGTTTATGGAGTGTGAGGGGGCTTCGTCAGTGTTTCTTCATCCACACATTGGTTTGTAAAATACCAGTTAGAGAACAAAACCAGTTTCCCTCTCAAATTAGCTGCTTACCTCTTCAGCTCAGGCTGGCTGAGAGGTGACACTTCAGGAATTCTCACGTCAAGGTCCAAATGTAGCTCTTTTTATAAAGGAATGCATTTTTTCTGGCCACTTTATCCTGTTGAGATATATTTAGTGTAGAAGATACTGCAGTGCTTTTCTACAGAACAATTTTACAGGTTCTTACAAGTAGTATATTTTGTTAATTTTTTTTGTCATAATAGACATTTATACAGATTTGGTATATAAGGAGAACAATAGCATGGAAGACCAAATTCTTCATTCAAATGTGTATGGAAAAGCCCCTTTAGTATCTTTGTTACCAGTAATATTCTTCTAAACATCTAGGAGTTACTGTGATCTGAATGTCATCAGCATACAATTTAATAGCCAGAACTTTTTGACATGGTAAGCTGGTGCCAAAGGAAGCCTTAAACCTGAGCCTGGAGAACTATACATATTTGTTCAGTGGGCTGAATTCCTGTTTGGAGAGGGATAAAAGGCACGGATGCTTCTCAGCCCTGGACAAGCAGTGTGGAGGCACTGTAGGGCTGCTGCTGTGTGTGTGAAGGCTGCCCATGGCCTGTGCTGGCAGGACACACAGTTCACTTCTGGGACAGCAGGTGGGCAGGACTGGACAAAAACTGGATGTCCTAAATATACCTATGGCTGCTCCTGTGATGATTTAGGAAACAATCCTTTTCCCAGTGAAAATGTGAAGAGCCACCTTCACCCATGCCACTGGGACAGAATTCAGTTTCCTGAGATTTTTGCATGCTTAAACTGACAGGGCAGGTTTTGATTGGATATTAGGAAGAAATAGTGAGGGTGGTTACTCACTAGCATGGGTTGCCCATGGGAGCTGTGGATGCTCCATCTCTGAAAGTGTTTAAGGCCAGGTTGGATGGGGCTTGGAGCAGCCTTGTCTAGTGGAATGTGTCCCTGTCTATGGCAGGGAGGTTGGAACAAGATGATTTTTAAGGTCCCTTCCAACCCAAAACATTCTATAATTCTATTTGCCAGGGTCCTGACCTTCCCTCTAACCTGCATCTCCCAGAGAGCTGGGCACAGCTGGAGCACAGCTTCACCTGGAAAATCATTTTATTCTAAATGACAGTTATATTTCCTTTTAAAAAAAAAATCATGTCACATTCTAGTTCATGAAAATTATAGCCAAGACAGTTTGAAGTTGCACTCCTGATAATAAATGATGCATGTCTCAGGCAGGTTTGGAGGATATATGACTTGGACCAGAAAGAAAGACCAATTACTAGATTTGACAGCCAAAGCTCTGTTCTGTATTATGCCTTATATATAAGCTGTTCTATATTAGTCCTGAAAAAACTGCATTAAGTTTGTGCTGCTACATATAGTTTAAGATTTGTGCCTTGATTGAATGCCTTCAGAGTTCAGCGAGAGGAAAAGCCCTAGGAGCAAAAATGCACAAATACACCCAGGGAGGAGGGGGAAAAAAAAAAAAAGAGCTTTAAGTGTCTGGTAAAGTAGCAGCTTAAATGAGCATGAAGGCCAAAGATTGCTGACTGTTTTATTGAGTCACTGTTGTACGCCCACCTTTTCCTGTCTTGAAACAGTTTTCAGTTTTGACTATCTGACATGAGTAACCGTTGCATATCTAACAGATTACAACTGTCAGTGAGTCTCCCAAACGGGGGCCAGCGCCTGTGAGAATGTGTGCTCAGATGCAGGCAGCTCCCTTTATTTATTTCTTTTTAACGTTTTCATTCAGCTGAAGGCTGTGGATGGTCTTGAGCAATCACTGCCTGAATTCAAGCTTTGAAAAGTAGAACAAAAAAAAAACAAAAAAAAAAACCCAACAATGCAGACTGACGATGGCAAAGTACGTGCACAAAGACATTTCTCACCCTCACGGGAAAGTTTGGGGCTTTCTTGGTATTTCATAGAGGGAATATGTGTAGGGAAAAAAGGCGTTCTCCCTAATAATGATATCATCATATTAGCCCTGGCATACGAAGGACAGAGACACTGACTCCCTGTTAAAACATCTCCCAGGAGGAAAATATATTCTTTCCTCATCTTATTGTAGTCAAGTCAAACAAATGAAATGATAAAACTGTGTGAAGTAAATAACATGTGGTCACATTCTGCTCTCTGTCACACAGCTGCGAAACTGGAGTAAATTTTTAAATTATCTGACTTGCTTTGGATTTACACCACTTTCAATGCAGCAAAGAATTTGGCTTGTCCTCAGCAGTGAATCACTTTTGTTCTGTCATTGTATGATGACCCATTATTAAATAAGAAACATTTAGATTGTCAACACATGGACGTATTCTTGACATAGAGTAAAACTGAAGGGGAGGAAAACTCCTATGGTCAGTTATGTTTTTAATTTTCACGATTGTGGTAACGACAGGGAATAATTTTAAACTGATTCTTTACTGAACATGCATGTGACTGTTTTCATGTTGTAATCACTCATTCCTTGTTGTTTTTTCCCCTTGTAGGGAAGAGCTTTACTTTGACAATAACTGTCCTGACAAATCCCCCCCAAGTCGCTACATACCACAGAGCTATAAAGGTTACAGTGGATGGGCCAAGAGAGCCAAGAAGTGAGTATTATATTCTTCCTTTTGCTCTTATGCCTGCTTAATTTTGTTTAACAGAGACCTGTAAATGAAATATCTGTATCTTTGTCAAACACTGGTTTTTGCTCAGCAAAATATGTGAGTGCATGCTTAATTTGGAATCTATTGGACCACACACATATTGCATTAAACACTTACTTAAGTGCTTGGCTGAATTTGGGCAATCCCAAACGTGATTCTTATTCACATCAAGGTCTTGATACATTATCTGCCATTGTAAATGAGAACTAAACCCACTGTATTTATATATAATCTGATTTAGACACAGTAGATACAATCCTGCAACGTACTGCATTCCCTTAACTCCTGTAAGCTTCCAACTGGAGACATTTAGAACAAAACAGGAGCCTGATCTTTCAGGATCAGTCCTATCAAAAAGAGGAAACATATAATATAGTGCCTTTTTGTTTGCCCTTAAATTCTTTTGCCATCAGATAATTAATGCACCTGGTTAATCTCATCATACCTGAAGTTGGTTTTCAGCTATGGACTCATCGTAGACCCCCAGGGGCCCAAGTTAGATAAAAAAAGCAGTATATCAGCAGCATAGTTTTTGTTTCTTATTTGTGCACAGAAAATATATATTTTTTAAAACATAGTCCAGCAGATTTTCGCCCAGCATGTTTATCTCATAGCCATGCAAGCTCACTAAGGCTCTATTTGCCATGATTTATCTATTTTGCAATGGCTCTACTTTTATGACAATTGTGTTTTGTCATGTTCTAGCAGTTTTATGGGTAGCACTTATTTTTAGATACAGTCAAGTCTGGTTAATCCATCAGGATTTATCTGGCTGTCTCTCTGTCTAGCACATTTAGCTGGTAACCGGTCTCACATCATATGGGTATCACTGATGAGCCAGTTCTGGAGTTTTTTCTTAATCTAACTAGAAATTACTCTAAATTGATTGGATTAGCCAGGTATAGCGTTATTTAAATTACACTTAGAGATTAAGAATTATTTGATGAATAACCACATTAAAAGAATCCCTATAATGGAAGCATCTCAAATAATTATTTTCCCTTTGATCTGCACATGCAAACACAACCTTCAAGGAGCTTTCATGGTGTTTTGTTTAAAATACCACAAAGACAGAAGTAGAAAGATGTAGACAGAATTCATGCAGTTAAGTGTTTCTCGTGCCAATAAACACGGCAGAGTCACCTCCTCTTACACCTAGGTGGGAACTGAAATGCTCCCTGTAAGAACTGTCCAGACTTCAGTTTCACCTTGAAGAACAGCTAAAAAGCAAATAGCTCTGGATACATTTCATTAGATACATAGTTGTGGTGCTACCTGCTCTCAGCTGAGGTGTCCTATTGTCACAGCAGGGGGATTTTTGTTCTGTCTTCTCTCTGTGAGTCAGTTCCCATTTCTAATTTTCACTTGTGGCTGGTGCTCCATGTAAGACACTGGGGAAGCTGCATTAATGGAGTAAAAAGCGGGAAGTAAGTATCATTTAGCCATTCTCATCGGGAGGTTGCTTCCATGTATTGATGCATCTGCAAAAGAGGAAATCTCCTGGCAGAGGACACAGCATAGTGAAAAAGCAGAGAGGTTTGAAAGTGATGTGTGGAGAGTAGTGTGGATTATCCTGTGCAGCACAGAAAGAGACCCTGCTGGCATGGGGATGTTCTGGTGATCAGTGGATTGAAAGTGAGTCTGTGTTTGTAGAATTTAACAAGATCTCCTAGTTCTGTTGGAATTTTTTACTTTAGACCTAAAAGGCCTCTGTATGTCATACCCGTCTGCTGGTGTCTTTGAACAGCTGAGCCTAGAAATGCTCTGTAACTGAGTTCCTATGGTCTATATGGAGATATTGTGTCCTTCTTCATATTTTTCTTTCCTTTATTTTTTTCCTTTTTTTTTTTTTGTTTTTGTTTTTTAAGAAAGTAAAAGTTGAGCTTGAATGACCATTTGTATTTTAATGTTTTGGTGGAATACTGCAATCTTATACTTTCAAGTCATTCTAATGCATCTCTGGAATGACTCATTATTAAACTTGAATTTGTAGGGAAAAAGTAGCTCCAGTGAGCTCTGGGAGTTTCACTGAAGTTTTGTTTCCTGCTTAGAAACCCTCCACTTGTGCAGTTACATTAGTTTGGTAGTAATTATTCAATGAATGTATCTGGCATTTATGTTGCATAAGGAAAATTAGGTGGTTGGGGGAAATAAGGTATTCAAGGAGCAGCTCTGATAGCAAATGTGATTGTCTTAAAACATTATGTATCGGCAAATAGTGCCCCTCTCTGCCAGGATCTGTATTCCACTTCAACATTTCAAGCATGTTATCCTAGTTTTCCTCTCTCTGGCAGCTCAACCAGAGCTGTCACATCACAAACAACTTTTTTCTTAATATACACATCTGGCGTTGGCAGTTGGAGCAACTTCATAAGAGCACATGATCATCATTCATTACAAGATTAAAAAGTACCCCATGGCATCATTGATGTTTTTTAACTTTGATCTTTTGCAGTTGTGATTCATCTCAGTTATAAAACTTCCCTTTAAAGGAACACAACCGATGACTTATTAGAACCTTCATTCTAAGGAGTGTAAACATAAAATTATGCACATCTTTACAAAATGTCATTTACTTTGTTGCCAGCTTATCATTTTAAGACATGACATCATGCTTTAGATCGTGAATTTGTAAGGCTTGTTTATAGGCAAGGCACTCTGACCTTCTCTTGGCAAGTTGACTCAAGCAAACGAAAGCTGTGAGGTTCCCAGCAGCAGCAGGAGCAGCAGCAAAGCCATGACAGACATCACAGACATTTAGAGCCTGACTTCAGGAGTGCTGAACAGTCGTGGCATGCAGGGACTCCAGTTGGTGTTTTGGATGCTCAGCACTTCAGAAAGTCGGGTTCTTAAATGTAAGTGCCATTTAGTCGTATTAAACATCTGCTTGTAGAAGCTTGCTGCCTTGCCTCTCTGTTATTATTTGAAAATATTTTAATAGAGACAGTGATGTCAGGTTGCTTTGTTAGGAAAACTTGCCCATTTCTATATGAGAAAAGGTCTTCTGATGATTTTTTTTCTCAGAAAAGATTTATTTAATTTTACCTAACCCCTTCCAGTCTATCTAGATTGCTGTCCAGGGACATCTACTGTGTTGCAGTTTCTGTGCTGGATTGAGACACTGCTTTGTACTCTGAGTGATGCAGTCTAGAGACAGGGTTGTATAAGATCTTTGGGAATCATTAGGAAATCCTGCAGATATTTTTCTCTCCTCATATCCAGGATAAAACCTCTGCCATATGCACATCTTCGCCAGCAGAGCTGCCTTCCAGCTGGGAGGGCTGAAAGAAGTTTTCCGGAGACGTTTTCATGAGGTCATAACTGACCAACAGAGAGCCAGAGATTACTGTAAAGGAAGTCAAAGGAGAAAAAAAAAAAAAGCAAAGAAACCACCCAAATCTTTACCTAAGGCCCTCTTTAATGCCTTTGCCTTACCTCATTACAACTACAGAAAAAAATTATTTGCCTTTCCATAGTGGTACCTTGAGAATCTGAGGCACATCCTCCTTTCTGCCTGCTTTTGGGACAAACCCAGTCATGGGGGAATCATAAGGAAGGAGAGAGGAGATATCTATATATTTTTATATTTTTCCTGACTTCCAGAGACTTTAGTTTGTCTCTAATCAAAGGTAGGCTCCAAAGTCACCAACCCCAGCTTTCTCTATCAGTGTGAATGGAAAAGCAGCTCTGAGCTTTGGGCTGAAGCGTTTCAGGGGAGAAAGCTGCTCTGTTTGGTTCAGCTCCCGAGTGTTTCTCTGCTGCCGCAGCTTGCAAGGTGCACACGTGATGAGAGGTATGAGCAAACATCACATCGCCTTTTTGTCTGTGCACGCTGCCCAAGGCAGCCAGAGCCAGCCAGGGGTTCTGCTCAGCCCCCACATTAACTGTTTGGCCGACCCGGCTTATAAAGCGCAGATAAGTGATTGAGATTTTTCAGATTCCTTGACTTAAAACCATAACAGTTTTTAGGAAGTTCTCCCTCTTTTCTTTCAAAGGCAGAGAGGGTGGAGGGATAAGTCTGAGGCAAGTGGAATGTGCTTTGGAGAAGAACAGCTTTAAATCTTTCAGTTTGCCGTTCTTTTTTTAATTTTTCTCTTTTTTTCCCCTTTCTTTTATTTTTATGTGCCTTTTTCCTTTCTTTTTTCTTTTTCTCTTTCTTCTTTTTTTTTCTTTCTTTTTTTTCTTTCTTTTTCTTCTTTTTTTTTTGTTGACTGCCTGTCAGGAGCTGGGCTGGTGGCCAAGCAGGAAATGACACATCGAGAGGCATTTGTGTTGTGCAACATTTTGTGGAACTGATGCAAGGATACATTGTCTGTTTACGCATTCCTCTGCTAACAGCCTGCATGGCAGTAATTTTATTCAGGGACACATGGCATGCTACAGCAAGGAGTTGGAGACTTAACATCTCTTTATGCAGAATTATCACAGCAGTTAAAACACCCTGTGTGTCCCCCGTTTCAAATAGTCTCTGGCCTGCCTTCAAAAACCACTTTACCAGCCCCCCTTCCTTCCCAAGAATATATTTGTTTGACTGTGGGGTTTTTTTTTGCACTGTGGTAAATTGGGGCAGTGCAGAGAGAGAGAGAGAGAGAGAGAGAGAGAGAGAGAGAGAGAGAGAGAGACTTTGCAGGACAAGAGGAAATTTTACAGGCAGGTCCCTGCTTCATGCATCTACCTCAGACTGAACGGAGCAGTGCAGCTTTTTCGGGCGATGCGTTGCAGACGCTGAAGGCGTTGGTTTGCATCTGCATGTGGTTTGGCACAGGGAGGTTTTTAATTAAAGTCAATGCTAAATACCCCGAGATGTGATGAGCGAGTCTTGGGGTTTCATCCAAACCGAAGTCAGAAAATCTGTGGCTCTCTCTGGTGTCTTTCAGAGTGACAGATCTCTACTGAGGTTGGCTGGGTAGGTCCAGATTTATCCCAGTGGCTGTGGGAGCAGAGGAAGGCAGAGTGGGCAGTCCAGGGTTCCAAAGTTGCTCTAAATGACTTTGTAGAGCTTAATGTATGCACTCTAATGCTCCTTTGTAAGAAACAAGGCAAAATGTGATTGTACAGTCAGAGAGATGTTCATCAGGGCCAGGGTTTAGAGAGGTTTAGGTTCTTTTCTGAGACCATCATTAGTGTGTTTGAGCATGAGCACAGTCCACATACAGGCTGGGAGCTGACTTCCTTGTCACCAGGTCCCCAGTAAGGAGCTGCAGCGTTTCTGTTTCCACTGGTACAACACCAGGTCCTTACTGCGGTGTAAAAGGCAAGACAGAGTTTCACTCACCATCATTTGCTGCTGGTTTATTTTTTGCAAATGTGTAATTTCACAGAACTGTTCTACCTGGGGACTGGAGGTCCTGAGTGTTCCCGGAGGTTGTAAGAGGCTGGTGTGATGATTCAAGTGTTCCCCACCAAAGGTGACAGACACTGCATACGCCAGTGGTTTAGCTTTGCTTTTGAGATGAGTGTGCAACCCACAGAGCAGAGCTCCTTACAGTTACCTCAACCAGTAGTGTGGCACAGGCACAGGATGCCCAGAGAAGCTGTAGCTGCCCCATCATCCCTGGAAGTGTTCAAGGACAGTTTTGGTGGGTCTTGGAGTCACCTGGCATAATGGAAAGTCTCTTTGCCTATGGCAGGAGCATTGGAATCAGATGATTTTTAAGGTCCCTCCCAACCCAAACTGTTCCATGATTCCATGATTCTATTGTTCTATGATTCTATGATTCTATGATTCTATGATTCTATGATTCTATGATTCTATGATGCATGCTGCTGTGACACGGTGACCTGAGACTGTTGGGGTGGTAGCTGCATCCCAAGGACCAGCTGGTTTTTATTTCTTCCACTGTGGCAAGAGAGGGGCTCATGCATAAAATCTCATTGTCTGAAAAGCAGACTGTAAGACAAAATAATTTCTGGCAATTGTGACTTTTTTTTCTGCTGGTGTAGTGTGTAGAGTGAGTCAAAAGCAAAACTTATTTAGTTCACTCATGGCTTGAATTCATGCACTGTAAGAACTCATAACTGCTGAGCTGTGAAATCTCAGCAATCTATGTGACAGCATTGGGGCTCCATAGGAGGGGACTGCTGCCCAGAGAGGTGGCAGAGTGACCATGTATTCACTGTTATGGTGACAAGATCATGTGAAACAAATGCACAAGTCTGAGCCTAAAACCATTCTCTAAGATGTCCTCACCAACAGCAATGCAGTCTTGGTTTGTATTTGTCAACAGAACAGATTGTTTCCATCCCATTGTGGAGGGAACACTTGATTCCAAGCACATCTATTCCTAGTACATTTGGCATGTAATTTGGCCATCACAGTGATTTTTTAATATTGAAGCTATTGCTGTTGGTAATCAAAGTGTCCCTCCAAGCTACAAATAAAACCATTCCCCCTCTATGTAGTTGTGTTGCTTAGTTGTATGATAAGAGAGTTTTGCCCTGAATAACTCTTAATCTCCATTTAATATACAGATGGGGAAAAGGGGTTATAACCGAGCAAATGAAGTAATAGTGAAAGTGAATTCATTCTGTACCTCCACAGGGCATGACTAGGAGGAGAGGAAACAGGTGACCATTTCACAGAGTCACAGAGTCAATTAGTTTGGGAAGGACCTCTGAGATTATCAAGTCCAGCCTGTAAGCAGCCTGCTCCATGTCAGCCAGATCATGGCACTGAATGCCACATCCAGTCTTTCCTTAAACACCTCCAGGGACAGTGACATCTTATAATTTTGGGACTCTAGTCCATGTTGGTACTGTGGAGGAAGATGGTATTATAAAATAGCTTTCCACAGACCATTTTGTTCCATAGTTTTACCCCAAGAGAACTGTTGGACATTTTCACTTTTGAAATGCATTTAGCTTGTAGCTACTAATATCAGCATTTTTTTCTCACCCTTTAGTGTAGCACCTTTTATATACCTCCCTTCACTTCCCAAAGTGGTTTGGGAAATAAGGAACAGGGTAAATATATTTGGGAGACTCTGCATCAGAATAGTGTAATGAAGTACTTAGGTAGCACTTACTGTTTTCAAATTTCTGTTTAAAATCTTTATAAAATTTATTTTTATTCTCCATATAAACTTCATTCTCCACTGAAACATGGTCATCCCAGACGTGAAACACAGATGCTGATTTAACCAGACAAGGAATGCAGAAGAGGAAATGAGGATGAATATCATACTTAATTGAAACTTCAGGGGAAGAAACTGAGAAATGATCTCATGCTGCAGTATGTTTGGGACACCAGAATCCTTATTCAGATGAAGAACTGGGTTCCTTAGTGCCTGTATCTGCTCAGATCCCCTGTTATAAATCTCATCTACAGTAGACTAGCTTGCTCAGCACAAAAGTGGCTCACTGTGTGCTGAGGGTGGCTTTCAGCTCTCCAAAAGTCAGACGTGTAGGTAGGTTTCCTCTGAAGTGAATGAAGAGACAGAGGCCCTTGCAGAGAGTGATTCATATGTTAATGCTTGTCTTAGAGACCAATGAAGTGCCCTTTGGACTCTCATCCCTTTCCATTGATACTAAATGGAGGCTTGATGACTTGCCTGGACTAGACACCCTGGTTTGGAGATGGCTGGAATCAGATGAGATTAGCAGATATTATAGTCCCAAAGTGTACTAAACCTGCTGTGTAGCTCAGACAGCCCGAGTTAGCTGTAAGACAGGCAGCCCAGGGTGCAGTCACAGGGAGCAGGAGCTCAGTGTTGGATTAACCCAGTGTTCACTCACTTTCTTGGCTGGGGGCTTTGTCTGGTGTTGAACAGTGAACAGTCCCTGCTGCTTTTCTGACATCGTGAGGAATTGTTTAAAGCTGACTTTGAAGTTGTCTACAGCTGCCATAATGAGTGCACTGTATACATACCTTAGAAATGATGCTATCTACTAAGGCATCATTATCACCTCCTGCAAGATTTCAGTAGTCAGGTACTGCTCAGGCCCCACTCAGCTTGGCCTGTGTGAACTGCTGAGATTAAAACTCCTGTTATTTAGCTGAAGGCAGAGTTAAGTTCTCACACTGCAGTTGCAGCTACATAAGATACATTACAAAGGTGACAATTCACTTTACAGGTATTGCCTAAAGGTGAAGAATATTGGGGAACACATTTGAAGATTTTCCTAACACTGGGAAGTATTCCATGATTCCAATGTTTCTCCTTCATGACAGAACATATTAATTGTTCCTCTCTTATCCAAATTTAACATGCTGCCCATTCTCCTGTGGTTCTGAGATGTAATCTTTCCCACAGCGTGGGAAGACAAACTCTTTCACCTGATTATTGCCAGCATAAATGTTTAATGCTTCCATCCCTCTTCAAACTCTCCCACTGCATTTTGTGAACTTTACTCCCACTTCATAATGCCCTGCTTCTTTAGTAGCCCTGCTCATTTAAATTCAGGGTGCCAAAGGAGGTATTAATCAGGGTGCTTACAAGTGCAGAATCTGCTTCCTGCCTGTCTGTAATCCATGTGAGTAATGCCAATTAGTTGTCTGCTTCCTTAAATCCTCATGCACTTTCTCATTCTTGCATTCCTGCAGCAGTAGACATGGTCCTCCCGTGTCAGTGCAGTCAGAGGCACTTGGTGGTGTTTTGTTTCATTGTTCTTAGAGCTCAACAGGAAAATCACCACCTCTGAAGCACCACAGAAGTGTGCTGGGGAAGAAATGCATGAGTCCAGCTCTTGCATTTTTATTTTAATTTGCTAGACACAGGGCTCTAACTAATTTTATTCCAGAGTATTGCTTCAGATGTCATGAGACAAATAGACAATTATTTTTTAGTTTCAGCAGTTTCACATTGGTGCAGCTTTTTCTTGGAAAGAAGCAGGAACGTGCAGGCATCATTGTAGTCCCAGGTCTGTTTTTGTTTCTATATGTGAAATCCTAGAGTATATTTGCAAAGAAACCCAGTTTTAAATGATTGTATTGAAATGGATCAGAAAGCCAGAGATTACTCATTGAAAAGGGATGGTGTTTACAATAATTTTTGGTGTTCTGAAAATTCAGACCTGTGTTTCTCAGGAGTATGGAATCTGGAAAGGAATAGAGACCTGGAAATACATTGCAGGGTTGCTGTGTGATACAAACCATAGGTTAGCAGTACAGAGGGAATTACACACGGAATTCTTTTTGGAGTTTTTCGCATGTGTACATATGTAATCAAGGACCCTTGATTACACATTCAGATTCTTATAAAAAAATGTGCTTCAATTAATTCAGTTATCTAGTGAATTTATAAAGTACTGTAGACATGTGTAGTTTGATAGAGTTGGTTCTACATTTCCAGGATACCAATTAAATCAAGAATAATTTAATTTCATGATTTAGTATTTCATTCCTTGGGTCTCTTATCACCGTAGACTCTAGATTGGTGGAACAGATTTTTTTTTTCACACTGGACACTTTGTCTTTAATGATCTGCACTATGGGCCCCCTCCCACTTTTGGCCTTTTTTTATGTCTTTGAACAATAGTTTGTAAAACCAGCACTGCAGTACAATCATCACCTCTGTAGACAGAAGTGTTGACTACAGAAGAGGGCTCAGCAATAGAACTGTGAATGTAAATAATTCAGTGTTTCAGTTCAACAGCTAGGCAGTCCAAACGAAAATCCTTTTTCTAAAGAGACATATGGGTAACATTTTCAGAGATGCTGGGTGGATTGACTTTCCTTAACTGTAGCTGCCTAAAAGTTTGATATGGTGTCTCAATGACTCACCTCCTTCCTGTCCACTGTCACACTGTTCCACAGGTCAAGGAAGAGTTGTATGTGTGAGTTAGAAGCTGGTTTATCCCACCCTAAGTCTGCTTGGGTGTCAGTGGAGGTGAGTGAGGGAGAGGGGACATGAAGCAGCACAGACCACTGGACTGGCACTGGGTGCTCTGCAGGCGCTTGAGCTGGGTTTAAGCAAACTGTGTGGCTCACCTGCAACTGCAGTAGCACACAGCTCTGAAGAACTTCTTCATACTCCTCTTTATTGTTATTTAAACCTTTTAAAAGGGAGCTTTAGTGTCTGCTTTCATACATTGAAGGGCTGCTCTCCGAAACACATTAGAATTTAGGGTGTTGGTGAACTCCTCTTTGTTATACATAAATAACCACTGTGTGGTTTATAAAGTTTATGTTTTCCTCTTCTGTGCCTGCTTGGTTAAAGCTCTCAGGCACTCAGTACAGAAGTGTCTGCCCTGCATTAAAACATCTTTCCTGTTGATGATGATGGTGCTGTCCTCTCCCAAAAGCTGTGTCCCCGGCAGCTCAGCAGCAGTCTGACTCTCATACGTGATCCTCATCAGCTTCACGGCAGAGTCAGACAGTTTAATTAACCTTTATCTTCTGCTGTGCAAGAGTGAGCCCAGGGTATGTCTGTGAGCGCCCTGAAGAAGGCTCACACAGCAATATTCATCGCCCGCGGTGTGAACACAGCCATAAACTTCCCTGGGAATCAGGGCAGCAGGATTACAGAACACCAAGGATACTCCAGCTCAGTATTCAGGCAGGATCTTCTCTTTGTATCTGTGCAGACTTACTGATCTCTCTTATTAGTTTCACTCTTCATATTTGTTATTCCTGAAAGATGGCAGCAAAAGAGAAACCTGATAGCAGTTGGCTTGTGGAGATAGTCCTTATTACAGGAGGGAGCAGGAAGGACTTGGTGCTTCCAAGATCCAGATAACAGTGCCTGTTCTTTAGTCCCAGCTCAAAGATGAAGGAAGTTTTTTGGGAAGTGTGTTTACATCCATGTGGGATGCAAAGTAAACACTTCACTAACTGCATACATGCCATGCAAATTAAATAAGAACTGTTTTTCTCTGGTGACTTGATGTAAAAGGGAATAACCAGTAGATTTAAGGTATGTGACAAAGGGGATACTTACATATCAGATAAATAATAACTTGTTGACATAAAACAAATACATTTGTTTTTATTAAAGATCAGGTACCTCTAGCTCTGAGTCTTACTTTATGCATATACTGCAGACAAAATTTACAGTAGGAGAAGTCTACATCTGAGCACTCAGAAATGGGACATGCCAAGGGGTTATCAGTGTGGCTTTAATTCATGCCTCTTGTGTGTGAGAGACAGAAAAAGTCCTTCATTGTAAAGCATGTGCTGGTTCATCCATAGGACAGCAAAATCCCATGGGGTGGAATACACCCTCTTGCTCTTATTTTTCACACAGAGAATATGACCTAAGAACACTTTGTTTGAAGCAACTTAACTGTAGTCACTACAAAAAATTGTGTGGCAGAAGCATAAATCTGGGTCAGCCATTGCAACCTTTGCCAAGCTGTAAACAAAGCTTTTAACTGATAAAATCTAAGGAATTTTTATTTGATGAATTTTTAGATTTCAAAGTTGCATAATTTTACCAAATCTGGACGGATTTCCATGGAGGTTCTGAAAAAAAGAGCCAATCTGCTGAGCCAAGTTTCAAAACTCCACTCCAAAACAGAGTGACAGAAAAAGCTCCTTCAAGAAAAGATTGCCAAAAATGTTTTTTGAGGTGCTAGGTTTTCCCTGTGCTAACTCATTTCCAGGAATGTTGGAGCATTTTGGTTGAAATTGAAGAAGCGTGTTCCATACTCATGCAAGAAAAAATGGAATGCAAACAGTCAAAGTTCAGTAAAGTTGAGAGCAACTGAAAATTGGGTTTTGTAATGGGAAGTGTTGGGTAACAGGAATGATAGGCTGTTCTACCAGCTCCAACTCTAACATATTCAATCTAACGTGTTATTAATTTGAATTGAAAAATAACCCACGAGCTTCAGTGGAAATCCTGCTCAGGAAATTAAGTTGGCAGCTGGCAGGGGCTCCTCATGGGCAGCTCTGGAGTCAACAGGTCAGGTTGGTGACAGGCAGGGGATGAGTGAGGTGTCATCTCCAGCAGCCCTGGAGAGCAGGACGTGACTCCTGCCTGTGCACTGGGGACGTGCTGGAGGAGGCAACAGCCTTTGTAGAAGATGAAACTGGGGCCACAGCAGCCAGCAGGGTCTCTGGAGGCGTTGTGGGTTAGAAGGCAGCATGGCCCCGGGCACCAGCGCTTGGCAGGGCTCTGCTTCCCCACCCCCAGCCTCTCCAGAGGGGTAATTTGGGGTGCGTACTCTCCAACTAAATTGGCACGGTCTGCTCAGGAACTGCAGGCCGTAACACACACACACACAAACACACACACACAGAGTGTGAGCCCAGAGAGGTTTGGGCTGTATTTTGGGATTCCTCAATGTGTCTGAGGTGCAGAGCCTCCTCACTGCCAACCCTCCTGCACCTCAGTCCCCCTTTGCTTCACTGACAGAGCCAGTGAGGGCAGTGCTGCTGCTGATAAGGAGTATTTTTAGGCAAAACACCCCCAAGTGTTTAGGAACCACAACCACAGGAAATAAGCATTGATAAAACCTCCCCAAACTGTACCCTGAAAGCTCCCTGGGTTGACTTTTCACTCTGCCTGAGTCCCCTTCAGGTCAGGGGAGAGGCAGCCACAGCCTGTGCCAGGCACCATCCAGGCCTCATGGTGGGCGCAATCCAAACCCAGACTCATTGCTAAGCTGCAGCTGGAGTCACTGATTGTGGAAAGGTGGAAAAAGACTCTTCAGTCTCCTAAGAACCTCCTGGCAAGGGTGTGGAGCCCTGTAAAATCTGTGACAAATGATCAGTCCTTCTGCAAAAATGGGCTGGGTGAAGGTGACCCAGGGGCACCTTCTGGGCACATTCAGGTATTCTGATATCAGCCAGTGAAAAAACACTGGCTTGTTGTTGCCTTCTCCTCTTATACATGACTCAGAGCTGCTGAAGGCTCACAGAACCATTAAAATTGGAAAAGACTTCTGAGATCATGAAGTCCAGTGGTTAACCCAGCACTGCCAGGCCCACCCCCAAACTATATCCTCAAGTGCCATATCCATATGTTTTTCAAATGTTTCCAGTGATCTCACTACTTTCCTGGGCATCCTGTTCCAATGCCTGACCCAAGGTGTTGGGTCCATTTAAAACCAGCAACCAAAGTTCTAACAGGTTTGAAAGCTCCTCAGAACACTGTTGGCAGTGTTGCAAGTTATACCTGAGATGTGCTCCTGCAGAGAAACCTTTCCCTCCCTCTCTGCAAAACACACACTCTTTTATTTGAATCTGCCCCCTGAAATGAGGCTGCAGGGACTGTTCTCCTTGTTGACTCCTTAACCATTCACTGGAATGGGACTCAGGGATGAGTGTTCTTCTGCCTGGGTTTCTATTAAGCTAAAACAAATTTTCTTTGGAGACAGATTTGAGTGCTAGGCAAAAGGCACTTTCACAGTTTTATTCTCCTCACCACTACAGCTTCATTTAAACTTTTCCCCATGTGTTTTACTCTCACGGTGTTCCCATCCTTGGGAGCCAAGCAGCTTGAGAGCTGACAGGGAAGTGTTGTCAGGAGGGTGATTAAAACAGGGATTGATGCAGCTGGGAGCCAGGGTTCAGTCACCTCCCTGGGCCCCTGCGTTAGTGTTATGTCAGACACAGTAGCTTTACCCTGCACCACGAGTTTATGCGTTTTTTATTGTCTGATGCTGCCAGAAAATGCTGACCCTGGAGTAGCTGGGCTGTGCAAGCACTCAGTGGTGGAGGGCAGTGAGCTCTGAAAGCCACTCACATTCCCCTTTTAATTTGTCACTTATGGGTCATATCTTTTTTACATTTACATTTTTTAATTAGTTCAGCTTGTCCTGATCTTCGGTTCCAGAATCCACGCTGAAAATTTCTGAACTTTACAAGTTCTTAAAAAAATTACAAAATCCCTTCACTTAATTGATGTTCAGTATACAGAACAACTTGCAGTTATGGGAAGGCTTCATATTTTTATATGGACATGAGTCTGGGGAGAAATTAGATTTTAGGGCTTATGTGCAACATGCAACAATTGTGTCTACTTGGTCATCTCTTCAAAGAGGAAAGTGAAATTTGGCCCAAAATTCAAAATAAAAGGCAAAAAAAAAAATTGGCATAAAAGTCACACTGGTCAAAATAAAATTGTTCCTCCAACATAAATTCCATTAAATGTAAAGCCAGACTCAGCAAATGCTTGAGATCTCCCATATGGACTGGAGAACAGTTTTACACTGGAGTACAATACACTGTTTTGGAGTGCATCTGAGACTGCTCCTGTTTTGGAAGCCTGCTCAGGTCTAGTTGGAATGAACATTTAGGCTGTATATAGCAAAAAGCAATGTTAGCATATTTGGACCATCAACATAAAGGTTCTTTGTTAGAATAAATGTTTCTTTTTAAAAAGAACAAAACCATCCTAACCTTTGCCAGTTTTCTATCCTTTAATCTCATGTCAGCAAATTTGGAAGACCAGCTCTCCATGGCCACATGAGTAAGGCAGGGATGTAGGAGGGTGGTTCAGTGGCTGACACATTTGGATGTGAGTCCTTTAGGTCTGTCATCTGCTGTCTCTGACGTCCTTGTGACGTTAGTGCATTTGAAAATCCTTCCAAACTTGCTCATATCAGGGGAAACTGGGTACCTCTTTCTCTTGACTTCAGTTCTGTGTAAAAGGTGAATAATGACACTACCCTACTCCAGGAATGACATGAATATGAGAACATGGTGAATATCAAGGTGTTTGTTTACTCAAATTGTGTTTTTAAGGCATATTCCCATCCAAAGTACACCACAATATGAGTCAGAGAGCTTCACTTTCCTTTCATAAATGGAAACATCTTTACATACATATTTTTTGTTTCATAGATGGGAAGAAATGGGTTTTGTTTTTCCTCTTCTGTTAGCTGTGAGTTCTCACCATAGACTGCTGCTCCATATTGCTGTGTCAGAACAATGCAGTGTTCTTAGGCTCCAGATCCTAATTCCTTTAACTCCTTGGAGGCATTGCTGAAGGTAAAGGTGGCTTGTAGGAGCAAATCTGTCATTAAACCAGCTCTTAACCAGAGTTAAATACCTGGTGCTGCTTTCAGAGAATGGCAGGTACCAGGCTGTTGTAGTGCCTCCTTAGGAGCTTTCCAGCCTGGAGAGGTGAAAACTAGACAAGGTAGAAAGTCTGGAAAGCTGAAACTCCTGGATGGATAGATATTATTTTTGCATTTGTCTCATACCACTGACTGTTGAATGACTGGGCTCAGGTGCACAAGCTTTTACCGCCCGAATGTTTTGTGACTTTGGGGAAGTGAATCAGGCACTTTTGTGCAGCTGAGGGGAGGAAGCTCCGCAGCCGGTGCGGCTGCCCCGGCGTGCGCGTGTCTTGAGGGGTGGGGAAGGCAGCCATCCCTAACCAAACATTTGGAACCTGCTGTTTTAGCTGGAATAGGAAAACCAGCTTGACAAGAACGAACGGCTTCGCCAAGCGACATTCAGGGGAGGTTGGTGGGATTTTAAACAAATCTCCTTAAGCAAGCATGAAAACAAGCTATTTAGCACTCATTAATGTCTCAGGTTAAACTCTTGAATAATTTGTCATGGTTAGGCTCTTTTGGTTTCGTTGGTGTTTTTCTAGTGACTAACGAGATGACAGCTACACATGCTTCTTGGTATGCCACTGTTCACAATAGGGTTTAAAGTTGTGTATTTGTTATTGATGTCATTAAAGTGATGGATTTGAGCTTGGTTTCTGAGGCAGCTGACTGGGTGGTTGGGACTAATTTCTAGCAATGGTTTTGGAGGTTGAAACCAAAGTGTGTATAAAAGGAAATGTTTCTTCTTTTAAGCAAATAATTTGAACCCAGATGAATGAAATTTAAGCAAGTGGGCATCAACTCTGAGTTAATTTTGACATAGTTGTCTGGAAATCATCACCAATTAAAATATTTTTATGAGCTCAAATGCAGTATTGTCTTTCGGTGCTTATGTAAGAGAGGAACAAACTGCTTGTTTAACCCCAGCCTTGAGACTACTGGCCAGAATATCTGCCTGAAGTCTTTGCCATATGGAGCTGGAAGGCCATGAACCTTGGCAAACCTCACACTGCAGGGGAAGGTGATTTCCACACCTGAAATGAAAAAAAAATCATAAATTTGAACAGATCACTTCCACTCTGCAGAAGTCATTGTGAGCCTTGGACATTCAAAGAGGGAAGAAGCAGCTCTGTGGCCCAGGAATCCTAGTTGAGAGTAAAAATGAATCACCTGGATTGCCATAATTGGGTTCTTTCATGTACTCCTACAGACTGGATAGCCAGGCAGATATTCCTTCATTTGTACACACCTTTCACACCTGCACATAAAGAAAACCTTTGATCCAGTGCTTGACAGAACAACAAGATGAGTATATGCAGAATTAAAAAGATGCACATGACGCTGAGATATTTTTATATCTTTTTAGACACAGAACATATGAAATAATAATGAGTACCCTGCCTGATGGGGAGGAGCACTCTCTGCAGTTTGAATTTGGCCTTTTCATGAAAGCACCATTTTTTTCCTGGTTAGTATGTCACAAAGAGAGTTGAAATGTTGAAGACTTGTATAAATGCCTTTTGCTGTACTTCCAACCACCATCTCACTTATTCAATGAGACAGACTTTTAACATTTACATTTTTCTTATTGGGGCTCTATTGAGTTTTTTTACATTTTCTTATATTATTTTCTACATGTGTATATATCTACATGATAGTATAGAATGCTTATGAAACAGCCTATCACCAGTTTTTGTTGTCCATTCCATGGTTATCATCCTTTCATTCCTGTACAGTAATGTGCTTCTTTTATTCAGACTCCCAACCCTGTAGATAGATGTTCAAATATTTCAACACAAACAAAGCTGTTTATATTATATTTAACTTACAGAATCATTATAGCTTTGGTATGTATGCATGGAATTTGCCCTACTGTGAAGTGTTAACACTACACCTGTGCCACACTTCACTTTACAAGAAGGTAGACCTGAAATTGCTCTTAATTTCAGCTTCCAGCTGAGTCCATACCAAGAAAATTTCAGGGCTTAGTTGCACAATTGAGTTACAGGGGATGTTTCTGTTTCCATGTCAGCTGAGCTACAGCAGCTACCTGCCAGGTGTTCTTGGCCCCCCATAAATGTAAGTTGATTTGATTTAGCTTAGTCCTCAATAAAAGAAGGTTCAGATAAGTAGAAGCGCTGTGCATTCACCAGGGCAGGGAGTACGTGTACTCATCTTCACCATTCAGGATCAGGATTTGGTAACACATTCCACCCTGGAAAGTGGCTGCGTGTCTGTATGGTCTTGTACTGGCGATTGACAAGCCAATTTTTGGATATATGTTAAAATTCTCTTTTAAAAATTACCTGTTGAATCCTCTTAATCCCTGGGTTTGTTGTTTGCATAAGCCTGGTTTGTTAGTTCTCTCTGCAGCCCACAACACTGCTCTTCACAGGAAAGGGTGTTTTGAGGGTCTCATTTGAAAGAGAAATTACTTTATTTCTCAGCTTGGTTGGGGACAGACTTCTTTAGAGAGACTTTGGCACATATTTTAGACTCTAAATTTTGCCAGTCTTTACTGCTTAGATATTCTGGATACAGAAAATAGCTTGCATTTGGTTACCTTCAACTCCATAATTCCCACAGTATATAATACTAAGTATAGAGCAACCAACAGCTGAATTAACACATTTTCTTTTAAATCCCCTGTGGCCTCTTTTGCTTGCTGAGGAGGGTGAAGTTGCAACACTTCTCCAGGACATAGGCAATGAGCAGGATCTTGAGCTCTGTGTATGAGGGCAGACTGTGGACCTGGCTCCTGACTTCTGGTGTGAATGGAAACTCATTCAGTTGTTTCAACTCAGAGCAAGTTATCTAAACTTGTACCTCTGGATTTACAGGAACATACCCTTAAGCTGCTATTTCTTAACAGGTTATGACCCTCCTTAGACAAGGGATTTGAGAAAGTAGTGAGTTTGGATTTTCCACTTAGAATTTCCACTGATGGAATTGTTTGGGTTGGAAGCATCCTTAAAGATCATCTAGTTCCAGGCCCTGTACCATGGCTTTCTGCACTTTGTGCAGCCCCTTTGAACAGTCAGGATTTCCAGTTCCTTAACTCTCAATCCTCAGGGTATTGTCTCTACTCTGCGGTCATCTAGCAAGTGGTGTCTGTCCCTGTAGTGACTTTTGGTGTCCTGAATGACATTTGGTTCTCATTATATGTAAATATGGGAGGTCCATAGTTGTTTATAATTATGCATGTCCATGGGAAAGCTCCCAACTTTTTCCTGTGGATGAAGATGAGATGTTTGTAAGGGAGAAAAAAGAGAAGAAGGTAGGCCAGCTCCTTCCTGAGCTCAGGTGGACTTTGCATTCAGGATTTCTCAAGGCCATGCCCAGTGGGAGAAGCTGACATTGGAACCTAATGCAAATACAACAGGAAAGGCAGAGGGGGTCATAGTGGAGGCATCTGCCATAAGTGCCTCAGGGTCCCCACTTCAGCTCTCCAGGGAAATCAGAAAATTTGTGAGCCCTGTAGACTGGTGTGACAATAAATCTGTGCCAGGGGAAAGCGCATGGTTTTTCCTTGCACATCCTGAGCAGGAGGAATCCCGGGGCTGGGGGACATGAGGGCTGCTTGGGTGTTCACTTCCAGTCACAGCTGTGCTGTCTGTGGAGGACAGCACTCCACAGTGCTCTTCTCATCAGCATCACACCACTCCCCAGTGCCCCTCTAATCAGCATCAGTCAAAACAAGCAGAGTCCTGCTCCAAATCAGCAGTAGCTGTGGTAGCAGATGAGTGAGTGAGAGGCAGGGTGTGATAACCCCAGCAGCTGGCACAGCTGCAGCCTGGAGAGGCCACGTGAACGCAGCCCTGGCTGTGCTGGACTCCGTTACCCCCCCAGGCTGACGGAATGTCCGAGCTGTGTGACGGATAGCAGGAGCTGTGGAGTGGACACTGACCAGGTTTCCATTAAACATCCTGCTGAGATCGGCTTCTGCTTTGGGAATGGAAAGTGAGCTCCAAAAAAGTCAGTTCCCATTAGCCCAGTGCCTAAGCAAGATTTATTTTTTAAAGCGTTATTTAAAAATTTATAGAGTTTGTTAGGCAAAGAGAAGTTTTAGTCTGAGTGAGCTCTACAACAGTGTCAGAAATCTCTGAAAACAGGAGCTGTTCTTGGAAAAGTTGACAGTGTACTGGCCATAAACCTAGTGCTTCAAGACGTTGTTGGTAATTTCTCCCTTATGGGGGAAAAATAATTGAGATCTATTAGAGCACAGAAATCCTCCAGGCTGTTTTAATCTGGAATTCTGCAGCCTGACATTAATGAGAAAACCTATTTTTTTTTTTTTTCAGCCAGTATTTGGCTACTTCGTTTCTACATTACAGACAGTAATAAATTGTCAAGTTGTTTGTGAAAAGTTTGGCTCAATGCATTTCTAAATGCAAGGTACCAATGCAGTCACTGTGAAATCCAATTTCACTGTGGCTCACAGTATTGCAATGACCTTTTTTGTTGTCTTTTGTAATTAATAGCTTCGTTTTCCGTCACTTCTCTATGCTGCCTATATAAATATTTCTGAAATGGAGCCTCTTATATTTGCTAAGCTCGTCGTTCATTAGTGAACACATGGGAGTAATTTGGGATGCCAGGTGTGTTTCTCCCTGTGTTACTGTCCAGAACGTCCCTCCTGTTCCCTCAAATTGTGTAGAAAAGCTCACACTGAAGAGAAAAACATGGAAATGGGGAATTCTCTCCTGATGCTCCACATATGTTGGCCAGGATGCAACCATAAAGAGTACCTGGTACAGCCAAGCAGTATCTGACATCTCCACATCTCCATCTCTAAAGAATTACAGTTCACAGAGAAGAAGAGCAAATTCTTAAAACTGCAATTTTTGAGAAAGTAGATTTAAATGTCTAGTGATGTTATGGCCAGGGCAATGAAAGTTTAGTAAATGGGAAAGAGAAGGAGAGGAAATTAAGATAAATGAAAGACATTAAAGAAGCAATGTTGCTGGTGTCTCTTGGTTTGTTTTCTGCAGGAGGACACCAGAAAATAAAATACAGGAAGAAATAAAATGAATTAGGTTTGTAAGGAATCAAATGTAAAAAAAGGCAGGAAAAAAGAATATGTGAATATTATTTATTTATGCTGCTAGCTGATAAATTGTTTTTCTCTTAATTTATCTATTAAAAACCAAGTTTTGAATGTTGGTTTTGATCATATTGATTTAAGTTCAGTCATTTCTAAGACATGGGACAGACCAGAACCTGAAGTGCTTTAGAACCTACCAATAAATTCTGAGCAGTGCTGATGGAAGGAGACTGATATCTAACAAGCCCATCATTTCAAGATTAGTTAATGAAATGTTCAATTAAATTGTTTTTTTTTCACTACTGATAATTTTCTGTACAGAGCAGATAAACACTTTTCCTTGCTTGAGAGGATTTTGGCTTTCCAGAAATATTAACCAGTAATTTTGAAATGCTACAAGTCATGTAGTTAATGGCAGAGTTCCAGAAGCATTGGGACAATACTCTTTGGAGATGGTGTGATTCCTGGTCCTGTACAGGGCCAGGAGTTGGACTGACTGATCCTTGTGGGTCCCTTCCAACTCAGATCATTCTGTGATTTTTTGATGTAGGAAGAAATTTTTCCCAATGAGGTTGGTGAGGCCCTGGCACAGGGTGCCCAGAGAAGCTGTGGCTGCCCCTGGATCCCTGGCAGTGTCCAAGGCCAGCTTGGATGGGGCTTGGAGCAACCTGGGATAGTGGAAGATGTCCCTGCCCATGGCAAGAGTTTGGAACAAGATGATCTATAAGGTCCCTTCCAACCCAAACAATTCTAAGATTCTCTGTCTTTAACACACTTTCCTTATGATCTGACATGGCCAAGAAAGTCCAAACATGCATATAATACCTCAGGTAAACAGGCATCCAGTGTGTTCAAGTGTGGGAAAAAAACTTCAGAGGTTCCATCTTAAAGAACTAAGATGAGTGGAAATCCCCATCAAGATAAGGAACCAGTGGACTGTGCCATTACACAAAAGACAGAGGGAACATTGACATTTCCCAGAGTTTTGCCTCCAGGGCATGGTAAAAGCTAAAGCTGTTATCATTTGTGGTCAGAGATCTCATTGTACTTTCACCAGCATGTTCAAGTTGGGCGGTGAATGCCAGCCAGTACAGCCCTACTTGGAGGAGTTTTCACTGCTGCTTCATGTGATTAGCACATTTTGATCTGATTTATGAGTTCCTGATTTCCATGCAAAGTCCCCAAATTACCTGATGTGATTCATTGGTGAGGACAACAATCCTTGCTGGTGGATTTTAAATCACGAGTGTTTGCTTTTTTTCCAAACTAAGATTGAATTTCATTAGATAGTCATGGTCTTGCCTATTGAGCAGGTTTCTGTGCAGGTTTGGTCTTACTTCTCTATGTCAGACTGAGAGAAAGTGCATTAAATACATTAACTCATGATATTCCAGAATTAATGAGTAATGCTTTTGGAGAGCTAAAATCATCTCAAGGAAGAAGGTGATATTTCACAGAATCATAGAATGGCTGTTGATAGAAGGGACCTTTTTTGGCTAAATGATTTTAAAGCAGAGTTGCATCTTGATAAACCAGGTTGCATCTTTGAACTTTCAACTAACCTGTCAGAAAGTTAAATCAATTTAGAGAGCAAATCAGTGTACATTTTCAGTGCACTTTCTGAGTGCACTTTTCCCTTTTTTTTTTTTTTTTTTTTTTTTGTCCTTCCTTAAAACCTCAAAACCACGATGGGTAATTCCCTGAAGATCCACTTTAGACATTTGTGGTGTGTAGTGTGAAGAGTAGGTGCAGCTGGCCAAACCCCGGCACTCTTATCCTTTCAAACATTTTCCTTCTGTTTTGGCGAATAACACAAACTTCTGCCCTTCTCCCCACAAGACCAAAGGCCAACTGGAATAGCTGTATCAGCCTAAATCTTGCTTCTCTTAAAGTGGGAGTTTTGCCATAAACTCAGAGGAGAACTGTATCTGGCCATTCCTACTGGGTGAAAACTCTGTCTCCAGTTGCCACAGCTCAGTTAACAGCAATTCTTCTGCTATGGAGCCGAGAGACCTTATCAAGCATGAAAAACTGACAAATAGTGTTTAACCACAATGATCACCACAGGAAACGTTGGCCTGAAATTTCGGTTTTGTTTTGAAAACAGAGGATTTGGGGGAGAGACAGCATTGTTAAATCCAGCTTGGATCAAAATACGTTTGTAGCTTTTTTTAGCGTGTCACAGAAAGACAATGCCGTCGCTGACGTCTTCAGTGGTTCTTCTCAGGGCTGAGAGGCTCAGTCAGAGTATTTTGCTCAGATGTGGGACCTAGAAAGTCTGAGAGCTTAACAAACCAACCTTATTTGGTTGTATTAGTAAGGGAAGTTTGATAATGGTCAGTACACTTCTGTAATTTTATCACAGGTGAAACAGCTTTGTAATAAGGTGTGTGACTGGTGGACAAACAGCTGAACATGAGCCAACAGTGTGCACTCACAGCCCAGAAATCCAACTGTGTCCTGGAAAGGAGTGGGCAGCAGGTGAGGGAGAGGAGTCCTCTGCTCTTGTGAGACACCACCTGGAATACTGCATCCAGCTCTGGGGTGCACACCACAGGAAGGGCATAGCCATGTTGAGGGTGCTCAGAGGGCTGGAACACCTCTGCTGTGAGGACAGGATGAGTTGTTCATCCTGGAGAAGAGAAGGCTCCAGGGAGACTTCACTGCAACCTAGCACTTAAATGGGGGCTGTATTTTACACAAACACGTGTGTAGAATACGATAGGACAAGGGAGAAAGTTTTAAACTGAAAGAGAGAAGATGGAGATTGCATGCAAGGAATTCTTTACTTAGAAGGTAATGAGGCACTGACACAGGTAGGCCAGAGAAGCTGTGGCTGCCCATCCCTGGAAGTGTTCAAGACCAGGCTGGTTGAGACTTGGAGCAACCTGGGATAGTGGAAAGTGTACCTGCCCATGGCAGAGGGGCTGGAACTGGGTGGTGTTTAAGGTCCTTACAGCTCAAACCGTCCTGTGATTCTGTAACTCCATGGCTAGGAAGGGATTTTTCAGTACTATGTTCCCCAGACTTGAAACAGGAGGAAATCCCCAGACCTTACAACTCAAAGGAATAAAACATGGCAGGGAAACCAGAGAGGAGACATATGGCACTCTCAAGAACTGAGACAAAACCTCTGCCCCACAGCAGAGCGTCCTCTGCCCATCCCGCCTGCAGAAACTTGAGGTAGGTACAGGCGCCGAGCCGAAGAACTGAGAAATGGATTTTACTATTTACATTACCATAATTTATCTGTAGCATAATGTTGAAATTGCCACTAGAAAAAGATTAGAACCATGTTTCCTGCTGGGTTTCCTCGCTGCTCAGGCCACACACACGCAGCGTGTGCCATTAACCGTTGCAGAGCTCCCGTGCCTGGCGCAGGAAGGTGCTTGTGCAGTGGCCTCCAGCAGTAGCAAGATTTTCAAACCATCAAGAAAACAACCCCCTGCACCACTCAGTTATGCCCTGTGGTTTGCTGCTGCTATTTTCCTGATTTCTGCTCTGTTCTCATTGCCTTGGTTGATTATTTCTTTGCATTTACCTTTTTGATCTGAAGCAAGCAGCATTTTACGCTATGAAAAATCCTGCAATCCAGTGAAAAACTTCTTCCCCTTCTGTCACCCCCCTTGCTGCCTGGAATTGTGTCTTTCTGACACCATAGAAGGATTGGCACACTAAAAGTATGTGTGTGCTTTCTTCTGATTTAATTGGATTTGCTTGTCTGAAATGTAGTATGTTTGCTAATTCCATAAACGAGCTACTGTGACTAAAATCAGGCACAGTCGCCCAGAAAAAAAAAAAAACAACACAAAAACAAACCAAACAAAAAAAACCCAGATTGCATTTTAGTCCAAAAGGGATATTTCCATTTTTTCTTTAAGGGTGGTCTCCCTTCTCCCCTTTAAAATGTTCTTTAATCATTGTGTGTCTTGGTTAACATCCCTGTTTTTACAGTATTCCTGTGGTTTACATTCAGAGTTGGATAGGTGATGTTTTAATACACATTTTCATTGTTTAGAGTCAAAGCAGTTTCATTTTCCCTGGATTCTTTACCCACCGTTGATTGAGAGATTGGGAGTTTTATACTGCAATCTCACTAGTTGAGGGAAAAGATCTGCAGCCCAGGGTGGCTCTGAAAAAAAATTCTCAGAAAACTCTGCCCTGTGCTTGTAGCACAACCCAACACTGAAATTTAAAGCCATATCTCCATTTCCTTGTAGTTGATGTGGGGCACCCAATTATACTTATGTCCTGTGCTATTTCAAGGTCAAATGTGGGAGGTATAAAAACTGTGTAGGAAACCTCAGCAAGAGGAGAAATTTCCCTTTGTAGAGATATGGTTGATTCTTTGCTGTATTTTGGAGGCTTCAATCACATTTTTGCTGTCTACCAACCAAAGGAATTCATGCAGCAGTCAGATGCAAGCCTTATGCAACATGACAGGTGCTAATCTTTCAGGAAATTCATCCTACATCCCACCCATTAAGGGAATTTTATGTAAAAATGGTTTAATGTCTCTTTAAAGGTGTCAGCAAGCATGTGAGGACCACACAGCTTGGGTTCCACTGCAAGTAATGGAGTGAAATTGTCTGCATAATTATTTTGGTTGGATTGAGAATCTGCAGCCCTCTCTTGCTGCAGGAAATAAACCTCTGTTAAAACCATATGGCAGAATTCTCAGAAGAGACTTGAGTACAGGGCCACTTCTCTTTCACATCTCTAGGCAGAGCTGGAGAAAGTTGTTATGTTTGTGCATAATTAATCCTTCTTTTTCCCTGTGAGCAGACAAAAAAATGTCATTTTTAGCACGTGTGAGGGTGCTGGTGTGTTTGTTTGCATACAGGCACACGTCCTCTTGCTTTCAGTGTACTGAAGCAGAAGGAATTGGGGCTGCCTTGGAACAAAATTAGAGCCATGGAAGGAATGTACCATCATGTGTACACAGCAAACCTGCATAACTGAGAAATGCCGTCACAATGAGCTTAAATTTGGGATAGGCAACGGGACTTTCAGAGACCACAACCAGTGGAAAAGGATGTTACTTGGCTTTAAATGAGGCCACTTAATGCACATGTGAAGGGAAATGCAAAGGGCAGGTTTTAATTACAGTTCACCTTGGAGCACAAGTCCTGTGAGGAGCAGCTAAGGGGGCTGAAAGGGCTCAGCCTGGAGAAAAGGAGGCTTAGGGGGACCTTATTGCTCTCTACAACCCCCTGACAGGAACCTGCAGACAGCTGGGGGTCAGTCTTTTCTCCCAGGCAACCAGAAATAGGACAAGAGGACACAGGGCCAAGCTGTGCCAGGGGAGATTTAGGCTGGACATTAGGAAGAAGTTCTTCAAAGAATGGGTGATTGGGCATTGGAATGGGCTGTCCAGGGAGGTGATGGAGTCACCATCACTCAAGGTGCTTAAGGAGAGATTGGATGTGCCACTGAGTGCCATGATCTAGTTGTCAAGGTGGTGCTAGGTCATAGTTTGGACTCAATGATCTCAAAGGTCTTTTCCAACTGAGTTGATTCCGTGCTTCTGTAGAGGCCAAGGTGTGAAAATCTCAGAGTTTGGTAGCAGTTAAATTGTCTTAACTGTCAAGTGAATGAGCCATGGCCTTCACTTTAATTTTACCAGTAATGGTGTGCATCTACTAAATAAGTGAGGATTGTGAGGATTTATACCCAAATCAACAAGAAAGCAAGAAACATAACCAAAATGTTAGCAAACAGTAATACCAGCCATTCTCAGATGTTTATCAAGAAATTTTATCACAGAAAAGCCAAACAGGAAAAAAAGCTTTTCAGTCTCAAACTGAGTGATGTGCTGGAAGCAAATTATCCCCACACCTGGTGAGAGTGTGAGGGTAGGGATTGATTCCTGTCCAAATTATGCCATGAAATATCAGTATCATGGAGAAGGGAGTGTATATTACAAGACATGCAATTTTAAACTAACATCATGTCAGAAATGATGCCTGTTGCTGGGGGTTAGACTTGACAGCAGATACCCTTGGCAGTAGGTTGGTCATCTAAATCCATCAGGCATTAGAAATAGCCTAATGTTGGGCCTTTGATGCAAGGGGATTGTTAGCACATGGAATCTTTTATTAAGGGAGGAATAACTTATTTCAATTTCAAAACTGGTGAAGGATGGGGACACTGACAGCCAAACTCCCTTGTGGTGCCAAAAGGAGAATAATCCCATGGACCTTGTGGGAAGCTGGAGTGAAAGGACAAAGAATGATCCATTCTACTTGGAGAAGAGTTAAAAACAAGATTTCTTCCTTTTTCATAGTGCTGAGCTCTCTGCAGACTTTTAGTGAGAAAAATCACTTTCTTTTTTTAAGCTTTGACTTCCTCAGAGTTTGTGTTGAAGCTGGAAAAAGTTTTCCATCCCGCTTTTTTGTTGTTGCCTTTTTACTTTATTTAAATTGGTTAAGACAGATGAATTTTGCTTATTAAAAAAAACAAGGCAAGGCACCACTAGAAGATATCCAACTTGTTCAACATCACCAGGGTTACTCGTTTTACTTTTCTTGGACAAAAGGGAAGAGCACTTTGCGTTCTATTTTCCATCATTCTTTGATGGAATTAGATCAGGGTTGTACTTCGAGAAGAAGGAAACTCTCCTGTCTAAGTGTTGTCCTCTAATCCAATGGCTGGAATGTGCCATATTTTCTTTCTGTAAAAAAAGCAAACAGTGGTGCTAAAATGTAGACTGGAGAGCTCATATCTAAATTCCATAACTGAGGGATCAAGTTTTGGTCCTGCAGACATAGAACTGTAACCATTACAGTGGAAGCAGCTGTATTATTCCTTAAAATGAGTCATATGACATTAAAATCAAAGCAAATACTAAAATTTGAATCTGTACAAGCTGTAAAGTCTTTAAGGCCAGGCTGTCTCCCACTGAAGATGGTGGCAAAGCCTCTGTTCATGGCTCTGGCAGATGGCTTGGGCCCCAGACAATCCCATTTTTCCAGTTGTAGGGTCATACATTTTTATCCTCTGAATTAAGTAAGGATTTGCCACCCGCACAATAAAAGCCAAAGAAAGAAACTTGCTTTAAATAGAATGAGCTATTGAGGTGCTATTAATAGGATGGGGATAATGAGTATTTCCAGAATTTAAGTACTTCAGTGTTATTTCTGCCTGCTTTAGTAGAGCAGAATGAAATATCCTTGCCACTCTTGCATTGCAGGGATGGTTTCCACTGGTGCTCAGTAGTGGGCGTCCAAACTTAATGACGCACCAAAATATTAATAAAATAGAAATTATTCAAAACACCTGCCAGTGATAATCCAGTATGTTTTAAAATCTTTCCAAGCTGGAACATACACATATACATATATATACACACACACAGACACATACATATATATATATCTATACATACATATACACATATACATATACACACATACGTGTGTGTGTGTGCGTGTGTGTGTGTGTGTGTGTGTATATATGTACATATACAGTTGTATGTATATGCTTGTGTGCCCCTTGAAAGCCATAAACTACACAGCTGCCCATTTGGACAACTTCTGGTTTTTATAACTAGGCATATTCAGCTTTTGTTTCCTAGATTTTCCCTTTTTCCAGAGGATTTCCCACAGCATCATAGAATCACAGAATGGTTTGGGTTGGAAGGAACCTTAAATATCATCTTATTCCAAGCCCCTGCCATGGCCAGGGACATCTTCCATGATCCCAGTTTGCTCCAAACCTTATGCAACCTGGCCTTGGACACTTCCAGAGATGGGGCAGCCACAGCTTCTCTGGGAAGCCTGTGCCAGGGCCTCCCTACCCTCACAAGAAAGAATTTTGCCCTAAAATATAATTTAACTCCTCTCTTTCAGTTTAAAGCCATTTCCCCTTGTCCTATCACTCTAGGCCTTGTCTAAAGTCCCCTTTCAGTCATGCCCAAGCAGAATCCTGTTTATCAGTGAAAAAATGAAGTAGTTACAGCATGGTAAAAGTAAGGCTTGTGAACTGTAATCTTCTTTAAAAAATCCACTTGGGGACTGTGGAGGTCAGGGGCCTTGTGACAAGTCAGTGGTTTCCTTGCCTCATAGTCTGTGTCCTGTCTGATGACCAAAAGTTAACATCCTCTGAGTTCTCCTGGTGTGTGGGCACAGGAGACTCATGGATTCATAAATAAAACCCAGGTCCATCTTGGACTGATCTCCTCTGCCATGCTTTGAGGAGACCCCCCTCTTTCTCCTCAATCTGATATTCTGCTGGAAGCAGTAGAAGAGGTATTTGGGGTTTCTGTGGGATGAGCTCCTGAGTAGCTCCCTGCAGGAGCAGGGCACATCTTTCCTGCAGTAGCTGCAGCCTTTCCCAGGCTTCTCCCGGTGTTCTCCGCTCAGTGAATGGCATCACCCACTGCTTGTGTTGGCCACCCTCCAGCTCGGCCTCACAGGCGCATCCCCCACCGCCCGCATTCCTGGGGATTTGTTACCTTCTGGTAGCCAAACACGCCGGCAACCGGGGCAGGGGGCGAGATTTATTCTTCAGGACTCTGTTTTCCTATTGTTTTTAAGTTCATGGGAGGCTCCCCGTCACTAAACAAACTTTAACAACTGTCGGCAGAAGGGTCAGCCCCCTGCCAGAGCCCTTCACAAAAATCTCACATTCCTCGCGGCCAAATGCGGTTGTGTCACTCCCCTCCCTCCCCTCTGTCCCCTCTGGGGCTTTTGTAGGAGGCATCACCCCTGAGCAGGTTGAACACCTGGCTGTGGCACTGAATTAGAAACCTGCAGAGCCCATAAGGACAGGCTGAACTTTGGCCAGCAATGTGCATCTCACGATTTTTCATGATCTCATGATCTTATGCATGATGCTAATAAACAGCTGGTCTCAGGTAGAGGCAACCGTCCTTAGGGCTCAGGGGGGTTGGTGTGAAATTAATGTATGCAGGGATGGAATTTCTGTAGCAAAGATGGGATTTGGGTTTGTGTAGCTGACAGTAGCAAGGAGCTTCTCTTTCCTTTCCACCAAAAAAACCCAAAATCCCAACAGTTAATTATGAATTAAGCACTTTCAGGAAGAATAACATAAATAATGAGGCTGCCTTGTTGGAAAATCCCAAGATTTTACAGTCCACTTCATTGAGGAATTCCCTATGCTCTCATAGAAGACATATCTGGTCCAAAACCTTTGCTTCTGGGTTTAGTGTTTGGGGTTTTCCCCCAAGAAATTTGTTGTTTTGGTGTCTCGTTCTTCACACTCATGGAGAGAAGTTTTAACAAGAGAATGGCCAGGGCTACTCTTTGTGTGACCATCTCTCTTTGAGTAACCAGCAGACACACAGATAAGAAAGCAACAACCAAAACAAATCATGGATTAGGATCTGGACCTTCACTGGGGGTTTCAGGAATACTCTTAAGAACTGGGTGTGAAATTTGAGTTTTACTTGGTTGTATATTTCTCAAAAACTAGTGGACACTGAGAGTCCTGCTCTCCAAATTAATGGTGGAGTCAATCATGTAATGTCCACTGTGAGGCAAAGAAATGATAATTATTCTGAAGTTAGAGTTGTAGGAAACCCTGGAACAGAGGGTTTAAGACCAGCATTCCCAAACCCCCACGGGTTTTCTGTAGTCAGAAATAGCTGAGCAGACATTGCCTGCATTTTGCTGTGCCCTTTCATGGCAGCTCAAGGTCCTGAGCTCTTTGCAGCATCCCTCAGTTAGCAGGAGCTGCTGACTGCAGGGACTCATGTTCAAAGTATTGTGTACGTGACTTCCCCAAGCACAGACAATCACTCAGCCCAGAACAGTAGGGCTAAAAGAAACCTCAGGCGACCTAGTCCATTTTTCCTCAGAGGAAGTATTAGATATACTTAGATCATCACTGACATCTGTCCAAATTTTTAAATCCTCCAGTACTGAGCCTTCCACTCACTTACCAAGTCTGGAGTTTGTGGGTTTTTTTTTTCCTTTCTACTTAAAAAGGAGTTTGCTAATACTGTACATTAATCTCTTAAATCTCTTCTACCTCAGCTGAAGGCAGCTTTTTCTTGTGCTGTTCTCAGCTGACACAGAGATCAATCGATTACCATTTTCTGTAGAAAACATTTTACTCTTATCATGTCCTTTCCTGCTCGTCTCTTTTCTAGACTAAACAAAATGTATTTCCTTCGACTTTTCCATGTTGCTCATGCTTTCTGAATCTGTTATCGCTCCTGTTGCTCTTCTCTGGATTCTCTCTCATCTGTCTGCATCTTTCTTAGAGGGTGGTGTCCTACACTGGATAAAGCAGTCCAGCTGATGTCTCACCACTTCTGAGCAGCCTGTAATAGATACCTTCTATGTCTTGTATGCAACATGACCATTAATCTTTCCCAGAAATGCATTTACTTCATATTTTTGAAAAAAAAACAAAATGCCATTATTGACTCATATTGAACTTGCTACTCCCTTCCGCCCCCAGATCTGCTCTGCAGTGCTGCTGGTTAATAGGTTTGTCATTGTGGTGCATTTGCCTTTTTGTTCCAAAGTGTAACACAAAGCACTTTTACTGCATGTCATCTCACTAATGACATGTCAAGCACAATTTCTCTTCCTTGCTAAGTTCATTCTGAATTCTGACCTATTTCTCCAAGTCTGAAGATTCTACCTTACTGGAAGTCATCTAAAGATTTTGTAACTGTGCTTTGTATCACATCATCCAAGTTATTAAAGGAAGTAGCAACTATTAATTGGTTGAAGATGCGTAAAACGCCTTCCATTTCAATATCAGTAGTGATAGGGAGCAGCTTCGTCACACCAAACCCTCATCCATTCATCCTCTATGGCTGTGTTTTATCTCTTCTGTCATAGAATCATAGAATGATTCTAGTTCAAAAGGACCTTAAAAACCTTAAAAAAACCTCATTCCATCAGTCCCTGCCATAGGCAGGAGCACATTCCACTTGACAAAGTTGCTCAAGCCCCATCCAACCTGGTTTTGAACACTTCGAGGCTTGGGGCAGCCACAGTTTCTCTGGGCAACCTTTTCTAGTATCTCACCACCCACACAGTAAAGAATTTCGTCTTAATATTTAATCTAAACCTACCCTTTTTTTTTTTTTCTCTTGAAAACCTAAAAGCAGAAGTCCATCCATCTCAGCCTCCACCTGAGCCAGAAATGTCCCTGCTGGCATTGGCAGGGAAAGGTGGAGCATAACAAGGGTTAAAAACTGCAACTCACCTGCAGGATTGTTGGCAACATTTTCGGGCCAGTGCTTCTTCTCTTAAGCCCAGCTGCAGTGTTTATGTGCTGCTTAAGGCTGTCCTTCCTCAGGACTTGCACATCATGTAGGTGCTTGTGCAAGAGCTCTGAGTACACAAAAAGTTGAGTGCCCCGTGTAGCATGAAAGTTGCCCCATAAACCCACTCATTGCCAGCAGCACCAGACATTTTATGCATTTGCAAGTAAAAATAAGAGCAAAGAATAGTGTTAAGTGTAATTTTTATTGGGAAACCACCAATTCCTTATACCTTTCAGGAGGAAGAAAGGGAGGCATCCATCAAACTGTCATTACAAATTTGATGCCACAAACCTAAGCTCATGGAGCCGCCAGGAATCTGTAAACCTTTTAAAGGATACGCCTGTTTTTGACATTCAAAATAAAAAATCTTTATAGATTTTTGTGGAAAACACTGATGGGCCAGCAGCTAAATGACATTTTTCAACAGTCAGACAGACTCCACACAAACTGAATAGATGTCCAGTTTTAGAAGGACAGGTAATTACTTTCTGTGCTATGCCCAGGAACAGAAAATACTTGGTCTGTTTTACTTACTGAGTAAGAAAAGATGTTTGAGGGTGGTTGGTTGTTTTTTTATTTTTTTCTCTTTTTCCTAAAGGCTGCTACATCCTGGCTTCTGCCTCCATATAGCCTGAGTGTAGGTGCCCTTTATATAACAATAACTTGATACTACTCAAAATACTTGGCGCTGCAAGCAGAGGAGTGGAATGCAGTAAGAACACTTTAGCAGGTCTGAGGGTAAACTCCAGTAGTTTTGGAAGGACAGGACAGAGATTTCAGTGTGTGTCTCTCACTTACTTGGCATTTGCCGACAATAAGAGCACAAGGATTAACATAGCAGACTCCGTTTATTACACTTGGGTGGATAAAGCAATTATCTGTCTATCACGGCTGTAGTAAATTATGGAACAGCATTAACATGGGTGGATACGTGGATAAATGCTACTCTGCCACAGAGGGTGCTGATACACAAGATAATCCTTCAAGCTGAACTTGTAAAGACTGTTTTCTTTCAGAGTTTAGATCATGTTACCCACCAGTGTAGATTGAAACAGCAACTTTTTTGTTTTTTATCCACGTTTTCAGGTTTCTTCAGCCATCTGAATTGTATTAGCAAGGTTATTTTAGAAATATCCCGCTTTATTCAAGTTTAAACAGTCTGCTTAAAACCTGCTGCATGGATATAAACACAGTAGTTTTCTAACACAGCAAAACAATCTGTTGAAAGATAGCAAACACACACATCCATCCATTATTGCTTAACTGTTGTGTCTTCCATGCCTGAATTCCTGCTGTAACCGCAGCGTTCAGCGTGCAGTGCACTCCTGGTTTTGGGGTGTAAAACAAAACCAGAAATGAAAATGCACCTATTGATGTCTAGAGAGCAGTGCAGCATCCGAGAGCTCTACACTAGATTTAAACTAAGCGCCTTAAGTCTGTTTTAATGGCTGTGTTTACATCATCCCCCCCCCTTCTCATTCTTTTAAAGTAATCAGGTTTCACAAGCCTTAAAAAAACCATCCCCTCCTGCCAGCTGGAGGGAAGCCAGTTCAAGGAGACTTTTTTTTCTCTCCTCCCCTTTACCCCCTTCTTCACTATGATCTTTACTGCCTGGTGCTGCAGCAAACAAGCAGCAGAAATTGTGGGATATTTGCAGGACAGCTACCTTCTTGGCAGGGGTGGAGGGGGGAACCTTACTCCTCAAAGATTTCGCTGCATTCATGAGGATGATAAATCAGAATGAGGAACTCCTGAGCTTTTTGGGACCGCCCTAGCTCTCCCTCATCCTCACTTCTGATGAAAAAAGGGGGAGGAGGAGGGGGAGAGTGTAACAGATACCAGCATGCAAAGGGAACTCAGGCAGGGACCGAGACTTGCGTGACAGTCTCTGTTTATATGAGTTGTCTTTAATGTCTCCAAGCAGCCATGCCAGCAATGTTTAGCTGGTTTCCTGGCACACGTGAACACAGATTCCTTTATGTTCATCAAGGATGGATAAAGGTGAAGGCAGAGCATCGTGGTGCAAGGGGGTCCCACCTGCTCCTTCCTTGACCTGGCCTGTTTGGGCTGATGATCCTATGGCACGTTGCTCAAATTTGCAGAACAAGCTTCAAAATCCTAATCAGAATCAAAAAGTTTTTTCAAAAAGAAAAGAGAAAGGAACAGCCCCACCACTGCAGCAAGGGGAGACCTGGTTTGTTCACCTCAGTACAGAGTCAGAGTAGAGGGCTGCATGAGTCCTGCAGCTCTGGGATGAGTCGGAGGGTAGGAGGGAGCTGGTCCAAAAGCAAATGCACTCGAGCCCATTCCTGTTCAGCCTGTCCTTTTCCTCAAAGCACCGTTTTGGTTTCATTAGTTAAATATTACAATTTTGCTGCTTTAACACACCTTTCCCTTTGCATGCCTGGCCAGCTCGGCCCTTGCCACCTGCCCCCATCAGTCTCTCAGCTGCCAGACAAGCAGCCTGGAGCCCCGCTCCAAGGAGGCATTTTTCACCTCTCTGTATAGAGAAATTCTGTGAGCAGGAGGCTCCTTTGCAGCTGTTGCAATTTGCTGAAAACCCCTGGCCTATGGGTCTACCTTTCAGCTGGGTCTATGCTCTTCATGGCCCCCAGCTGAATTTCAGAAAGCACTTTGTACCCTCAAAAGTTTTCCAGTCATTCCCACAGGTACAAAGGGACACAGGTTACACCCCCATGGGTCATTTCTTCTCCCTCCAGCCTACTCTTTTTGTCCTGTGCTGTGCAGGCTGAGAGGACATTTCCTTTGCTCCCAATAAATCAGTGTGGAGATGACATTGACACCAGAGAGGCTCCACAGGCTTGGCCTCAGCACTGAGGTTCCAACCTCCCTCTGCCTCTGCTCACCCAGAGTAGGAGCCATAGCTCTGGGAAGAGGATAATGTCACTGGTTTTCAGGATCTGGATCTGGCCCTTTTGGATCCATACCAGTAGTCTGCAGAGCAGGGGTCAAGGAGGACAGGCTCATTAGGATTTTGGCAAATGGATACACATTAGATCTGTTTCACAGGAGCTGAGTCCCTCCACAGTGTGCATTCGTTGTCTTTATTTATTTCCTTTTCTCTGCAGTAGTTTCAGGTACAGGCCTTAGCTGCTTTGGGTAAAAAATATGCCTTTTTTAAGAACAAAAAGAGACAGGGGCTTGTTTTCTGCCTGCGCCTGAGTGACTCCTGTTGGCACGAACAGGGCTCTGTGTACAGTCAGGAGAATGAGCTCCCAGTCTAATGCAAACTGGTGCCCTCAGCTATTTAAAAAACAAACTTTTTTTAGTTTTTTTTTTTCATTGAGTGAATTAACTACAGTTACTGCACCTATGTAGCTCCTTGTTTTATGAACTATAAGAACCTTTCCTATGCACAGCCTATGGCCTAATTATGTAATTATGTCTCTTGGGTGGATTATATTTTTCTTCTCATAATTGTGTCTTTACCTAAGAGACTGGAAGGGTTCCAAACTTTTTCCTTTCCTGGGCAAAAATTGTTTGGCTCTTGTGTTTTGGGGTTTTTTCCATGAACTTTGGATTGGGTGCATTCAGTAGGATTTGGTAGGGAGAAACCAGCCCTGGGTGACAATTTGTCACAATTCAAGGGACACAAGAGGGACCCTCATGACTTTCTTCAGATTTTTTTTCCTTGCGAAAAGCTGATGTGAATCTTCTGGTCGTCTGGTTTATGGCTCCCTTATTTTTACCTCCAGTGCATAGATTGACACTGCTTTGGAGTGACATCTTGCTGCAGTAAAGTATTGTCTGAAATTTGTAACAGAACAGTGAATATTTTTGCTTCATGCTGAACACTTAGCATTATTCAGTCACTCCACAACAGCTGTTAAAAAGCCTTAGGCTCAGGTCTCCACTCCTTTACTGTGGCATAAGTGTGGGTCCCTTGACTTCAGCTTTATCAGCCTGTAGCTGAATCAGTCAAGCCCATATCAGTATCTTTCAGTTACCCCTGATCCACACAACCAAACAGGATGAAATGCAGGTAGGCCTGCAAAGAGAATTTAAGGAGAATTTGTGATGAAATTCAGAAGACAGGCAGCTTGTCTTTTTTTGTAGTGTGAAATTGTCTTCTACAATGTGCATGCAGAAGTGTACACACTACAATGTACAGTGGAATGCTGCTGGTGTTCCATTAAAAGAGAAAAAATCAGATAGCTTGTCTCAAAGACATATAGGGTTAGTAGGAAAAAATGTGCCCACTCTTTTACTTTTTTAAAGCACTTCACCTTTGGAGAGCAGTGGGAATGATCAAAACTCGGGTTCTTGATCTCTGTTGTGTATCCCTTGGAGTCAAGAGACAGAGGTGCACAGACTACAAATTCACAGGTCATGAAACAGGTGATTCTTCTTCTTTCTTCCACCCCTTAACCTGAAGAAAAGTCTCTTTTCCAGGGGGTTCATTGAACCCAGAGCTGTAGAAATTCTTGGTTACTAGCCCTGGAGTTCAAAGAATTTTTGTCTGCCTTTTCCAGCTGTAGTCACTCCATGGAATGACTCCAAACTTCACTATCTGGTGCTGAGTGCACTCATGACACGGAGCAAACAGAAGCCATGGTGGCATTTCACAATGGGTCATCACCCCCCATTCTGCTTGGGATGTCCCAGAAAATGTGTCTCCAGCAGGTGAGAGCCCAGGCTCTTACTGCCATCACCCTTCTGCCATCCCTTGGCTCTTTTATGGAGACACCTGACTCCCACGATACTTCTTCTTGTTAAGGCAAAAGCAGAAAAAGATAGAACTGGGTGATGACTGAAAATAGCTAACCCAGTGGAGACTGATAAAAGCATCTGCTGAAAATCTGGTAACCAGATCTCCTGGGTACCAGAAAAAAAAAAACCACACAAAAAAGCTGGTGGGTGGTGTACACGCTACAAAGAAAGGGAGTCCCTGAGTGTCAGCATCTGGCAAGGCCACGTGTAGCATAATCTGATTAGTTTTCAGTTCCACACCCACAAGCTGAAAGATAAAAACGCACACCCCTCCTCCCTGAGGAGGTAAAAATCTTCAAGCATCAACACCACATTTACATTCTGCAAGTCAGCCTCTTCCACAGACCAATTTACATCTTGCCTTCTCCAGCAGAGAAGTGGAAGTTCAGTGATGAGAGACGAGCTCACGTCCCTTTCCAGTTACCACATCCAGCAGACTCGAGATTGCCTTGCTTTGATCTGGGAGACAGCCCTTTGCTTAGCTTAAACTGAAATGATTAAGCTGGAGATGAAGGCTCCTCACATCTTCTGCCATGCCTGGGATGTGATAATTGAACATCAGCTTCCATGGGCCACACAAACATGTTCTGAGGCTGTGCTGGGCTGGCGAGCAGAAGCAGCAGCACAGGCACTGACTGGCTGGCTGCAGTTTTCACTGACCTTATAGCACTGATTTCTGGTTTGATTCATGTAAAATGGCCAAAATTGACACTGGAGAGGATTAATGCCAATGTTTCTGTTTCCAGAAATTTATACTCAGGTCAGTGTTTGGCTTGAAACAGCTGAGTAGCAGTGAAAGATCAGAATATTTCTTGCTATTTTGGAGCAAACACTGGATTTCTGATATCCAGCATGTTTTGTATTGTGCCAGCAGACAAATCAGAACAGCTTGTTTAGCTCTTGACTGTGAACTCTCAGTTTTTCTCATCTCTTTCCCATCTCCTCACCTGTAACCTGATCTTTTCCAGTGGCCACTGGGTCCCATCCTTAGTCAGAGACTCATGTGTCAGCTTTCATTTATTTTTGACAATATTTTACATCCAATACTGCTTATGTCCACAAGAATTTTTTTTTCCCTCCATACCAAATCCATTTTACAAACTCATCTTTGCCACAGAGCAACGAGCACTAAATGCAGTGTTACAGGTATTGGGGTAGCTGTTACACTGTTTTATTCTACTCTTCACATAGCTTTTATATTGCTTTTTCATGTACTCAGTGCTGCAGCAGATCATGGATTCTCCCTCAGCTATCCACACTTGCTACCCTAATCTTTTTTCCTGAAATAAAATTACGCCTCAGTACTGAGACTGAGGAATACAGCTTTTCTTAGCACACTCCCCTGGGATCAGGAATTTCTCTGTCAACGGACACATATATCAATGAGAGATGAAAAGCAGCTTGTGGAATGAGTTTTAAACATGTATCACATATTTCATTGCTGCTTATGCGCTACTCAGAAGGTCTTTTTAAAGTGTTTTCAGTCCATACCTCATGGCTCCTCCATACTTAACAGGATTTTTTTTTTCCCCACACAGAAACCAAGGCAGAACATTTATTTAAGTTGCCCACACGCCTTTGTGAGCACCTCCTGAATACAAAGGTTTTGTTGAGTTTCCTGCTTACTTTCAGTGTGAGCACGTCTCAGCCTTTATCAAAGCAGGGTAACCCATAATGTGCAAAGCTGCAATGTCATCTCATCTCCCTGGAATATTTCACTCAGGGACTGCGGATCCTTCTGTGGATCCCTTTGTCACAACATGACTCCGTGTTGCAACCCTAAATTTTAAATGTCCAGAAGGGGAAGGCAAAGCTGCCTTTGGCCCCTTGCTGGTTTCTGGGGACTTGCAGTTCCATTGATGCCTGGGGTCTTCCAGATGTGCATAGAGCTCTCTCTTCCTTACTCTTTTCTTTTTTTTTTTTTTTTGGGCGGGTGGGGGGGAAGTGGCAACACCCAAACCCACACATCTATAGATCATTTCAATTCAACCAGATGTGGAAATATTTTTTGTTGTTCCTGTATGCCCCTTCTTTCCTTTTTTATTTTTTTTCCCTGCCTATCCTAAAGTGCTCTGTTATCCAGAGCTCTGCTATAATGCACATAATTGAGTATAAACTCTCGTCTAACAAAGCTATGTATGATCATACAGAATGTGATGGAAACAAGGCTGAGGGTTATCTGGCACAGGTTAGTGCAGGAGTGGTGGTGACCTGTGTAATAAATTATTTATCGAGTTACCTGAGGACTGTTGAAATAGATTATGCACCAGTTTGTTAGTGGTTCTTTAATTAAAAGGTCACTACATGAACATAGCACAGCATTTTTTCTACAGAAATCCTAAATAAAATTCACTTTGGGAGTGAATTCATTCCCAGCTAAAATTAGCTCTGGTGTGTGAGACTGGAGATGGGCTGACACATTTGCCTTATTTTGAGATTTCATAGAACCCCAGAATGGTGTAGGTTGAAAGGGGACTTAAAGATCATCTTGTTCCAACTCCCTGCCATGGGCAGGGACACCTTCCACTATCCCAGGTTGCTCAATTTGCCAAAGCATGGTCAGGAATGAACAGAAGAGAAAAGGGGAGAAAGTAGAAGTCTAAAAAACAGTAGAAAATATAACTGGCAAAGGGAAAAGCAAATACAAAAAAATTGTGAAGGAAAAGAAGAGGGAGAAATCCCAAGAGAATACTGTTTGCATGTGTATGTGAAAGCAATTTCTTCAGATTTAGCAGCATCCAACTTGTACAAATCTTAGTTTAAATGGATTTGGAATATAGTGCTAAAGACTAGGGCTTGGATGTAACCCTGTTAATCAAGCTGCTGTTGTGGAGTTTTTACAAGCCCTTCAAAAATCATTCCCTATTTAAACTGGTTGACACTTTCTGAAGAGAGGAGTAGGCACTCATGGCAGCTCTAACATGGAGCAGCACCTTCTCCCTAATGAGAAGTCTCCAACCCACCCCATGCTTTTAAACTGACTCATTATGGGGGAGAAAACCCAGACTTCAAAGTACCAAATTATGGGTCAACTAATTAATTTTCTTTAATTGCTAGAGAAGTTTCTCCAAAGTTAAATCACATCAACTTTTCTCTCATCTCCCAGCCTGAATCCTTCTCTGTGCAGAGCTATGATTTCTCTGAATCCAGTTTGAATTTATTTAGTTTGGATATTGCATTGCCTCTGTGTCATGTTTGCACTGTGGTATCAATTAGATGGTGTGAGCCATCTCAGTACTGTGGTGAGAATTACTATTAAAAAGCATCTTTTCTAGCACTGGTAGCATGATAGCTCAATCTCAAGATTCAGTGGCCTCATTTCTGCTTCTAAAATGAATTAAACAGTATTGGAATGGGTTCTATGGCCCAAAGATAGATAGGAAAATCTTCCCATGACTGCAGAGCTGAATTCTTGTAGACTCCAGACAGATGGCTACATTCATACTGCTGAGGGACAACACAGATTATCTCAAGCCACTGGTGATTATTTGGAAGTCTCCAAGCCAAACCCTACCAGGGACCCTTCCAATTTTTAAAAGCATTAAAATATTCCCCCCCAGTTATTGCTCGTGCCAGTGCCCCAGAACTGCTTATAGGGGTGGAGGCAGATGTGGTTCTGGGTTGAAATCAAGGGGGCTGGGCCCCCCTTTTAGCTCTGCCAGAAGCTTTTTGCGTGACCTTGATCTGTAACTTAGGGTAAGCTTCATTCCATTTAACATTGACTAATGGCGAGGGTGTCTAATTAAACCAGTCATGTGTGCTCCCTCTCTGATCAGAGAAGGAAGAGAAAGCAAATTCAGGAGGTGAATCATGCCATTTTAAGGCGAGTGTCAGAGACAAATGAGATTAATTGCCCTCTGGAAGTAGCTATTTCTTTCCATTAACCGAAGAGGAAGTCTACATTAGAAGAGTTTAGACTAGATGCCTGATTTATGAATGGCTGAAGTTAAGTAAAATTAGTCCTGTCCTTAATCTCCATGCATGCCTGTTTCTCTGTGTGCTGAATGACAGAAATAACACCTTCTGCACCTCACAGTTGGAGGCACCATTAGAAGAGAACCATCCTTCAGAAAGAAATTAAACCTAGGAGCAAAAATGCAGTCATTAGAGAAGCAAAGCTCTTGCTTATGAAACATCTAAATGACAACATGAGCAGGACCACTGGGGGTATCCCAGTGCTTTTGCCATTTTACCCCTTCATATTTTGACAGCAAAACACCCCTAAATGAGTGTTCCAGGTGTATTCAGGGGCAGCTGTCCTGTTTTGGGTGAGTGCAGTATGGGCACTGAGGAAGGCTGACCATGCAAGGGTGTGTAGGACCCAATTCTGGCCTGCAGCCTTGGAGGTTTTCCTTGGACACTGCTCTTCTCAACTGACAGGGACTAATTACTTTCTGGAAAATCTCCCAGAGGAATGAAAGCTAATGACTAACTATAACAGAGTTAAAGGAAAAAAAAAAAAAAAGAGAAGAAAAGAAGAAAAGCTTGCATTTTCTTAGATTTTCTTAGCACAAATCCACAATATATAAACCAGGCATGGAGTAATTGTCCCAGTTGATAAGTTGTATGTACGTATCAGGCTGCTTTTCAAAGGGAAAGTTTGCCTCTTTAATTACATTGCATAGTTAAAGCAGGGAAAAAAAAAAAAAAAAGTAAAAAAAAAAAACTTGTGTGGGTGTCCTGATAAGTGCTTATTTTGATCCAAATTGTAACATGCTACACGTGTATGGGCACAGCTGTGCTTCACAAGGCTTTCAGCAGCACAACCATGTCCAAAACACAACCCCTTCACAATGTTTCTGTGGTATTGGGGGTAGCTGAGATACCTGTAAATCCATTAAATCTAATTACAGGTCCTTAGAGACCATTTTGGGGTTTTTTTTGGGGGTGTGTTAAATTACTAAATCTTGTTATTAACGCTTTTATTTTATGATTTGCTGTTTCCAGGGCACAGACAGAAGCTTGATGACTCTAAACCTAGTTTGTTCTCTGAACGCCTCAGTGATTTAGGGCGCATTCCTCATCCCAGTATGAGAGTAGGGGTCCCGACCCAGAGCCCACGGCCCTCTCTGAACTCTGCACCAAGTCCTTTTAATCCACAAGGACAGAGTCAGATTACAGGTAAGAGACAGAACCATAGGTTTGACTTGCACAGGCATTGGTAGTAATTGCTTTTGGATATTTGTGTCTCAGCTGCAGTCAAAGAGGCTGTTACGGAGTGGGGGATGTTCTCCAAGCAAAGCTAGGTGGGAAGTAGATTCTTCTATAGTGCTTGAAGCTGAAAATGTCTTTTCTTTTTCCTTTTTTTTTTTTTTTTTTTTTTTAATATCTTTTTGCCATAAATCTAAAATAGTCAATCCAGGTCATTTGAGTAGGGATCTGGTGAAATTCTAACTGCCACGTTGCTCTGCCTTCTCCATGTTGCAACAGTACCTTTAGTATACAATAGAATGAACATTTTTATTCAGCCTTGTTATTTTGCACTCATGTTAAGGGAAGCAGCCAGCACTTAATGGTCTTTTTATCAGAATAATAATACAATCTTCTCACATGGTGGTTCCCTTCTACCACCAGTGCTGACCATGGTTACAATAAACGAACTGGGTTATGGAGAAATCTCCAAAGGTTGCTCGTGAGGGTTGTATGCAACATTTATGATTGCATGCTGAGAGACAGATTTCATTGTGCTGAGAGAAATCATAAAGCACCCACCATGTGTCACATATTAGAAAACTGAAATAAGACGTTTAACTGCAGCTATGCCAGAAGCTTGCAGCAAAACTGAAGCCTACAAAATAAACCAGGGTTGTTTTTTCTAAAGTCAGAGCTGGTTAAAGTTTTCGAAAGAGTTTCAAAACAACTTCTATCTAACTTTGGGCATTTCTAGATTCTAAATTTGTGCTGACGTGTTCGAGTCTGTCCAGGATGTAAAGAGGTGTTACCCCTGAACCAATTGTTAGAATTGTTGAAGAACTTCACCTAGATGCAAGTCTGTCAACAAAGCTCTTGGCTCAGTTCCCTAGACCTATTTAATACTCACTTCTGCTGCTACAGTTGCATCCACAGCAGAGTCCTTTGCCAGCATTATACACCAGCATTCTTTTCCTGGTAAAGCACTCCTAGTATAGACATAGTCTTTGAGTCAACCTAGGAAGATTTCTAGTTTCATGTTTCAAGTGGTTTTGACATGATACCAGCTGAAACTCAGTGGTTTTAACAAAGTGTTGTGGCTTTCTTCTTCTTTCTTTTCCTTCTTTTTTTAAGTTCAACTGGTTTATTAATTTGCAGTAAGAAAGAGAAGTGAGTTAATTTGAACCCAAAGTGTTCAAGGAATTTCAACAAAAAAACTGTTCCCATGCGCTGTGGCAAAGTTCTCCTAGATCTAGAAATCTAGCTTTAAGTAGTATAAAATGTTTATAATATATTAAATGCGTTGATTGTACCCATTACATGCTACCTGCTGCCCCCCAGCTTCCCAGAGCAGGCTTTTTTGGCTAGGCTTCATGTTTTGTTCATTGGACATGTGAAGTCAGGGCTCTTGTGCATATAATTTTCTGGGTAAGAACTGCTGAACTAAAACAGCATTTTTTTCTAACCTAGTCTTCTGTCTGGCAATGTTTGTAGACATAGTTCCCAAGAAATCCAGGCTATAAGCAGGTTTTTTTCCTTCTTCCTTGTGCCTCCATAGTTTACCTATTGTGCAATACTATATCTAGGAACGAAAGAGGGTGAAATTCTTCCTGACCCCATCTGGTGATCAGCTTATGCCCTGAAGCACAAGAACTGAGATCCCCTTGTAATTTTCTTCCTAACTAAGTGTAACCTCATATGCTGCTCTCCTTCACATAAATGCCTCCAGTAGAAAATGTTCTGCTGGCTTTGATTAATAGACTACTTCTCTGCCTCGTTATGAGGCAGCAGCAGCATTTACAGATCTGGGAGATGAAAACTTCAGATGAGCTTTCAATAAGCCTGACTGGAAACAAAGCTGTGTGGCATTCCCTGCCTTCTCTGCAAATTTAAGGCAGCAGTTCAAAGCACCAGCTGAGACTTCATCAAGAGAGGGAAGATGTGGTGCTGGTAGGGCAGAGGGAAGTGAGCTGAGCTGAGGGATGCAGGCTGGATTTCCCATCTCTTGTAGACTATGTGCTTTTATTGTTGGACAAATTCAAGGTTATAGGATACATTAGAATCCAAATTGCTCTCATTTTCCCCAAAATGGTGAGGACTCTGTAGTGAATAAGTGGTCCAATACAGTATTTCTGATGTTGTTTCCCACTCTTGCCCCCTCAGTTTTGAAAAGTCCAACAGCCAGCTCTCCATTTGCTCTCTGGTAGCCATCCTATTTAATTAGGTGATTGGTATGAGCATGTTACATGGGTGCAAGCTCTGGGAATTGCAGTGGCTTTCCACCAGGTTTTTGGGTGCTCTTCAGGACCTTGACTGTAATCTGTAAAGCTCAACATGCTCTGATGCTCCACCAAAGTGCTGGGATGCTTTTTGGCAATCTGTCCCTATTCTGGGATCCTTCTTGTGGGATGAATGGGTACTCTTTGGCACACAAACCATGTCAAGGACGGATAAAAGTGATGCCACGGACGAGGAACCCTTTGATCGGGTGTTGGGTGGGAAATTGTTGAACATCCCCCTGCTCAGTGTGGGGATAGGGAGAGAGGTGCTAGAGCTGTCCTTCAACACCAGTTTCCTTGTTGTAATGGAATGCCACTGGCTTCTCAACATAAGCACTGCCTTGGCTATATGTTAAAAAGGGAATAGACCCTTCTGTCTGAAAACTAGGATTTTTTAATTACCTTTATTAGAATTAACTAAGCATTCCTTTAGAAATACCATGATTTCATTATCTCTTTACCTAGTTATTATTTAGGGAAAATAATAAATTTCTAATAACTGGAAGAGTAAATACTGGTTTCGTACCTAAAATCCATATTCTTGCTAGTAAGCACATAAACATTTTGCTTCGTTCCACTTGAGGCCTTGCATAGCTATTGCATGATTAAACAGACATATTATTTAAAGCCTGGCTCACCCACACCTGAGTCTGAAAGAACTCAGCACTTTAGGGTTCACTCTTATATTTCTTTTCTCTGCCTAGGTTGTGTTTATTTTCCTGGAGTATCAGAGTACAGGTTGTACAAATCACATCACAGTCCTTAACCTACCACAGGACTGGGCTGTGGCAGGACACGGCACAGAGTTGCCCTTATTCAACATGGCATTTTAACTAGGATTCAGCAAAAGCTACATCGAAGGGTGATTAAAAAACAAATGGTCCAATAAGCAGCTGCCTTTGCTGAGGCAGTGCAGATCCAATTTGAACCCTGCTTGCTGCCCGTAAATCAGGAATCCTGTCCATTCACATTTGGTCACTGGTATATTTGCTTTTTTATTTTTTTCTCCTTTCCCTAACGGGCTCGTGCAACTTGTTCACGTATCCGATTACATTCCCGTTCAGACACTGAGCTGTTGCATCAGTGTTCCAGTATGAGACGAGGAAAACTTGGGTTTTTTTTAAGATGCAACTGATGAGGATTAGCTTCTGTAGGCCAAGAAAAGCCTGGGTGTAATGGCAGGAATGTGGTCGGTGTGAGGACCCCATCGGCTGGGCTGCAGGGACAGCAAAGTGGGAGTTAAGTGAGGTTTCATGCTCCATCACCACTGTGGCACTGGCTGATCTATAGGCAACCTGTGACTTTCATCACTGAAATAACAGCCCTCAAAGGCAAGTCCTGTGAAACCTTCACTTTTTTCCTTTTCCTCTTCCCCTTCTCCATTCACTTCAGGGATGTTATGCTTCCATTTCTCATCATTTTTTAAGCAGATTTAAAGGCTTCAGAGCTGGCTTAAGAGGAAGGTAGTGAGGGGATACATCTTCACTGGCAGACAGGGACTGATTTCAGGGACAGTGCAAACTGAATCTGAAGCCTGCTGTATTTTATGCAAATCGATTGCATCCTCTGGTTGACTGGCAAGTTGCCACTGTGGACCTCCATTTCATAAAGCTTGTGCCCCTCTTATTATTTGTTTAACTTTATTTCCCTCTACTCCCCTTTTAAAACTTAGCTGCCCACTGGCATGAATCGTTGAGTTTATCTTTTTTTTTTTTCATTTCAAAAATGTGGCTCTTGGAGGGGTGGGAGAAGAAATGGATTTAGAGGTTCTTCAGGCCAAAATCTGGTATCAATTACTTTTCTGTACATTGGGGTGTTACTCCACTGGATTTGACTTTGTTGATTGAGCTGGGCAAATCAGATGAAGCCCTGGGCTTTTAAAGATGCGTAAGAAAGAGTTAGAGAAGAGAAGAAGATTGTGTTTTGCTGTTGTTGTTTTGCTGAGGGGGTTAGTATTACAACAATAGTTGGGTTACTCATGCAGAAAGTCATCTTGGCTTTGTTAAGATCAGAAATGAGGATATTTTCTCTAAGTGTTTACCAGAGATAGCTCCAGACAGCTTGTTTTTTACTATTGGCAGTAGCACTAATCCAACCAGCAGCAGCCAGAGCTAGAGCTGATGGCTGGGTTTAAATGAGAGTGTGATGCACGTGATGTCTGGATATTATAGACAGTAGACCGAGGAACTGCCAGCCTGTGATCATGCTCTCCTCATGTAACTCAGCTTGGAAAAAGGGGGACTTGTTTTATTTTTTTCTTATAGAAAACCAGTGTGCTTCACACCTCAATGCCAAAGTAGTGGAAAAACTTGTTCTTCAGGGATTTTTGCAAGTTTTTTCTTCTCTCCATTGACACTTCAGAACATGGAAGGTGTGCCTCCCCATGTCAGGGGGGTGGAACTAGATGATCCTCAAGGTTCCTTCCAACCCAAACTGTTGTATGACCCTATGATGATTTCTGTTGGAAGAAGAGAAGTTGTGATACTGGAAAGCCGATGTCACTGGTGGGAGAATGGGTCACTAGGGCTTTTTCATTCTTTCCTATATAATTTTTCTTTTATGTGGTGCATCTACTCTTGGACTAATTTTTAAAGACTCTTACTGTCCATTAAGCATCAATAACTTCCGACCATTTGATGCAGTCAGTCAGAGACAACAAAGGTCAAGAACCCTGTCTGTGTCCCATGACTATAAATGTGACTGCAAAACCTAGACACAAAACAATACGCAATACTCAATATTTCCTGCTTTGTGGAGGTTCACCTGGAAGTGAAAACAGGATGGAGCTGTTTGTGCATTAGTTTAGGCCTCGCCCCGCTGATTTGTTTCAGCTGAACTGTGCCCAGGCTGTCTCAGCGTACCCACAATATGCCCTGCTGGGAAGGAATACGCTGAGAGCCGCACTTCCCCTCACACCCACGCAGGCAGAACAGAAATGTTTACAAAAGGAGGACTGCTCTTAGTAATCACTCCAAAGTTTTTGAGTGTAAATGCCAGCTCAGAGTGGCCCTCTGGCTCCTTCACTGCTGTTGAATGCTCTGTTAGCCTTTCCCCATGGCTGCCATATGGGAATGCAGGTGGCTTTCTCCTGGAAAGTTCATTTTATTTTTATATTAAGTATTTTTTCTTGTTTTGGAGGGATTCCTTTAGGGAGGAATCCCTATGGACTCTTCCTCAGAGCTTTAAGGTTTCTCATCTGTTCTGTCTTTTTGTGGTGGGGAGATGTGCTGTGCCTGCAGAGCACGTGGTGCTTTGGGTGATGGTGCAAAGTCCCTGGTTTGCAGGGATCGTGTGGGCATGTGGAAGCCCACCAGCCAGAGACAGTAGGGAAGCTGGCCTGTGGTGTAGGAGGCCAAGGAAAACCTCTCACAGATCACCTCATAGCTTCTTCCCCAATAGTATGAGTTAAACAGTCATCCCACCTCTTCTAGGCCAGTGAAAGGAGGAGGTGGCCCTCTTACGGGTCTTGTGTTTGCCTCACACACATGTGGATCTGTGTGGATCTGCCCTGGAAGTGCTGTTGTGACAGCTGGCACATCTTGTGGTGCCGCCAGCACCCTCCTTCCCTCAGAAGGTTTGATGGTGTGTGGGACTAGAAGAGATTGTCTGGTGGGCCTCAGTGGCTAAAGTCACTGCTCCAACACCATTGCAGGGACCATCTCCATGTGAACCAGAGGGTGCCACATGAGCTGCCTGTGACTTCAGGGACTATCTGGGGCAGCCTTGGGCTCTGCCTTGTGGAATTTTTCACTGAATTGGGCAATGCTGCTGAGCAGTGGTGTTTGCCCTGTGGGCTCACACGTCACCTTTGACTTGGCAAGGCAATGGTGTTTCACCACTCTCTTCTCTCACGTCCATGCAAACCTTGACCGCCATCAGGCAGCAAGGGCTGGCTTTAGGGCATTTGCTCTGGGATCTGGTGAAACTTGTATTTTCACTTTCCAGTTTCCTAACGGGTCAAAGATACCTTGAGCCAGTCAGCCCCAGGGCAGTATTTCCCACCCTGCCTCGACCGTGACCTCAGCCATGCCTCGGTGTGGAGGAATCACAGTAACCCTCTGGCCTGAGGTACTGTGACCTCCTCCTCAGTCACTGAGCTCTGATGAATCATCTAACGTTCAATTTGGTTAGATTTTCCTCTTCATTATTTCCTGTTCTCTGGGAAGACTGATATATTTGAGGTAGATGTTGAAAGACTCTATGATATGTTTTGGGGTCAAGTGATGGTCCATCCAGCCCCATATGCTTCTTCTGGCAGTGCAGTATGAGATGCTGTTTTGAAATACCACATGAGCCTTTGAAAGACCACTTTTTGCTATTCATCATTCTTGCATCCACACAGACATTCACAGTTGATGGATTAAGGGTGTTAAGTGCAAAACCAAGTCTAGCATGGCTGTTCAAAGTGATGAGAGTGCCAGAGATGCTCAAGAAGTTCTTGTGCCATGAGGATTACACTACCAGGAGTGGCATGAGCCTCCAGAAAGGCACTTTTTTTTCTGAGTTTTCCACCTTCTTAGGCCAAAATGATGTAAAAACATCCTCTACTATGATTTTTTTCCCCAGCCTTTACCTGCGATGTTATTTCCTCCTAGCATTGGAGCTGACATAAACCCAAAACTTTCGGGGCCCTGTTTTTGGTTCAGAAGCAGAGATTGACCCAAGGTCTTGGAGTTTGAAGGATCTTGGATGTGAGCTTGTGCTCCTAACACACCATTAATTTTAAGATTGTTTTTCCAGCAAGCCTAGGCTTTCTGTTCCCACTTGAAGATCATTTACCATTGACTGTATGGTGAATTATTGTAGTGGAATGAGGCAGAGAAATATGTCAATATCAGATGTAACAATGAGCAGTCAGTCAGATTTGAACCTGTGCCAATCTATACAACCCTGGCCTCGAAATTGTTAAAACAAAGAAGTTCATTACATTTAATGATCAAGTGTCCTTTGGATTTCTGAAAAGTTTATGTTAACCATTTATATTACTTAGCTCTAATATAAATTACAAACTCCAGGAAAATCCTCTTAAAATTAAATTGGAAGGTTGTTTTTATATATATATATATATATGTGTATATATATATATATATATATATAGTTATTTTGCTTCAAGGAAGTATCTGCTTTCCAGACATTTCTTCAAACAAATCATGTCTGAAGAGAAATAATAAACAAGAAGTAGCTGAAACTACAAGGTTTTGCTGTGTGGAAGAGCAGGGAAAGGAGTGAAAAAAAGGGAAAAAAGTTGAATTTCCTGAAAAAGAGCCTTTGCTTATGCCGTGTGGCTGTCACATTGCTGTCTGCAAAGCAGGGCTTTAGCACAGTGTTCTGATAGAGTAGGTTCTCCAAGCTGAATAGACTTGATGTGCTTCCCTGAAAATACTGGGCAGGATTTGAAGGGATGTGCAGGATTTCTCTGAGCTGGTTCAGAGATAGTTTTCTGTTTATTGTGCACTGCCTCAAACAAACTTTGGGGTTGAAAGTGTTTTGTTTTTGTCGATGTAAGGAAATGAAAATCATAATTTACAAGGTATTCAGTTGTATCTTTATCACCAGATATTAACTGAGAGCATCTGGTTTATAAATCCAAACATCAGTGAGTAAAACTAGGTCTCCTTCTACCAGTGCTTCAGCAAAAATTGAACTGTGTTTATCCTAAAAATCATTTCCTCCATAGTGAGCTATTGCTAATACATGGAAAGGTATCATTAGCTTCTGATAATTATCCCAAGCCACTTGTTTTCATATGTTGTAATTGAGGGTACTGTAACTAACTGGGACAGCATTCAAATGTGACTTTTTTTGACAGATGCTGGTAAGACTAATGGCATTTTTTTCTCCTTGGCTAGTATTTGCAGCACTGAAAACACTGTTGTGTGATGTTTGAACTGGATAACAGCTGGCCAGGCATGCCAAGTGCTGACTGTAGAGTCTACCCACCTCTGAAGGAAACAGCCTTAGGTTGTGCCAGGGAAGATTTAGATTGGATTTTATGCAAATTTTCTTCACTGAAAGGTTGCTCAGGCTTTGGAACAGGCTGTCCAGGGAAGTGGTGGAGTCACCATCCCTGAAAGGGTTTAAAAAACCTGTAGCTGTGATGCTTAGGGATGCAGTTTAGCAGTGGACCTGGCAGTGCTGGACTCAGCAGTCTTAGAGGTGTTTTCCAGCTATAATGATCCATGATTCCATGAAGTCCACCTCCTGAGATCAGACCTGTGGCTCATCCATGTTGTCTGCTTCTCTTTCTGATTCCTTGAGGACTGGCAACTCTTGGTATAACATGTTGGAAGAGAGAGACCAGGAGTTTGCATCACAGCTTCTAGATCTTTTAAAACTCTGCTCTCTGGTCTGTTCATTTCCCACAGAAATTGTTCTGGGGAGGGAAAAGCACAGACCAAGAATTGAAAGTGCTGAGTGTTGAGGAGCAAACTGTGTTTCAATACATTCTCACTCCTGGTAGTACTGATGTATGTATATTCAGTAATCCCACTTCTTTCAGTTAGGCTGTTGATACCCTAAAACTCTTCTTCCTTTTAAAAAAAACTTCTCTTTTTTTTTTTTGTTTGTTTGTTTTTATTTTCCCCCTAGACCCCAGGCAGGCGCAGTCATCCCCGCCATGGTCCTATGACCAGTCTTACCCATCCTACTTGAGCCAGATGACTTCACCGTCCATTCACTCCACAACTCCCCTGTCCTCCACTCGAGGCACAGGACTTCCAGCCATTACCGATGTGCCCAGACGCCTCTCAGGTAAAGACTCTGTTTTGCCTAAAACAATTATGCAGAGAGGAACAGGACTGGCAGCAGCTGCCTCTGTGGCCTCAGACAAACCTTGGCAAGGAGAGCAAACCTCAGCAGTGGTACCAGGGTTCCTGCATGGCAGGCAAGATTCTAAATAAGATTCTAAATCTTTTTTTTTTTTTTTTTTTTTTTTTTTTTCCAATGTGGAAGAGCTGCTATGCTGCTCTCTCGAATAACTTTAGGTCCATTTCAGATCAGATTATTTTTAAATTGTGAACCTGATTCTTTGAACAAATTCTCTCTCTTTTTTTTTTTTCTTTTTTTTTTTTTCTTTTTTTTTTTAATTTCCCTTACAAAAAGATGTTTACATGCATGTAATTAGGCCCTGGCACAGGTTGTCCAGAGAAGCTGTGGCTGCCCCATCCCTGGAAGTGTTCAAGGCCAGGTTGGATGGGGCTTGGAGCAACTTGGTCTAGTAGAAGGTGTCCCTGCACATGGCAGGGGGTTGGAACAAGATGATCTTAAGTCCCCTCCAACCCAAACCATTCTGTGATTCTGTGCTTTAAAGTAAATGTTATGCTCTCTATTTTTTGGTGCTCTGCCTTTGTGGTGTGTGTGTTGTTAGGCATCCTGACAGATAGATGCCTTTATTTCTTCAGCAGTTAAGGCTGAGGTTCACTCTCCTGCATTTCAATTCAGTAGCTTAAGAAAGAGTGTTTCCTTAGTTAATATGTACTTAAGACGCCTATCAGAAACAAATTGAGTCACTCAAAGGTAAAGATTGGACAAACTGTGCTTTGGAATGCTGCAGGAGAGAGGAAATACATTTAGGAACATAGACAAGACAGTAGTAAGGAACTGAGACTTTTTTTTTACCAAACAAAATGCACATTTATATATTGCACAATTCACCTCTAATGGTCTCAGTGATAAAACCATCTGTGTAAAGTAATCTGATTGCCCCAAAGTAAGAGAGAGCCTGTCATGGCACACAGTCACCTTGTACCTCTTGCCAAAAATGAGGAACCTTAGGGGAGGGAGGCTCAGTCTTAAAACTCCAACCTTGCAAGTGTGGAAATATTAGCAGTGTATGCCAAAAAAGCATGTGTAATGTAAAGAAAGCCTTTATGATTCATTAATGAAAACCAAAGAATCAGTCTTATTACATCTATTTTTTGCATGTTTGCAAGATATTATTATAATCTTGGATGCTGCTGCCATACACCTGTTTGATTCCCAGCCAGGTGAATTTCTTGCTGTTGTGTTTTCCCCTTCCACCAAGCTCATAGCACTGGAAATGTTGATCACTCCACTGAGCTGAATCCCTGACAAGCTGAACTGCAGCCAGCAGGCATGGAGGATTTGATTAGCGTAGACTCCTTGATTTCTTTCATCTTGGAGGAGGGAAGCTTTGTTTCTCAAACAAACAGCTGCAAACCCCTCTGCAGCCCTAGTGCACTCTGCATTCACAGAGATGCCAGAGATCTCCATGTGGGCCGAGGGCTGGAGGGTTTTGGAGCAGGTTCCTGCGGGCTCTCCATGCAAAGCCCTGACTTGGGTCAAAAAACTCGATCGGCTTGATGCTGAGGAAATGCTTTGTTTGGCCCGAAACAGGATCCCTTTGAGTCAGAGCCTCCTGATGGTCTGTGCTGTCGAATGGGTTATTTTTGCAATTGTGCCTGCGGCAGTACCTGCAGGAGAGGCTCGGCTGGGACCTGGCAGCTGCACGCCGCATGCTTGCCCTGCAGCCCTTGCTTGTCTGTGTGTATTCAGACGTGAGTGCCTGGCATGTGGGCACAGGCAGAGACTAAAAGACCTGGCTGTGTACATTGTGTGGCCGTGGACTGAACTTTCCTGCCGTGCTCTATGGCCAGTTGCCTTTGTGCTTCTTGTCCTTCATCTTTCCAGGGCTCAAGCGATGCCTACGCAATGCCCTGACCTTTTCCCAGTGTGGGGATCTTACTTCTAGTTAGATTCAAGAGTGAAAAAGGGGACTTTGATCTTCCACAAGTGCCAGAGGTTGTGTGCAGTGTTTGCTGACAGAAATAGAAATAGAAATTCAGAATAGAAATGCTCTACTCAGAAGTAGAGAGAGGCATTCCTGGCTGAGGGACCCACTCAGATGCTCAGGATGCAAGAAGGCACATTGCAGCCTCAGCTGCAAACCTGACAGTGGTTCTCAAGGATTTCACTGGGAGTGCCACAGGGAGGGAGGTCAGCATCCAACACCTCCTATATCTAAAGAGAGAGAGAAATGCAAGTTTTAAGTTGCCCTGTACAGCAAGCAGTTAATCCGTCACACTCAAAGAAATGTAAATCTCCACTCAGTTACTTAATGCATATTTAGGAAGGGAACAAAACTTTGAAGAGGGTAGAAAATTACTGCAAAGAAACACTAGAATCCTTAGAAAACTTCAGACGTCCCAAAAGCATGAGGGAGAAATTAGAGTTTTATAAGGCCTTGAATAAAAAAGTCCCTTTCCAATACAGTGGCAGAAACCTGATTATCGAGGCTGTTAAAAGTATACAAGGTCATTTTAATGAATGCCACATTTACTGCCTGTTGCTTAACATCATGCAGGAGGAAAAATGAGTAAAACCTCCCCCTTAGGCCTTGGCTGTCACACCTACAGGCACAGAACTTCCTATCTGCCCTAATTTCACATCACCCAGCCTTTCCACAAGCCTCCATGGCTTTACCTGGACAACTGCTAAAGTTGTTCTCACCCAGATGTTGAAAATATTCCATCCAATAAAACAGGAGTAGCTCCTGGTTTTATTGTCAGTGGAAGCCGTCAACAGCTACTTTTAATCATTTTCTTTGACCAAAAACACACTCATCCTATGGCCAAAGTGGTGGTGTTCTTCCCCGTCTTGGGATGGATACATGAGCCAGCAGTATGCCCAGGTGGCCAAGAAGGCCAAAGGCACCTGGCCTGTATCCAGAGTAGTGTGGCAGCAGGACCAGGACAGCGACCATCCCCTTGTGCTGGGCACTGGTGAGGCCACACCTTGAATCCTGTGCTCAGTTTTGGGACCCTCATAACAAGAAAGGCATTGAGGGGGCTGGAGCATGTCCAGAGAAGGGGATGGAGCTGGGGAAGGGTCTGGAGCACAGCTCTGATGAGGAGCAGCTGAGGGAGGAGCTGGGGAAGTTCAGCCTGAAGAAAAGGAGGCTCAGGAGGGACCTTCTGGCTCTGCACAACTCCCTGACAGGAGGGGACACAGGTGGGAGTTGGGCTCTGCTCCCAGGGAACAAGTGACAGGATGACAGGAAATGGCCTCAAGTTGCATCAGAGGAAGTTAATTGGATATTAGGGAAAAAATCCTCACTGAAATGGTGGTCAGGCATTGGAACAGGCTGCCTGAGGCAGCGGAGGAGTCACCAACCCTGGAAGTGTTCAAAAGACACATGGATGTGGCCCTTAGGGACACAGTTTAATGTTGAACATGGTGCTGCTGCGTTGGACCTGATGGTGTTTTCCAGCATTAATGATTCCATGATTCTTGGTGATGAGGTTTCAGCCCTGGATTAGGCTGAGCATGGGAAGAGGTTTGGGGCTGCAGGACAGGAGGTGGTGGGGCACTGCCAGAGCAGTGCATGCGGTTCCTCATCCCACGGGAGAGGAGAAAAGGGCAGCAGGCTGCAACCCCGAGGAGTTCCTCAGGCAGCTGCTGCAGTGCAGCTGAACTGGTCATGTCAGTGTCTTGGATGATTTCTTTGCACTTCTGGCAGGTTTGCATGCGTGCTGCAGGCACGTGCACATACATGCCCATGGCTGCCAAACTGCAAGTGTTCATCTTCTATTCTCCAAATGGGGGTCAGTGCTTGTCTGCACTGCTCTACTACTGATCAATGATAAATCCCAGGTATTTGGTCAGTATTCAACAGCATGAGCTGAAAAGCAAAGTAAAAAAAAAAAATTATCTGGCATCACTCATGCAACTTTTGAATCAATGATCTTTCTGGTCCAGAAGTTTCACATTCGTATCAAGAACAAATAAAGAAACAAGTTCATGAGGCCATGAAATTGCCTTACCTAAATGTTCCAATCATAAAAAGAGCAGGATTCCCCATATTTTATTAAATGTCTGTCTGTTCAGACTTCCCCAGAAGACAGTGAAAGTTGGTGGCCCAGCAGATTAATATTCTTAATTAAATAATATTGTAGTGGAAGCCATGGGAATATAAGAAAAGGGTCATTTTAGAGAGAGTTTGCCTGAGGGATGTAGTCTTATTGCATGATTCATAGTGAATGCACTCAGTCTTTGTGTCCTATGCATAACCAAAGTGCATGTGGGATGGAGAGCATGGGTGACTATTATGTAATTAATGTATATGATTCATATAAATATACACATCACAGCCATTTTACATAACACTTTGGGTCTGCTCCAGCCTCCCCACATGGAAGGTTCAGAGCAGGGAGTACAGGCTGGGTTGTTCTTGCAGTCAAAAGAAGGCTGCTCCCAGGCAGGTGAAGGAGGGGTGGGTATAGATATCCCCAGGGCAGACATCCATTCCTGAGACACTCACTCTCAACTCCCTTTTGAGTCAGTGGGGACAAACTGGCATTTTCAGGACTTGTCTGGTCTGCAGGTGATCTGTGCTGGTCCCTGGCAGTGCCTGGGAAGAGTCTGTCTGTCTCTGAAGCAAGCCTAGGTGAGTAGTTCAAGTACAGGCACGTATGATCTGATAGTCTGCCTTTGCTGAGGTGATTTAAGAGACAGTTTAACTGTCCCATAAACATATCCATATCACAGCCTCATTACACTCTAGTCCTGGTTTAACCCTACCTCACCCTGACCTCGACCTTCTCCGCTGTTGCAGGGTTTGAGCTCGATTTTAATTTTGCTGAGAATCCCGAGAAGGGGAAGGTGAGGAGACTTTTTCTCCCCCTACACTTTTCCTGGACCTACTCACTGTTCTGGCTAAACATGAGACTCTTGCTTTTTGCTTCATCATTGAAAGCGACTTGCAGGGTCAGGATCTTCAGGTGCTGGAGGACTTGTCCTGCAGGTGTACCACAAACACGTTCAGTGCTGACTGTGGAAGATCCTGTCTGCGTTTGACAGATTCCATATGACAAATGAGAAAATTAAAACTGAATCTAAATAGCAGGATAAATTACCAAGCCTGCCTTTTCCAGGCCTGGGTTGGACCCTTCCTAGATATCTGTCAGTTGGGGATGTGCCACCATGCCCAGATATTGCTGTCCCACTAGCTGGAGTGCCCACAGGGTGCAGGGGGGATTTTGCCATCTCTGTGTTTACTGTGCCATTGAGTAGGGGCATGCTGAGGTAGATGGGGGAGATGTTGGGATCAGACCATAAACAAAAGTCTGCAGACCCATCCCTCTGAACTAAAATGACCAGAAAGTGGTGTCTTCACCAATAAATTACGCAGTGGTAGGGCTGGAGTCTTAAATAGCAGTACTGTTAAGCTGTCAGTGAGGCTGGTTTTGAGTGGGGTTGGCCAGCATGATGGCAAACAGGTCCCAGCTGTGGTTTGGAAATGAGCAGAGTCCCAAACCTGCTCCTGTGGGCAGCTCAGAGTCAGCCACCCCATTATGGAGGCAGGATTTAACATTACATCTGTGGCCAGACCATCCTGACTAGATTTAGAGCCAGAGAATGTGCCCTGACCTTCTTTGCTACTTCATGTATAGCCAAACTTCCCCATTAATTCGTCTTGCTCTGTAGATAAATCACCACAATCTTTTGGGCCATCCTGGACCCTCATCTCAAACTGAAATTTATGAAACCTTCCTATTCTCTTAGCTCAGTGATGGCTGGCAAATATAAATGCAATGCCAGCCATGCCCTAATCAGGGACAGTACTGTTTTTTTACACAATTTAATTTTCATTCTTGTCAGTCTAAAAATCATATAATAAGAAACCACATGGAATGGAAGCAGCTCCAGCTGAAAATCTGGAATTAGTATTTGTATGTCAATGAGGAAGAGGTTGGCTGCAACGGGCTTTTTTATCTTGGGGTCCTGTACTGATTGGCATCTTGGGTTTCTCACCCTGTGAATTACCTTGGATTTTTCTAGTGTCATGTACTCACATGATTTTTGTAACTAGGATTTTTCATTTTGGGGGGAATTTGGTCTTTGAAACAACTTTTAAAAATAAAAGTTGTTTGTCTTCTCCTAAGGAGCTCAGAAAACTTTACAGCAACTAAGTAGAAACTGTGGCTATAGAAGTAGCTATGCTTTCATCCCTTAATTCCTGCTAACTTGATTAAATGTTGTGGGCAAATAAGCACATTTCAGGATCCTCATTTCATAAGGGAAGGCATTAGTGCTGTCTCCAAAATACAGTTCTTTTCTCCTTTATGTGCTGTGGGGAGCAGAGAAACAGTTAATGCCATGGCTATTGCCAGCATGGCTCTGGTGTGAGCAGCCCCTGCAATGAATGAGCAGTTCACGCTTCAGCAATATTGTCTCAGGCTCTTGGCAAACCCAAGAAGCCAGCTCGGTTTCTGGTGCACTCACTACGCTGGGATGTTTTTCTTGGTGACTGTAACAATTTTCAGTCTGTCTTCTTCTTCTTCTTCTTCTTTTTTTATTTTTTTTTAATTAAATGGAAGCTGAAAGACTCAAGGTTGTCTCTGTCTCCATTTCTCCTTGCTAATGTTCAGTGCTTTCCTTGCGAGGTGAAACTGAGTCAAGGCAAAGTAAAGAACTTAGGGGAGCTCAGGTCTTCAGAAACAACCCACTCATTTTGCTGCCTTCCCTAAACCTGTAACTCGCCTTCCTTTTTTTTTTTTTTTTTTTTTCATTATTTTTCAGTGGTTCTATTTATTTTGTTTACCGCAGGTTTTCCATTTTTAGTCTCCTGCCCACTTGGTGCCACCTGGGAATCTCAGCACCTTGGCACTCGTCTGTGGGCTTTCAGTAGCAGCCTTTCCACTGGGCTGAATCTCTCATTGGAGTAATTGTCCACAAGATGCGTTGCATGATCCCTACCTCAAATTTTTCTAGTGTGGGTGGCCTCAAATTAGGCACCTATGCCCATATTTAGGTGGTAAAACAAGTGGGCTGATTTTCAGATGTTCAAATGTTACAATGTGTGTCTTTAAGCCCTTTTCATTTACTTAAAATGGCTGTTGGGAGAGGAAATAAACAGGAAAAGTAAAGGCAGAGGGAAGGAGTTTTATTCCTGAAATAAGGGATTTTAAAAAGTACTGAAAAGAAACAAGTGGAATGTTTTGAAATTGAATAAATTTGTTGCTGATACAGGCAGGAAATAGCACACTCAAATATATGTGGATGTATAGATATATTTTTATCTGAGCTTTTTTTGCAATGTGTTTTATATTTAGGACACATATCAAGATTTGCATCTGTTTCCAGAACTTGCTGCTAACAGTTAGTAATGATGCCAAAACATACTTTAGTTCCAGCTTGAGACCAAATGATATTCAGGGCTTTTTTTATTACTAATTTAGGGTCTGATATTAATTAAGGAAATTTTCCATAAGTGCCAGGCTTTTTCTGAAGAACTCATTAAAATTATATTAACTTAAACCGGAATCACAGTCTGAGCATGTTTTGTAATGATTATTCTTACTGACTCTGCTGGGTTTTGTAAACAGAATGCTAATTGTTAGTGGGGCAACCAGGTCCTCAATTCCAGACTTCCAAGGGGACAGATCCTGAGCCACTACCTAGATGTGTGTTCCCAATAAAGTCAATAAGCCTCTAACAGGAAGGCTGTGGGATCAAGCTCTTTGTTTCATCCTTCTGCAAAGGCGTTTGATGATTTCTCCCCTCCCTTTGTGGAATTGCTATTAATTTTCTACCTAGGATGGAGCCAGCAATGGCAGCTGAGGCAGGACCACATGTGTGCTGATGTGGAGTGGAAATGGATCTTCATGTGTGAAGCTCTCTGGTACTACAGGGTGGCCAGGTCCACTTACTTACCCCTCTCCCCTCATGGGCTCACAAGGAAACTGGGGAGAGACTTGTGACAAGAGCATGGAGTGACAGTGCAAGAGGGGAATAGCTTTAAACTGAAAGATTGATTTAGATCAGACATGAAGAAATGTGAGGATGGCAAAATACTGGCACAGGATGCACAGAGAGGTGGTGGATGATCCATCATTCCAGGCCAGGTTGAATGGAACTCCGAGCAACCTGATCTAGCTGAAGATGCCGCTGCCCATGGCAGGAGGGTCGGACTAGATGACCTTTAAAAGGCCCTTTCCAACCCAAACCATTCTGTGATTCTGTGATGTTGCCCTTAAGTCTTTGTGGCCTTGTGTCTTTGTTGCATTCGGTTTGATTAATTGGCCAATATGAATTTATTAAGTGGTTCCATAAAATGCAGGAGAACTTGGTCCTTCTCAGACTGCAACTGTGTTTGGTAGAAGGTAAGGTAAAGGAGTATCATATGCCCTTCAGGAGCTGAATAGTTTAAATTCTGTAAATTTGACACTAATAAAAATACAATTCAAAAATTGTACAAAAAATATGTATAAAAATACAATTCAAGAGGTAAAAACTGCTGTTGGTAGCAATTGCTTGAGCTTCCTTGGTTTCCAGTAGAATTTCCTCTTATTTCTGGCCATGCAGAATTTGACCACACTGAATTTGGTCAGCAAGGGAGTGTTAGATCCCAGCAGAGCTTCAAAAACACCTTTTTGAAGTGGTTTGGTAATGGTTGTTGGCCCCATTTTACACATGACCAAATCTCCTCCCCTCTTGATGGATGTTTTAGCAGAAAAGAACCTGGTGTCCTGCCAGCTTGGCTGTCAGATTTCAAAGAGCTTTGATACTGGTGATACTGGGCTGATACTGGTGACCAAAAAGGAAGGCAAGAGCCATGCAAGTGGCTCAGGTTTTCTGTGGCTGTACAAAAGCAAACAATGTAGGCAGTGAAGGAGAGGAAGATGGATGAGATAAAATGAGGGAGCACACCTTCGCATGGCTCATGAAGGATGTTATTAAGTGAGAAGGAACTATTTCATATGCATAAAGGGAGTGTATTTGGGGACACTAATCTGGAAATCTCTTAATATTTGCTTTTAGGCTGACTCAAAAGAGAGCAAGGGAAGGGAGCAAAAGGAGATGCCTTCCTGAGCTTGGGACAGTTTTCCCATGTCCACAGGAGCAGTGTGTGGGTGGTGGAGTGGCCCCTCAGGGAGAACTCAACCTTGTACCCACATGGTGCTTGATGGTGCTGCTGTGTCTGACGAGTTTTTTGGAGTGTGAGAATTTTTAGCAATGGTGAAGTTTCATCTATGAGGCATAGGGGAGAATAATTTGACATAAACAAATCTCCACAGATGTATAAATTCATCGATTATTGTACAGTGAAGTCCATGTGAACATCTGCTTTGAACCCAGGTGTAAGATTTCCCCGAATTAGCTCTCATTTGAACTCGAGGGCAACTTTTGAGAAAAAAAGCAAGCCCAAACACTCAGTTGGTCTTCATTTAAAATTTTCCAGAGAAGCAAAACCCACCACAACCTTTGGTTACAGATGCTAACTAATCTTGCTTTGAAATTTGGGTCTTATTACGAGTCTGAATTTGTCTTACTTTAGTCTCCACTCATTTGAACTTGCTTCTACTTTGCTATAACTTTGTCTGCCAGAAAGTAGCACTGGTTTTGATTTCTGAGGTTCTCATGGGTTCCTGTGTTGGTAACAGGTACAGAGAGGTGTGTAGAACAGGAGGTGGTTGTGGTGGATCTCAGGGAGGTGGCAGAAGCCACAGGGAACTGGCTGGAACAGAACAGTCTGACTTGCAAGGAATCTGAAGGGAGCCTGTGAAAAAATATTTTGGTCACTTCAGTTTGCTGTGGGTTCACTATAATCTATCAAATCATGGAAGTTTGCTTTCCTAATAAGCCAGACTCCTACTGTATCTGCTGGAAAGGTGTTATTTTTGGTTGAATTACTAGTGGCACTCTGCCTTTCCAACACACCTGAAAAACGCATCGGGAATTTTTCACAGACTTCGTGGGCTTCTGCAATTCCTTTAGGATTTTTTCTGCCTTAGTATTTTCCCAATTGCAAGGTCCTAACAAAAATGAATTTAATTTCTCATGCACTACCCTAGATGGAGATAAAGGAATAAAACAGTGTGTTCTCTCTTAGTTTTCCTGCACTGTTTAATCTTCCATTTTAAGAAACACAACTATATTCATGGGGGCTTTTCCTCCCAGGTTTAGTTTGCATTTCTACTGTCAAAAGCAAATCTTAGAGCTGAGGCTGGGACCCCACTGGGGAGCAGACACCCAGCCAGAGCAGTCTCTTCATTCTCCACAATCCTAACTATTCCAGAAGCAAATTTGCAAATACACAGTTGAAACTGTGCAAATCTCTTAGGATTACTTGGACCAGGCTATGTTCTCATTGTGTGAAGAAGTTTAGTTTTGTCAAAAGAGATGTCATACACTTAATGTAGGGGTTTTGTGGTGGTTTAAAGGTGCATTTGGAGGAGGAGAGGTGTCAATGTGCTGTGTGCTCAGCCCAGTCTGGGCAGTGTCATCTCCAAATGTCCCAGTCCTTGTTCCTAAGGGTTTCTCTAACCATCCATTTGATCTTTTCTCCTGTGGTAGCCATGAGTGTTAGCTGTAGTATGTTATTTTGTAGTTTGAGAATGCTGGGATAGTTAGCTTCAAGAAGCCTCCTTAGGCTTGTGTGAGAAAGGAGCAACCGCGCTGAGAAAGGGAAGCGCCAGCAGAGAAAACAGCCTGAAGGATTTAAACCAAGGATCAATTCTGAAAGCAAAATGGAGGGGTAGGGCATCTCATGGCAATCTTTCCATCTCTTAACATCACAGATCTCTGGCAGTGAGCAGTGAAAGGTGGTATGCTTGGGTTAGGAGAGATACCCACAAAGCCTCTTTCATTTAGCTGAGATGAAAAGCCCCTACACAAGCTCTAGTGATGCCGTATGTGTGGTTTCCACTCGTTATTTTTAATGTTTAACTGGGCTATCATTGTCTGATCCATAGACATCACTGTTTTTTAATGTACTTTCCTATTAAACAGGTACTGTTTAGAATTGGCAGAATATTATAAAGCCGGCAGATACAGGTATGTCCATCTTGGTTAAGTTTATTAATTAGGCTGCACAATTGGCTTGCTTGGAAAACCAGTTTGAAGCACAGGTACAGGACCAAATCTATGAGGCACACCATTTTTATTGGATAGATATCTGTTAAAACACAGCTTAATTTTGCACTGAAATGATGTTTTGTGTTGTGTTGAAAGATGAGTGTGGGATTGATTTCCACAAACTGGAGATCAGTCCCCTTGTCAAGGCATCAGTTGAGGTTTTGGCTTTGGCTGGAGCATCCAGGTTTGGCTCCTGCAAGCAGTGCAGTTCACTGATCAAAGTAACAGGTTTTTTTGGGAAAAGCTAATGGACCTCTGCTGGGATCACCACTGGCTGCTGAGTGTTTTTATTGTGATGCTGTCTGGAGGTCTCATCCCCCTTGTGCCAAGGTCTATACAGTGAAAGAGGAGGAGAAAAAAAAGGAAATCAGCCTGTTCTCTATGAATTTGACTCTTAGGTACAGTACATCTGGTTATAATATATGCAATGAAATACAAGAGGGAATTGTAACAGGAAGGGAACCAGCGAGGTGGTGGCAGTGGCTGCAGCCTTACTGGATCCATGTAGTAGTGAGTGTAGGTCAGAAGGGAATACAAAAATGAAATTGTAAGGAGGGCACCTCCTTCCAGGCTTCAGAACAAGCAGCAAAGAAAGGACAAAGCTGCTTGTCACAGCCTGTAATGAGAAACAGTCAGGTTAGGCCAAGGGACCATCCAGGACCCATCAGCTTCTCAGCTTGGCCAAAAGTGGTCACTCAGTTCCCCTGGAGTTCAAAATCAGAATATATATATATATATATATATATATGAAGGTTTCTATCTGGACCACTCTATTTAATAGCTAATTGACACAGCTCTCTGAATCTGCTTACCCTTAGGTGGGTAGGAACTACTTCAGAGGAGCTGCTGAATCAGTTTTATTTCCTATAGGTCTGTAGTGTCATAGTCTAATGGGACTGACAGAGACCTTGTGAGATCATATGATCTGTGCTCCTGTGTGGAGAAATAGGATCAAACATCTGCAGATCATTCCTGTTAACTGGGGCCAACTAGTTATGTGTGCTGTTGCCACTGAAAACAAAAATAAAACTACGTCCCAAAGAATGAATCCCAGCCAAAAAATTAATTACAGTTGAAATAGCTAATTTGAGGGCAGTTAAAAGACTAGAGCTGGATAGGGTTTGTCAGCCTTGAAAGTATTGAGACCTCTGTGAAAAAGATAATAAACGTTTAGATACCCTCAAGGGTGCAAATTGCAAGGCCTGGGATCCAGTCTAGGGACTGACCAATGAAAAATAGACCTTCTGCAAAGGTAGCTGGCTGGCCAAATAGGAAGGAAAGCAAGTGTCTCAAAAACACCAGGAGGGCTGCTGACCCGAAATCTCCGCAACATAAGACCAAGATGAAATGGCTCATTGGAAGAGGCATCTCGCAGAAGCTGCTCAGAGGAAGTCCCCGGGAGCTGTGATGTGGATGCTGGCATGGCTGGAGGAGCCACAGAAGAATCCTGGCAATGGGAAAAAGGCACCTTTCTTCCCCCTTTCTTCCCTCTTCCTCTCAAATATCTCTCTCCAAAGGGATCTTTTTGTTTGTTTTTTGTTTTCATTTTGATTCCTGCTAGAAGCCAACCCATGTTGTTTTCTTTTTTATGGGTGAAGAGGAGCGCAGGAAGGATCTAAGCAGTACTGGAGCCAAATTGGGAGCCACTGTATTAGATTCCAAAATTAGATAGGAAGCTGCGTTTAAGGGTAGTCCAAACCCAACCAGTTCCTCCTTTGGCCTGGCCCATGTAGGTGGACCAGACTGGTTTGGAGCTGTATTTTGGACAGGCTGTTTGCCCGTGGAGGAAGCCATTCCAGCCGCAGTGGGGCTGGAGCTGGCGCCTGGTGCTCAGCCGGGCCAGCTCCTGCTCTCACTGGCCTGCGCTGCAGATGCGCTGGAGGTTTGGTTTAAAGCAATTCTGCTGCTGCTTTCTCAAGCAGATGAAGACAGCTGAAGGTGCTAATTCAGGCTGACTTTCTATGCATTTTTTTATCTCAGAAATTGGGACTACATCTGAAAGTTTATTTCAAGTCAAGTTCTCTTTTCTCGTTCTGCCTTCCACTTTTTCTATGTCTTCACCCATTGAAGAGCCTATCTGACCTTTAATCTTTGTAACTTTACAACATTTTCCAGCAAAGGATTTCATAGTATTTTCTAAACTGTGCTATTAACTTTTGTCACTTGGCTAATATGAAGTATTGAGATACACATTGTATAGTGAGCAAAATTTTCACAGGAAAAATCATTTTCCCAAATTCACAAAACAAATCAATAGCAAAAGCTAGAAAGCATTTTCTCTTGTAACAGCTTTAATGGTTAAGTGGGCTTTCTATTTCTATTCCTAATCACTATTGATGACCTGAACTTAAAATCCAATATACCATATCTGAGATAAATCTCTACTGATGGTCTAAAGAACTGCTAGTGGTATAGCCTAAGGGGCTGTACATCAAACAGCCTCGAGCATGTTTATGATGTGAGCTGTTACAGACTCAAGTCTGTTTCTTTTTCTCATCACCACCTTCCTGGGAGGATAAAACCCATATTCAGACTTTACATTATGGAGAAGAAGCATTTATTTAGAGGTGTTCAGAGCTGGGCTGGTTTAAGCTTCAGCTCAGCTGATGAATGGGGATGCTGTGTAGACCATCTTATAATGGGTTGAAACTTTGCTTACAGTAGTTCGCCTTAATTTAGTAGGAAGCCCAGGTTAGGTCTGAAAGGAATGAAAAAAATATACAGAGGGATTTACACAGCTTTTATTAAATGAGATTGAAAGTTGTATGTTGCTAAAGTGAAGATCCGAAGGGATACGGTGCCTCTAGCCCTGCTTTACAGCTATGTTTAGTCGTGTTTGGTGGATTTTTGTGGCATTTTGATATCTAAACAGGCACTGAGTGCCTAAATCCATGCACTGAAACCTCTGTAGGTCTTTACACAGCTCACTATTTTTGACTCTTTGCTATGAGAGCAGCAGCTCCAGCGAAAACAGCCCAGCAGTTGTGTGCAAGGTTTTCCTCCATCTTCCTGAAGCTCATGGTGATGGTGGCAAGTCCTGCTCTGTGGCTAGAGATCCACAGCTCTGCTCCTGCCATGCCAAGGGTTGTGACATCCCCGAGCTGTTCTCACTGTGCCCCATGGCATGGGAGCAGGATTCGGTTTGGTGCTCACCCATGGCTCTCCCCACAGGGCTCCCTCTCACCCTGAGCCTCCTGAAATTTCCTTGGCCACTGAGCCTTGAGTCAAGCTGACGTGTTTGACCATTTTATCACAGGGCCCAATGTTACTACTGTTTGTGTTACTTGGGGGAAATGTGTTCTCACTGGTAAGGGAAAAAACTCTGGCCGTCACTGGGTGAGTTATTTTCCACTGTTTTCACTCCAACAGCATTATTGCGCCTGCTGCTAAAATCCTTAACCTAAGATGGAAATGCCTCTCGGGTATCTCCCCTCTTCTTTCTCCAGTAGCCAGAAGTCCTGTGGGTGAAATGCCCTCATCCCCTCGGAGCGGCTGCTCCTGTGCAGCCCCAGCTCCGAACACAAGCGGCCGCCTGCCGCCTGCTCCGCAGGACGAGCCGCGGCTCTTCACCCTCTGGGGACACGGGACTTCGTGCTGGGGAGAATTAGAAATCAACATCATGGCCCTGCTTGTGGACAGGGACCGAGACTGAAAATGCCCTTTGAAGGGAGAAGTTATTTTGGAGGAGAAGAGTATTGTTTTAATTGTTTAGATGAGGGGGTTTCATGTTTTATGGATGTCTGGGGGCTGGGGAGGTGCTCTTCTTTCTCTGTGTACGATATTGTTCATGGCAAAAAGAAATGGATTATCTACATTTGTGAATTTAAGTTTTTTTGGCCAGAAGTGTAATGATTTGTAGGGTTTGATTTTTCTCTGGGAAAAAAAAAAGAAAACAGCGTTTTGAGAACAAGGCCGAGTAACCAAAATATGTTTGTTTTTGTTTAAATTGCTCAGTAGAGAAATCGTCTCTTGTCTATTGTTAAGAGCGAGGTTTAAATCAAAGGCAAGTTCTACATATTCTAAAATATACAGACAAGTCTTTGAAAGCAAAGCCAAGCCAAACTTTAAAAGAGACCTTCTCCTTGATGCAGAAGTTTTCAGTTAGTTACTGTGCTGGGGCTTGAGTGGAAAGAACCAGCCTGAGAAACAAATGGCAAATCCCCATTTCAGCGGCGGAAGCCAGGAAGAGCATCATATTAATAGCACACGAGACCTTTCCACAGCCGTTCTAGTCCAGGGCTTTTCCAGCAGCAGCGAGGAAAAGCCTCTGCAGTTCGTGGGTATTTTTTTGTGTTCACATTTGGCTGTGGAAGTTTGAAGCGAGCGGCAGAGTGAGGCAGTGGAGGGCCTGATCCTCTCATGTTGGGTGGTCCCTCCTACCGCAAATAACCCTATTGGAAACAGAGGGACTATTTGTGGAGTCATTTGTTTGTCAGGAAAAGTAGGGTTTGTAGGATACGGCCCCAATTAGCAGCCAAATTCCTGGTTATTTTCTCGTGATAAAAAGGCGGGTATCTGTCGCAGAGATGCACGTAGCATCTCTACAGTTCCCATTTGAACTCCTGCCACTTGATCTGTGCTTCTTCCCACTTCCTCAGCCATGCAAGATTATTCCAGCACCACAGTAGCTCAGATGAGCTGGATGCTTCCCTCCTGTCTGGCACTGACGTGGCCTCCAACCCCTTTTTGTGCTCTTGGGGATTATTCCTGCTCTCTGGTACCCATCAGTGAGGGCACATAGCAGCTGCTCTTGAGCTTTGACTCCAAGCACAGCAGGCAGGTGATATCAACTCCCTGCCTGGAAAATTAAATACACCATCCCACAATAAACTCTGCTTTTAGAATGGCTTGGGTACAGCCAACTCCATGCAGGGCCCATCCCCTCCTGAATCTGGCATGTTCCAGGAGATTAATTTAATGGACAGTTTATCACTGAGTTGCAGCTTTTAGAAGGGCAGGAAGTAAAGGTAAGGGAGGAAAATTTGTAAGAGAATGAAAAAAATTGCTCTCACAACTTACCAGACAGTGGGCACCTGCCCAACCCATGCAGGCTGGCACAGGCAGGGCCACAGCTCTACCGACCCCATGTGAGCTTGGCACATGCCAGGAGAGCTTTCTGGGAGCTGCAGGAATGATGATAGCAGTGTCCTTATTTGGGGGAGGAGGAGTGCTCTTTCTAGTTGTATTATTTTGTGACTCCCTGTTTTGGTAGCCATAAGTCATTAGTTAGTTTAAATTTTCTTTTTTTTCCCTCCCCCCCCCCCCCCCCCAAACTGAAATAAGGACTGAAAGGGAAGAATTTTCTTTCTTTTTTTCCCTCTTTATTTTTTTTTTTTTTTGGCTAATCTGAGGCACACTGCCACATCTGAAGCCACTTGGCTTATTATGGATTTCATGGAAACTGATTCCCTGAAAGTGTTTCCATATGTGTGTTCCCAATATATCCCATCCTTTTCTAAATGGGAGTACAAACTCGCACACGAGCTGGAAATGGCTTCAGGATGTGACAGAGAAGTCATATGACTGGAGTGGCACTGTGTGTGGCCCTCTCTGAAAGACACGGTGTCCTGTGTGCTGGCTCCCATCCTACAGTAGATCCAGTTTCAAAGAATATATTCCTTCACGGCTTCTTAAAAACTCTTAATCAAGAACCAGCAAGGAATCCTCTGTCCTCTGGAGAGATGTCCATTATTTGAATGAGATGCGAAAGGAAAATTTGGATTGGGGGGGGGGGGAAAGGAGGGGTTTAAAGGGTGAAATAACAGAGCAATGCCAAGGGCTTCCCCCCCTTCCCTGTCCCTGCAAAACATAGTTCCTTTGTGTCTGCTTGAGGATCAGATGGTATTTGTGAGTTAGTAGCATGCAGTGGAAAAGTACAATTCATGACAACATTGGAAACAAATATTTATACTGGACAGTTAAGGCACATTTTTCTGAAAAGAAGAAAAAAAGAAAAAGAAGGAATAAAGTAGCCTGTGAGCCATGATGTATATTATCTTCCCATTCACTGGATTTACTCAGGATTCCTGTCCCGCTGCTCTCCATCGCCGTGCCTGCTCCGCAGCCCTGTGGTTTCACCCCCTTGCTGTATACATCACTCTGAGGTTACTCTCCAAGAAAAGCCTCAAGTGTTCCTGCTGATGCTTTTCGGCTGGCAAAAAGCTGTGACGGCTGAAATTCAGGCAGGAGAAGTTGGGGAGAAGTGAGCGGAGAGCGCTGTGCTCTCGTGTGCGTGTCTGTGCCATGCGGTGTTGCAGAGCTCCTGGACTTATTTCCAGGAAACTTTATTTACTGTTTGGTTCCAGTGTAGCACGTAGATGGCCTGAGACTTTAAACAAGCAGGGGGCTTTTGATACACTGCCAGTTCCTTTCCACCCAAATCACCCATGACAGCTCCAGACTGGAGTCACTGAGATGAGATAGCAAAGGCTGAGAAGTTCAGAGGCTCCACATCACACCAGCTCAACAGGCATCCACGGGTGGCAGGTCATAACCACCAACCCAGGATCTATTTCTATAATGTGACCATTTGTCCCCCTCCTGTGGTTCTCATTAGGAAGGTTTATAAATCCTGTATAAGTGAGGCAATGTCTATAAATGAGATAGTGATGGCTGAAGCTTCCACAGCTTCATTTCTGCTCCCATCTAGGAGGGGTTGGTTGTTACATTTTTCTACCTATTGATGTTCCCTAAATTTTATATGAGCTATCTCTAGGGGTGCAGAGAGCAGCCACCTGTGTTTGAGTGCATAATGTCAGCCAGCAAGACCCCAGTGCCTTAAGGGGAGCAGATAAACTCAGCAGAAAAGTGCTATTGAGGGAGAAGGACAGGTAATGACAGACCCCAGGCTGAAGAAATGCAAAGAGACTCCAATTTTCCTGTTAAGCAATATAATATCTCCGTTTGAGAAATGCTTTCCTTTATTTGCAGGAGTGGTACTTTAATGGTCTCTACTAACTATGTTATTTATGGGGTGTTTCTCCCAGCAAAGGGCTTAGGTGCAGCGCCTTAAATTCAGTGAAAACATCTATCTGCAAATTAATCCGTGGTATTTTAGGTGCCAAAGACCTGTTACCTAAATACCAGGGGGCACCAGTGTGCAGTTTACTGTGTGAACTGGGGTACTGAGGGACTGTGAGAAGGGTTGCAGTGAGATTCGTTCTTGCCTGCTGCGTGCAAAGCTCTGAAAAGGTTAAAGTATTCCTTCCTCCCTCTGACTTTTGTGAGACTGCTGTGCTTAATAATACTGCAGTTTAAATGGTCCCAACTAGGCCTTGAAGTTAACACCTTGTTGAGGTGAAGAAAAGGAGGAGGGGAGAAGTTCACACCTTTTCTGCAGCTATTGTTTGCCAGGAGACCTTTTTGGGGTGACCTGGGGGGTGGAGGGGCAAGGAATTGAGAAAGAAAATAATGTCAAATGCTTTTTAACTTCTTTTTTCTCCTGACCTAAAGGAAGGGAAAAGAGCATTTAAAAACATATAATTTCCTATGGTAAATGGTTCCAAACATCCAGATGACACATGCTCATCCAAAAAGCAAACCAAAGAGGGAGAAGCCTGGTGCATTATTTCTGTGGTGCTGCGTGGCCCTCCCAGCACGTAGACACTCGCTGCTGGATGTGTGGGAGGAATGTCCCTGAGCTCCAGCACGAAGCTGAGCACCAGTGTAGGTTTGTGGGATCAGGACCTAACAGCTGCAGCAAGGAGTAGATACAGGAGGAGGTGTTTTGGGATCCCTGGGAATTGCAGTCCCAGGCTCCATTCTACAGAGGCATCCAGAGGGAAGGTGGTACAGAGGGAAGGAAGCTTTGGAGAGACAGAGGCTTGCCTGGAAGAATGCAGAAAGATGATGCTGTGTGTGATTTAATAAGCACTTATTAGCAAACACAGGGAACAAGAATTTAACAAAATGAAGAGCAAAATAACACTGTCCCCCTGATACAGAAGGATGCTAGGAGAAAACCCAAAGAGATCCAGAAAATAATCACTCCCCCATTAAAACAAACTACAAAGAATCCTTCAGACTGGCAAAACCAGGAGCTCAGAAATTAGAAAATCTCAGTACTTATATTGCCTGTGCAACTTTAAATCAGCCTCATTCTGCTTATGCATTATATTACAAATTTTAATTACGGGATCACATGATAACTTTTCCCACGGGATTCCTGTCTCATTCAGTGCACAGGATGGACAGTGCTAACTTAATGAGCAGCTCTTCAATATTTTGTTTGCTTCTTGTTCTTTGCATTTCCTCAGGCCTTGCTTATTGCAGGGTGCTGCTCTGAAGATGGAATCCATAATTTCTTGCTTGGCTGTGCTCTAATATTTCTGCCATAGCATTTGTATATAGTTTATTGCAGTGCAATATCCACAAGAAAAAAAGAACCTGCTTTAGAAAGAGAAATGGGACTGACCCTAAGGTCTCGTGTCATTCAGTGCACCCTCTGTGTGCCACCTACAGCAGAATTTGAGTTTCATCTGTATCCCTGTGTTCAGACCTGTGATCCCGTTGGCTTCAGCTGCAGCTGGGAATGTTTAGTGCACGTGCAAAGCAGAAGCCAACATCTTTGCTGCACACAGAAAATGAGGGAAGTGAAAATGGGATTTGGAGACATTTCAACTGAGTCATGTAGGAGCCATGTGGCAGAAACACATAAAATCCAGTTAACTCAGGAAATAATTGGGTCTCTCTCGCCTTGTTCACTTCACCCATTCTGATTTCTTGGAGCAGTGGATCTGGGGAATATATAGACAACAGTCTTCTCTATTCCTCAACTCAGATGCATCTCCAGAGTTGGCCAGCTTGGGCAGGTTAATGAGAAAAGAATAGCATCTTGTGTAGCTGAATATTTTGTCAATAGTGCATTTGGAGAAGTAACTTGAATGCTGGTGTTTCCAAAGTTTGTCACTCTTCACATGGTAACCTTAATAATATCCCTTTGTTTACCTCTGGTTATGTTTATAGTTTCTCAGATTTCTAAAAGAAAGCAAACCCCAAATAACTCCACCTTCCCAAATTTTATTTTGCAATGTTATATGAACACCCACATGGTCTCCTTTTACTCAGGGTCTGCCATCCCAAAGAATGGAGCCATCGATGGACAGATCCTTTATTAGGCTGGCATGGGGACAGGTGGCAATGTCCCTGTGTTTCAGAAATGTTTGCAGAAAAAATGCTAGGATTTGTGACTCCTGGATTTCATTCCAGTCTCTAGACAAGTGTCTTTGTAGGGGCACAGACTCTTCTGCCCATTTTTAGTCAGAGTGCTTATGATTTGTTCATATTTGGCTGGATTTTCGTGGCAACATCTCTCACACAAAAGCCACTCCTATTCCAAAGTTCAAGTCCTTACTTCAAAGCATGGAACTGGTACAGCTTTTCAAAGGAAGGCTCCTCAGAGTTTAAGATTGGTAAAACAATATATTTTTCCCAGCAGAAGAGTTTCAGCTAAAATTTTAAAAACAAATAAATGCATAAATCAAAATTTAGCCTGAGACAGACGCCCAGCATGGACAATTTCAGCCAGAACATTTAAAGTTTGGCAAAGCTGTAAGAGACTGAAATTGTCTCATCATGTGAAGTGTGTGGTGTGTTTCATCCAAGGCGATATTATCAGCTGTAAGTAATCCAGGCTGCACTTATAATTCAGAGACGTAGATGGTGGGGAAGAAAAAAACTATTTTAATAGGTCAATTAGTACAATGTCCCAGCCTGAATTGAACTGTTGAACAAAACCCCACAAAACCTAGTTTCAACTTCAGCAAATGTCTTAACACTGAAGTTCCCCAAAACACAAGGGAATCATTTAGCTACTGGTAAATAAATTTAACTATATGTTGCTGAATTTCCTCAAGACAGACTGTTCAGTGAATACAGCGTTACTCTGGTTTCATGCATTGAAAGATTCTGCATTGACTTGAATTTCCCTATGAAACATATGCAATAAGCCAAGGGGACTTTTGCTTGTTAATGACCTTATAGCAATAAATAACAAAACAAACTGTAATATTTTTAAGTTATAAAAATATCCTGTAGCTCTTTAAAGTAAATGTCACCTGACTGTACCTACAAGGAGTTAATCTGTCCACAGTACATTATGATCTTTAATAACTGGGAACGATTGGCCAAAGTGCTGTAAACCTGAAGAAATTTGTTGCCTGATTTTCTGCAAACCACAAGTGCAGCTTATTAATTGAGACCTGAGGATTAATCGGCACTAGCTGGCATCTGTAAACTGCAAAAGAGAAATGACCTTGGCAAACATGCAGCTGTGAATGGTGGAGCTGCAAAGCTGCAACAGGTAAAATTGGGTTTTAAGCGCGATGCAAAACAATTTGAGCTGGTTGCTGGCAGATGCCCAGGTCTAGGGTTTTTAATGAGGCTTCTGCATCAAAATAAGTGAAACCACATGGAATTTTAATTATTCTTATTCTAAATATGAAACACACTGGAGCAGTATTCTTGAATCTAGGATGTTAGCATATATATTGGCATATTAACATGATCACTTTTCTGTCCTAAACATTTAGCTCTCAGAAAACTGGAGTGCCAGGCTATGTTAGGAAGGAATCAGCCTGGAAAATTTAAAAATTGCTTAACCTGGACTCATTCAGATGTGAAATGTTTTCGTTTTTTTCCAAAAATACACCTTTTTCTAATTTTTTTTGTTATTGTTAAGCCCAGTCAGCTGATGAGACTGTATAGGAGAAGATCACTTGCTGTGCTCTTCGATGTGTCTCTCTTTCTGGGGGCACAAAATAAAGTCTCTTCTCTTTACACAAGTGTTGTTTTGCAATGTGGTGGCTGTGATGTAGGGCGGAGGGTCTATGCTTCACCCTTTTAGTGCAAGCTATCACATGAGTGGGAATTCACAGATGCAAATGATTTACTTGCTCTGATGGAGGAAAAATTAGCCTAAAACTTTAATCCTCCTGGGGAGAGGAATAAATAAATTATTATAATATTATAGTTATTATATTATGAATAATATACTTGCACTGCCATGTTACTATATTGCTGATCCACATCACTTTTTGTGCACAGGCAGATATACAAAGATGGGCACCATACCCAGTAAAACTATTTATCTTCCCAGCCCAGCAAAGAGCTTAACATATATAAATGAATAGGTGCCTGGGGTTTCCAAGTTAGAACCAAAATCGACCTTAACATAAGGAGGTAGCACAGAGAAAGGAGGAGGAGGAGAGTGAAAATGCATCAACAAGATTAAACAGCAGTGAGGGTGGCAGGAAGCTGAGGTTTAGAGCTGACTTTTTAGTAAGTTTCCCTTAGAAATGAGACTTTAGAACTGAGAACTTTTTCTGATCTTTAAGAATATCTTTAGGTAATGGTGATACAATAAAGCTGGGGGCAAATCACAGCCCTGTGCAGGGACTTATGGAGATAGCAAAAGGCACTTTGGCAAAAGGGGAATTGGAGAAATGAGTGTGCAGGAGCTGTGCAGGCACAGCCATGAGTGAGATAAGAGAGGGTTATGGTTGTTTGCCCTTTGGGTAAATACGACTGTGCTTTACAAGCAACAATAAAAACAAACAAGTGTGGATTTACTAGGGTACATAAGGGGGTCTGCAGCCCCACATTTGAAATGCCTACGTGTGGTGTGCACATTCCCAGTCATTCCACACAGACATATCTTGGCAGCAGCCATGCAGAGAATGTTTGGATCTAGCTCTGAAAGGGAGATTGCCATTTAATGTGTAAAACTGTATGGAGACCTTTGTATTAAGGAAAAATATAAAGTATTGGTTGCAAAGAAACCAAAAATGCCAATGTTCTTCTATACCCTTAGACCAGTTCCACCTTTGATTGTAAAAGTCTTATTTAGCTTCTATCAGGGTAAACTAAGAGCAACTCTGTTCATGCTGGGAGAGTTGCAATTACAATAAATAAAAAAAAAAAATAAAAAAAAAATAAAAAGAGAGAGAATAAGCAGTAGCAGATTGAAACTCAGTATTTTGAGCAGCTGGGGAAATTATGTTCTAACCTTATATTTCCAGATACGTATCAGACTTGTTCACAATATAAAGGATAGTGTTCCAAAATTACAGCTTTGAATCTGGGTGGTATTGCCTCTGGCTATTGTTTGCAGTTGGGAATGAAAGAAGTTGCATCAAGTAGTAGTGTTTGCTGTAAAGGTACAAGTTATATTACATTCCAGGGCGCTGTGGTTGGAGGGATTGATGATGGAGACAAACCCATTCACCCATAGGTCACTGATTCAGTCCAAGATAAAGATAATAGTAACCATATTGTCATCAAAGTTTAGAATGGGCTTTTACTGCCCACTTAAAGCTCTGTGCTCAGTATTGTTAGAGATGGAGGATTATAATCCCCAGGTTTCAGGCTGATTTGGAGGCTTGGCCAGCTGTGGGCCAGGTCCTCCAGCCTGAACCCAAACTATGCCTGAGTTTTGCCCCACTGCTGCTTTTAGATATCATTGTAGGCATGGGTTCATGGAGCTGGGAGAACAGGCAAGAATAGACATCTAAATCCCAAAATGTGCCACACAAGGTGGCAGAGGCTGTTGAGTCTGCTGCTTACTAGCAGAGTGGATCAGGAACAGAAGGGCTGGAGAGACCTTTCTTTTGCACAGCAATGTCAGCAGGGCACATGTGAAGCCTGTCTGCAGGGAAAATCATTGCTTCATCTTAAACTGAAGATACACAGAGTATTTTAGTGTTTAGCATATCAGTTTGGCATCTAGAAGACGCCATATTTTCATTTTAGTTAAGTCAAGTTCAGCAGACTGACAAAGAGGTGAGTGAACCCTGGGATCTGGAGGGCTGTTAAGCTATAGGTGTGTCAGCTGGGAAGTGCAGGGAGGGTCCATTTGATATCATGATTTTCCCCCTTTATTTATACCCTACTCTTTTCAGCTCTCTGTAAGTATATGTGTCAGCTGCATACTGGTTTATTGCATTTGCCTCCTCTTGCTCTGCACTTCTTCATTAGGCTTTCCCTCTTTCCTTCTGTCCTTTTCCCACACCCTCTCTTTTCCACTCTTCTGGATCTCAGTACGAGCTTTCACCATCTTTGTGTTCTGCTCCTGTCCATCCCACAATCTCCTAAGCACATCACCAAGCTAACGTTTGCTTTCCAGTTCTGCTCCAAAGCTTTGGGTGTTTGATGTGGGATTAGAAATTAGGCAAAATGAGTTTACCCATCCCTGTTTTGCGTTAGACTCCAATTCACAGCGTTAGCATCCAGACATTCACAGTAGTCATAAACTGTGTGGTCTTTTTTTTTTCAACCAGACTGCAGAGACTACATATGAAAACAAATTTTTTTTCAATGGCAGGAAGAGTGTTGGGCTTGTAATTTTCCATCAAGTTCTCTGAGGAGTAAAATCTGCATTTTTACTATCAGCTCAGTGGCCTTGTCCATCCTTCGGATGCAGCAAACTGGTTTTTAGCCAAAGGAAGCAGCTGAGTGGATTCTCACCTAAATAAATTGATTTAAGGCAAGAAGTGGGTCTTAGTCACCCCAGTGTAACTCCCCTGGTGTCAGTGGTGCAGTTAACTTGGTGTTGCCAGCTCTTGTAGCTTTACTACAAGTTGCACAGTGATTTCTGCTTTTCTGGAAATCCCAGCTCCTGACAGCCTGTGCTGAGGTGGGAATCTCAGCTTTTATGTGCAACCAGACCTGAGTTTCTCAAGAGGCTCAAGCAAAAAAACAGAGACACATAACCCTCAAAACTCTGAAACCAGAAGGCAAATCAACTCCAAGTCCTCCTTTCTTTTTTTGGCTCTTTTTCAATCTCTTGATTGTAGCAAATTTTTTTTTCCCCTTTCTTTTTTTGACTCTTTTTCAATCTCTTGATTTTTGAGATTTTTTTTTTCCCCCCAACCCAACTCATGACCTTTGACCACTTCAGGTTGGCAATGCTGCTCCCTCCATTGGCATCGGTGGAGTTAGACAAGGGATGAGTTTGGCCCAGCACTTCTAGAAGACAGATGTATGACTCTGATCCTTGCAATGTATTGCTTGATATGATCTGCTGTTCTCTTGGGGGCCAAAAGAAGTGGGTTATCTTAGAAAAATAAAATTCTATCATCACGTGATACAAAAAATGGTATTTACAGAATTGTTTTCCCCCGTCTTTTGTTATAATTTTTTAGGTGCTTCAGAGCTGGGCCCATTTTCAGATCCCAGGCAGTTCACAAGCATTTCATCCCTCACTGAGAGCCGCTTCTCCAACCCACGAATGCACTATCCAGCCACCTTTACCTATACACCGCCAGTCACCTCAGGCATGTCACTGGGTATGTCCGCAACCACTCACTACCACACCTACCTACCACCACCCTACCCTGGCTCTTCCCAAAACCAAAGTGGACCTTTCCAGACCAGCAGCACTCCATATCTCTACTATGGCACTTCGTCAGGATCATACCAGTTCCCCATGGTGCCGGGAGGGGACCGCTCCCCTTCCAGGATGCTCCCACCGTGCACCACCACGTCCAACGGCAGCACACTGCTAAACCCTAACTTGCCCACCCAGAGTGACGGGGTGGAGGCGGATGGCAGCCACAGCAGCTCCCCAACCGTCTTGAATTCTAGTGGCAGGATGGATGAGTCCGTTTGGAGGCCGTACTGAGATTTCTTCTGTAGCCAGCCCGACCTCCGCAAGCCAAAAAAAAAAAAAAAAAAAAAAATCCACCAAACCACCAAATGGTCGACTAACTACGAAGTGCCTGTTTTTTTGTTTTATTTTTTTTTTTAAGAAAAACAGATTTTACCAATATGTGCAACTGTGTAGATGGGATGATAATGGCCATAAATAACACAAGAGTTACCAACATACCACAACCCATGTTTCAGATTATGTGAATCAAAGCACATATTTTCTTTTTTTTTTTTTCCCCTTGGAACCATTTTACCTTGTTTTATATTTAAAATGTACTTTCTACACACACACACACAAAAAAATCACCCCTTTTTTTTTTTTTTTTTTTTTGGAATTTTTCCTTCTTTTTTTTTTCCCCCTAGAATTTGTAATAACTAGTGAGTACTTTTGCCAACAAGGAGAGAACGGACTCCCCGGCTATCAGGAGAAACATGGTGATGCAAGGCAAAGGCTGCATTCCCTTTTATTTTAATAAAAAACCAAAACTAACCATGAACTCCAGATACAGTTGCAATCATACAACGTATGGGACCCTCTCCACATCTGTAGTGCAATTCACCTGGTTTGTATTGGTGCACATAAAAAGGAAAGCAAAGAGCAAGTTGCTTCCATTTTGCTATGATCCATTCAGATGAAAACAGCTGTCCCAAAAAACTCTGTCCGAGCCTTGCTGCGGATAACAGTTGGAATTTCTCTGTGTTCATTGCTTTTTTGGTTTGTTTTTGGGTACTTAAAGAGAATGAGTTTTCAAGTTAGGTGAGCCAACCCCGGGGTTTCCTTTTTGCTTTTGTATCCGTTCGTTTTGCCTTCGATTAGCCAAAAACCAAAAATAACAACCAAAACCTTGAAAAACAAAAAAACAAAATGTTATTACTTATGCAAAACATGAGAATGGCAATATATATTACTAGAGCCAAAACGGTATACATAGTATTTGTGTTCGGCTATGTTCTTTTTTTTTCTTTTTTTTTTTAAATTATAAATGTGTAAAATTTGAGGTTGTTTGCTAACATGAATCATCATTTAAGTTTAAAAGAATATTTATAATTATTTAATGACATTTGGACCCTTTAAACGTTTCTTAATGTAATGATATATTGACTTCGGTCTCTAAAAATGTTTTTTGTTTTGCTTTATTACATTTCTGCAATAGTATAAACCTCAGACCTTTACCCAACTCTGAAAAGCAGTTCCAGTGTGAACCAGTTTACAATATGACTTAAAAACAACAAACCCAACCTAAATGCATCCACATCAAATGATTTTGGATGTAGGATCTTTTTATATAACTTATGAAGGAAATATTGTGTTTAAAATATTTTTATTAGCTGTCTGGTTGCCTTCAACACAGTCTTGCCTTTTAATCAGTAGTTGTGGAGACACTGGAAAAATGGTAGGAAGGATGAAATATTTTCCACCCTTCCCCTAATTTCTTCTTCTCCAAGGATTTTTTCTCAGAACTTCAAAATTTGAAAAGATTCATATTTGAAATAGTCTATTTTGACAGCATAATTTGGATTTCAACAGGGTTTTTTTTTTTTCCCAAAGAAAAATCAAAACTGTTTCAAAGCCCATATTTTGCAAATGATTAATTGTTAAATATCTCAGAAATGGGATTAAGGGAGAAATGGTGAAACATTTTCCCCTCCCCTTGCAATTTTAGCCCACTCGGTGGAATGGAAAGGTTTCAAACTTGAGACAGAAACTGCCTGGTAGCGAGTCACCGCCCGTTAGCATTAAATGCGGGAGCCATGCGGATGCTGTGGTGGCTCCGAAGGTGATGTGGCTGTTGCCGTGTTAGAGGGATGAGCACAAGGGCAGCAGTACTCACCTCTGCCCACACAGAAGACATAAACTCACTTTCCAAGCCACCCTGGGGCTCCCAGGGGTGGCACAAACAGAGCACCCAAACCCCAGCCAGGCTGTGGCCAAAGCACCCCATAGAGAGGCCCCAGTTTTGCCCAGCCCAGGGCTGCTGTGGCAAGCAGGGAGGTGACATGGCATTGTCTGGATGTGGTGGGAGCTGAGCCATCCTCCCCACGCTCTCCCCAGGCAGGTGTTAAGCCTGGCTTAGTGGGACGTACAGCACGTGCCAGTGGTCTTGGCCAAAGCTCCCTCTTTCCACTCCCTCAGCCACCGCTGCCCGCAGCCTCCTCCAAGCTGCTCCTTGGGTGATCTTTGGCTACCTCCAAATTATGGCAGTAAATCAACGTTGGGCACAGCCACACAGAGCCGGACACCACCCTCACTGCTCATTAGCAGCGAAGCTGTTAAACGAGCTGCCATTAGCATGGTACATCCCTCCAATCTGCCTGATGACGTGCTCTTAAAAATAATAAATTAATAAAGTCTTTGCCTTCTAAAGGTTGTATACCAAGTATGCTTAAAGTATAAGTAAGACACTTTGTTTTTCTTCTAATACTTAGTTTTCCTTCAAAGATGGAAGCTGTAATTGATTCTATTTATTGTTGGTTTGTGGTAGCTTGAAGCATACCACTGTCCATTTATTTGTAACTGTAAAGTAACGTTTGTTAGTCTCAGCAGCACTTAAAAAACCAGTGTCTGGTTACACATTTCAGTTTTGTTTTTTGTTTAGTAAGCAAGAGAAAAAGAGATGTACTGCCAGTGCAAGCTGTTTCCTATTTAATAAAAGGTACTATATTTGTACATTATTTGTTATTGCTGAGAAGGGCTTTTTAAGGTTTACTGTATGCATATTAAGTAATTTTTAGGGTGCTTTTGTGTTGAAATGTTGTTAAGAGTGGCTGCAGGCAGCAACCCAGAATTTCTTTTTTTTTTTTCCTTAAGACTTTGTTGTAAAATTCAAGCACTTCTTTTTTGTTTCTGGATAAATCCAGCACAGACCAGACTTTTGTTTTGCCCAATACCGACAGGACTCTGTTTGTGTCCCCGTGGTTTTCCAACTGGACCTTTAGGGACAAACGTTGAAAACGTTTTCTCCGCCCAGTCGAGGCACGTGTGCCTGATCCAGTCAATCCATGCCCTCGCCTGACCTGGCTCTTCCTGCTTGAGATAGGAAGGAAAGGATTTTCTAAGTACCTGTGGACAGAGGAGCACCAGCCCCTTGACTTTCAGTAGATCCCCATGGTTCTGAACCCTCCTGGTGCCTTTGGAAAATCTGTCCCGGTACATCAGGCTGGTCATGGAGGGAGTTGTGCAGGCTGAGGCAGAGATCCTCATCAGAGCTTTCAGAAAATGCTTTCAAGGTCACTTGGAAATGCTCTTGAATAAGATTTTTGGACCCAAAAGGTGCTATGTAGTGAATCATACCAATTTATCTGAGCTTTTGTGAGGTGGTTGGCATTGATTGCAGAACAGAATTCTCTCAAGGTACGACAGCCCTTCTCTTGGGGCAGTGACAATCTTTGGCACCGGTCATAGATTTAAAGAAAAAAAATTGCCTTTTTTATCTTCCAGCTCTCTTATCCTACCAAAGATTTACTTCCAGCACAACAGGCACAATGTCCCTTTTGCTCATCTCCCCCCTTCTAAGGGTAACCAGATCAGGTACAGTGGGTCGGGACAGAAGAGTAAAGCAAATTATTTGTCCAACAGCATCATTCACGTGGCGTTTATAGTTTCCTTTAAAAGCCCAGCTGCTGCGTCTTCCTTAGCATTGAACCTTTGTTGCCAGCAGTCCCCTGAGCAAAGATTTACCATTTTCCACAGGTACCATCTGCAGTGGGGAGAATTTTGCACTTTCAACCTGAGCAAAGCAAGGCTCAGCCCCCTGCTGGGCTGCAGCAGCAGCAAGCCATGAGCAAAAGCAATAATTAAACCTGGATCAGCCATGAGCTCAAAGAAGCCCCATTCTCTGCCCCCCCTGAATTTCTTGTTGTTTTTAAATAGAATGCATTTCAGTTTAACATTTTCTGAGAACTTTTTTTAGATGTTTGTTTACTTCCATGTTTACAGATAACTCTTTGCTTTTTTTTTTAATGCAGTACTTTTAAGTATATCAGCCAAAACCATACTTTTACAGTAACTTTAGGTAATATGAGTGACATTCCAATTTTTTTTGTTGTTGTTAAATATGCTTTACCAATCTTGAACTTCCGCTGGAACAAAATATTTGTAGCATTTTGTGTAAATACAAGCTTTAATTTTTTTATTTTTTCAAATGCTGTCACCCAAGATTTGCTTTTCATGCACATATTGTACAAACACACTCTGCTTTATGCCACAGACAATGATTGTGGATCAGTTTACTTCAACTTCAAAGGGACTATTTGTATTGTATGTTGCAACTGTAAATTGAATTGTTTGGCATTTTCTCATGATTGTAATATTAATTTGAAGTTTTAATTTCATTTTCAATAAAATGGCTTTTTTTTTTTTTTGTTAATGTTCTTCTACGCTTCTTTTTCTTCCTTGTCTCTTCTTGGCACCAGGCAGGGTAAAGCAAGCACATGGTAGGACATGGGATCAGGCTGTCTGTGGCTGACCCATCAATTTCTGCAGCACTTGGATTTTCAACTAAATATAAAAAGCAAGTTTCCAGGCCCTTGGGTGGTGAAAGACACCTTCCAAACCTGATCTCAAATGTCACTTCTTTTCCTGAGCCTGCAAATTATCGAAAGTTGTTTCTTAGAGGAGTGCAAACTGCTCTTGTTCATCTTGCTAGGTCATTAACTCTAGAACCAAACAACTGGCATTAGCCAGGACATTCCCAGGGAAAACTGGGATAGATTTCTAAACTGGGAGGGAGGGATTTGGATTTGTGGTGGTTTTCCATTATGGGGGTTGAGCTATCTCCACCTCTTCCTGGTCACACCTGAGGAATGCAGTCATAGATAATCTTGTGATTTGCATGGCCTGAGGCAAGAATAGTTTTCAAGCAGCAAAAGATGTATGGATTGGGAGGGGACTGAGGGAGGTTATTTTTCCTCCAGCTTAGTGTCAGGTGTAGGAGGAGATGCAACTAATGAAGGTGAGGTTAAGTTCACCCAAGGCTGTCTGCAGGAGGAGAGGACAGGAGTTGTATGCAAGCTTGTGCCTGGTTTCATAGTAAGTTCATATCCTTTTTAGCTATTTCTTGAGTCTGTGAAAGAGAAATAGTAGCACAGAGAGGTGTGAGGTTCTGGTCGTTTAGAGAAACCTTTTACTATGAAGTTTAAGTATTACTGATACTGATTTTGGGAGCTCTTGTTGGCTTTAGCATGGACCTACACGTTTCTTCCATGGTGGTTACAGCTTGAGGGTGCTCTCATTCCAGCTCATAATCCAAGTCCTGACTGTAGGGAAGTTTTATCCAAGAGTAAGGAACCAAGCAAACCAACCAATGTGGTATTATAGAAATTGTTTTGGGGGGGACTTATGCTACAAGCACTAGTGCTAAGACTTCCTGCTGCCCTCTGGCACACAGATTAACCCATCTCAGCTATTCACTGCACAGAGGGACCCTCATTATAGTCTTGCTTTCATGGTGACTTAATCTAGATTCCCATCACTGGAAATAAAATTTTCTCCATTTTGTATGATGAAGTGCTGGAACAAGTGCCATGGGAGATTGTGGCACTCCTGTCCCTGGAGATTTGGAGGACCCAACTGGTAAAGCATGGAACAACCTGGTATGACCTCGAAGTTGAGGCTGCTTGAGCAGGAGGTTGATCTGGAGACCTCCCACGATCCTTTCCAAATTATCCCATGGGCCTGTGAGGCAGGCTGGGAGCTGCCTGCTACAGGTTGTTGTCTGAGATAAAAACTGCTTGTGTGACTGTATGGAGAACACATATTCAGCTAAATGAAATCTGAATAAAGAGGTTGGACAAGATTAAACTCATACATAGGCAGGTTACTGAGAAGTTACAGTGATCTCTCTATTTATAGAGTCATAGAATGGTTTGGGTTGAAAGAGACCTTAAAGATGAGTTTTGTTTGTTTCTGCACATTTCTCTGGCATATCTACAGCAGACACAGGTCAGCACAAGGGCTGATAAAGCCAAACCATCCCTCTAATCCAGTACAGTAGTTCCCACTGAATTTCATGCTGGGGATGTTGGTTTTGATTTTTTGATTTGTTTACCCTGCAGCTTAAGAAGGCAATTATTTTGCCTTAGCAAAGAAATCAACCACTCTGGAGGCAAGTTACCACCCCTGGTGAACATGGAGGACAGCCTTGTACAGAGACATGTGGAGTGGTGGGGGCAGATAAGACTCAAACTGCTTTAGGAGACAGCAGTTAGAGATGTTTCCTACAAGGGGTGGTGACTGCTGTTTTTCCCATCTTTCAGTGTCAATAAATAGCATCTTGGGTTTGGGTTGTGAGGGCTGAACACCAGCTCTGAGTTGCTGGAGTTTGGCCTTGCTGGTCCCACACAGTCATACACTGCCGCTCCCTGCCCACCTCAGTTTTAACTTTTTAATTTCCTGTGGCTGTGAGCAGCACTGGAAGGGCTCAGAGCAGCCACAGGCCTAAATCAGCCCTTTTTGTGCCTAAAACAAGCTCTTTGGGAGAGGTGGGGGTGAGAAGAAGCAGGGTATGACTTTATGGTTCAGCACCAAACCCTGTTCTGACACCAAATAAAACATTCATCAAGCTGTTTATTGGGGAAAAGAAGGAAATAACCTCAGTTATATATCCAAGGATTGACATGAACTGCCTAGTTACCTTCTGCATCATCAGGAGGAAATGTATTCATATTTTGGGGTGAAATCGCTCCCCTGGGTAACCTCTCACAGATGACCAGTGTTCTGCAGCCTGTGGGGGGTCGCACTAGAACATGTTTTGGGTAGGGGTGCAGTGAGTTTGTCCAGCTCAGATACTCACCACTTGGATGAATGCCTGCAGAGTACAGCCCAAAAGCATTATTCACTAGAAACATTTGTTGGATGGGTAAAAAATTATAAACAAATCTGTTAGAAATGTATAATCTTTGGACAGGGTGATGGGGACAACTGTGACATAAAATACTGGGAGCAGGTTGAGCATTTCTACTCAACATCTTGAAGAAAAGTTTTAGTACAAGCTTAAAGCAAAAAATTAAATATTTATCTCAGACCTCCTGGGATTATCATTTCTCTTTAGATCTACTGGTGAAATGTCAGTCTGGGATGTGTGGAGATGTTCCCATGAGGACTGTTTGTGATATTTGTATGATTTCGGAGTGGGGAATCTCAGCATTTACCCCTCTGGGAATAGGAAACTCTAGGCACCAGTAGCAGATAAAGCCATGAGATACAAAGAGAGCAAAGCCCAAACTCCCAAAAGCTTCTGGTGATCTGATGCAGTGCAAACAAATAACTTGGGATGTACAACATCACTTAAAATTGAAGTTCTCAGGCCCGCCCTGCTACTCCTGTGCACATTTATTGCATATGTTACTTAGTGTAGATGCAACTTGCATTTTGAATGTTGATTGTGTTACCTAAATAACAAGCAGACTTGAATTTCCCTACTCCAGTTGTGTGAGAGTTGAGAAAATCCCTATATTTGTAAGAACTTAAACATTATTATTAAATAAATATTAGTTTTACTTCTGTAGCTGAGAAATTTCAGTATCATCTGTGATTCTCCAGACAGCTTGGGACTTCTCTTTTAATACCTCAGTTTCCCTAAATATAGATCAGGGATTTTGTTGTTTCCCTACTGTGTCAGGGTGTCTTATGGGCTCTGTGTTTACAAAGATCTTTGAACTTTAGTTGTTACTGTTGTTGTTGTTTAGCTTTTTTTACTACAAACCCAGTGCTTGGTCTCACACCATTGGATAGTGTCCTTTGAAGCAGCACAGTTCTAAACCACATGTTTAGAAAAAAATGACCCAGTTTCCAGACTGCTGATCTGGTCAAATAACAATGCGGAGCTAAGGCCAAGTTGTGCTGCCTCAACAGATTTACTCAGGATTTGTGGTGGGGCAGGAAGAAAAGCAGAGATCTCTGCAGTCCGTGGAGGCAGCCCTTGGCCGCTCCCTCCCGGCAGCTCACTCGGGATGAGCAGCTGGATCTTGTGGGATGTCCCAACACTTAGAGAAAAGCAAACAGCCCATGTTAACGTTGATACATTGCAGCAACTTGCCAGTGATTAATGCTTGCCACGAGGCCAAATTCAGATGGTGATTACACCAGAAGAGATCAGCTGAAGTCCCTCTATTAATAGTCCCGTGGTTTTGGACGCAGCATTTTCCTACCCGTAAGTGTGGGTGTAATCAATGAAGGGTCACTGAAGTGCTGGTTGAGTGAAGTGAAGGAGTCTCTGTTGGTCTCCTGGCTCAAGAGAGGCTCAATGCAGGACCACAGCTGCCAGATCATCTCAGCAGGGCTGTGCCCAGCAAGTTTTGGTGTCTTGTAAGCATGGAGGTAAAGTCAGGGCTTCAGTGGAGCATTCTATCCCCAAGCTTCTCTTGATGTCCACTTCCAACCTTCCAAAGTGCAGTTAGCAACTTTTTCCCCAGCATCTGCACTAGGGTTTCGTTTGTGCCTGCCTCTGACTTTGGGCACACAAGGTGCAGTAAGTGTTTAAAACCTTGTTGCACATCTACAGGGCTCCAGTGCTTAGTGACCTCTCCTTTCCCCCTCAGCTGTATTCATAGAATCACAGAATGGTTTGTGTTGGAAGTGACCCTAAAGATCATCTTGTTCCACAGCAAAGAATCTGTTCCTAGTATCTCATCTAACCCCACCCTCTGGCAGTGGGAAGACACTCCCCCATGTCCTGTTATTCCATGCCCTTGTCCAAAGTCCCTCTCCATCTCTCTTGGAGGCCCTTTAGGTACTGGAAGGTGCTGTGATTATTCCTCCAGCCTGTGACTTTAAGGTCCTATTAAATATTAAAATCAGAGCCTAAACACTAAGGCAGCTCCTCAACCCCCCACAGCTTGTTTACTTTTTGATTTCCAAAGAAGTCCTTAGTAGCTGAAAATAATACTGCTACATACAAACACTCTGAGACAGCTTCTTCCAGGAAAACACAATTTTTATCCCTGCTTCATGTGTGATGTGTGAGGCTGGTTGGCAGTCATGAGGAAATAGGAAGGACAGGCTACAACAGAAGGGGTAAAATACCCAAATAATCCAGACAGATCTCAGGAAACCTGGATGCAAAGGATCTTTCTCCATTTATTACCAGTAGTGGTGTTCTCCTAAAAGAGCAGGGTGCTCTCATCTTTTAATAATAGCCAGGTCAGATGCTAAAGTCTCTTCTGCAAATACTATAAAAGTGAGGAAAACAGCTGATTTGTGTTAAGATGAACACACCAGGAGAATAAGCCAAAAAAAGTATGAGAAATCTCTAGAGGTCTGTCTTTGCAATGCCACTTGGCAGCTGGATCTTACAGTCAGGACTGAAAACTCAGCCTGTGCTTCTGTCCCTTCACTGATCGGTCACCGTGTGTAGAAGAGGAATTCCTGCACTGTCTGGGGATTTGGAACAGTGCTGGCAGAGATCTCACCCTCTGTTTTACAGAGCTACAAAATTCACAGCTTTTGGGGAGCTGTAGAAAATACCAATTCAACAAGGAATTTTCTTGACATCCTCATTGCCATAGAAAATGGTTCCATGCTGAGTAGGGGCCAGTGGTTTAAAATGGCATTTTTGTTCCATCTTTTTTTGTACTTTCCCCTCTGCCCTGTTTTTGTTCTCAGTATTTTTTATTTGTCTGGAAGACATTAATTCAAAGTACTAGATAAAGACAGGATTGGGGTTTCATAACGCATTGTATTGAGCATTAAGGAAGATGCCTGTGCCTCTCTTCACACTGCCCTCTTTTCCTTATGTTCGGCACAGGAACTGTTTTCTTCTTCTGGGCAGGGGTGTTTGAAATCATAGTAAAATCACTCATGTTTGTAATGTGCTTATAGGTATTGGATGGAAAGTGTTAGAGAAAAGTAGAATGCATGGTGACATTATAATTTTTATTTCTGCAATGGGGCAATGCTCAAGAGAATGAATTAACTGTGTATCATGGCCACACATTTTTCTCAGATGCTGAGGGGCAGTCCTCACAAACAGTTCCTAGAAACCAGAAAAAAACCTATTGTGAAATGATGGGAAGGACTCATTCAGTGTTTAGGATTGCTGCCTAAGGACTGCAGATAAAATTGTTTATGAAGAACTTGTACAACCCCTTTCCTTGCCAGCAAGGGTAGGTTTGGTACGTGCTGTTTCAAACCTCCCTGTCTCTGCCCAACCAAAAGGATCCCTCCAATTGTTATTTTCATAAGTTTACAACTAGGAATTCATTTTGATTGTTCAATTTTACAGGGCACAGAGACTTTTTTTTTTCTTCTGTGCACTGCTTTTGTTTATAAAGGATGTTTTTCTGGGATGGTCATGTCAAGACTGGCATTTTATTGTGGGCATCTGCCCTGGAGCTGTGCATGCCAGAAAACACCAACAGATAATGTGCTGATGTTCTGCAACATGACCTGATTATCATGGATTTACAGAGCCAGGTGTATGTGGCACAGAGGGACAGACCTAGCACCCACACCTGTGGTGAAGGATGGAAAGAGGATCCTCCAGTCATGGCTGAGGGCATTTTCTCCTGCTCAGAGACAGCTGTCTGTATCAGGTCTCACCATCTGGAGAAAATTTAAAATAGAGATAATTTAGGTCACCTGCAGTGTGACAACCAAGAGACAGGAAAACATAAACCACTGGTATCTGAACTGACCGTGGCATGCAGGAGATGACACCTCCCCAGGGCTGTTCACGTGGGGACACTGGGGACTTGCATCCGTCCATTGCTTTGGGACTGAGGGCTGAAACCCCAGTAAAGATGGACAAATGAATGCACACAATAAACAAAAGTCATCTCAGATGCAAATCACCATGCTCAGATCCTAGCTTTACAGTGGAAGTAGTAGGGCCCTGAAACCTTCCCCTCTTCCAGCTCCCCTAGCAGGTATTGAACATGTGGGCTCAGTGTGCAGATCTTACTTTTGGCTCTGTCAATAAGCAGAGCTAAAACTGGAACCAGTTTGCACTTTGAGGAAGTGTAGATTTGCTGAAGTCACTGCCACATTTAATGTCACTATTGGCCCTTTGGCATTTCAGTTACTGCCCTGTTAAAGTATTTTAATCATAAACCCAAAGGAGCAGCATGAAGGGATCCATCCCTTCCCTAGGTGTATAACTGCCTTCATCACTGGTACATGCAGGGCTTCTCCCATCTCACTGCATCCTTTCAGCCCCACAATGAGATTGTGGACCAAAATCAGGGAAAATTGTAGAAGCCTGGCTGTTGCTCTTTGGTCCTGGAGACATGTGAAGCGGTGCACCCAACAGAGAAAAGGACAATACTGAATTTGCAAAGGTTTGGTGCTAAAGATGAGAATGACCACAGACCTCAGGCCTTACAAATGAAGTATCATTTTTCCAGTGCTTCTTTGCCACCACTGCAAATGAGAAAATAAACCTCAGAGATGGAAGACATGAAGTGCAGAAACACATCCACACCTATGTGCAAAATGAGAAAGGGGGCAATCAAATTTGCAGCTCTCTCCCAGAATGAGGAGTTCACTTTCCTGAGAATGTTTTCTTAAACTCACTCTCTTCTCAAGGGTCTGGAACAGATGGGTACTAAATAAAATTTGTGTAATGCTTTAGATTGGTGCTGGTGAAAGTATGGGATATGAATAAGAATATGAGTATGATTTTGGATCTGTATTTGCCACCTTGTTGAGTTGATATTATTTAATGGGAAATAGTATTGGAAACAGGTAAAAGTATGTATGGAACAAGGGAGTTGATCTTGCTAAGAATCATGCAGTTCCTGGTTTATTTAGTTGCTTTTTTATAGCATAAAATGGAGTAACTGTTTTCCTTCCAAGGGTTTTTGGCTGCTTTACAGTTGTTAGGAAATTGGTATTTCTTCATAAAAGATGTTTTAATCATTTGTTAATATCTGTGATGAGGAAAACTTCAAAGAATTGAAATTCATTTGAATTGAAATGTGATGCCATTTTTCCAGAAAAGTCCAGTACCTTGTCAGTAAAAAACATTTCTCCTTGCAAGTCAATACCAATCCAAATTAAAAGGAAAAGGAGGGTCGCAGTTTGAAAATTATTTTTCTGCCACAGTTGTGCACTCTACTTTGCCCTCTTTAGGTTCATAATAAAAGCTTAAAAACCTGTTATTAGCAGGATATACAAAAGAATTACTTGCTTCAGATAATAAACGGTAGAATAGAGAAGCACTCTCTAATGTTCCTTTTGGCTTTGGGAATCTTTGCTTTCTGTGCTTGTGAGTGGATCAGCACCTTATACCTGTGTGTGTCTGCAGAGCTGTGTGTGTGAGCATGGGCAAATTTGCCCCCCCAAGGAAAACAGAAGATGCAAGAATGCCAGTGAAAAGGTGGGATTTGCCTCTTGTTTGGCATGGGAAAACCCATTCTCTGAGCAGAAACGATTTCTGTTTCTTAGAATTTTGAATTTTGGCCTCTGGATTTGAAGGTCATCTGGATTATTAAGTAGTGGCAACAATGACAGTTGTTAATTTATTTAGTCTTTGTTGCTCAGTGAGCTGCTCCTTTGTGCAGAGCCCTAGCTAGACTATACTCCCTGGCCCCAAAATTGTGGGTGTGATTGGATTGTAGGTTTTCATATAGTTTTGAGTGAAGACTTCAGAAGATGGGGAAAGACTTCTCCTTTCATCAGTGCTTTGGTCATTCAAGCTGTAACAGATCCCACTGCCCCTCTGTAATTCTAGTTGCAGGTGCTGGAGATCAATCCACTGTGAGACAAAGTGAGTATCTTTCCAAGGCCATCCAACACAGCTGGAAAAAATGACAAGTTCTTGGCCAAGTAATTTTTCAGGCTATAAATAAATAATAATAAAAAAAATAAATTGGAGAAACTAGGAAAAATTGCTCTAAGTTTCCTGTAATCTTGTAAATTATCTGAGACAGTAGAGCAGAGAGGAACCTTGAAGTGGTAGAGATGAGGGAGAAGATTGAGTGCCATAAAAACAGTATTTCTATAGTATCCATACTGATTGCTATCTAGTGCAGTTAACATTTTCATTTCTCAAATTCACCTTGCATCTGTCTTCTTACACAGATATAACTGATGCATTGATCATTATTGAAAAGTGGTTGGTTTTTGTTGTTCTTTGTTTTTTCTCTGGAGTGAAAGAAATGGTGCATGGGCTGTTGCTCAAGGAGGAAAAGAATCCAGGGAAAATGAGATGTCCCAGGCTTTGAAACATACAAATGGGTGTGATGTGCTGTTGTACAGATGTTGTGCAGTCAGCACCTCTTATTTACACCTGAATAAAGTTTAACTACTCTCTGGGTTGGGCTTAGCCATGAGAAAGCTGAGAGATGCTGCTTTTCATGTTTAATGGGAAGGAAACAACCCGTTTTCTTGACACTTTGACCCCCTGTTTTCTTATCAGCCATCACCAAGGTGTTGCAAATATGCTGAAGAGTGCAGAAGAAAAGGGCTGAACCACATAAATCTAGTTTCATTATTTGCATTTAATTTTTTCTGACTTTGTCTGGGCTGTCACATCCTAACTGCAGTGTGCCCAGGTGGCCAAGAAGGCCAATGGCCCCTGGCTTGTACCAGCAATAGTGTGGCAGCAGGACCAGGGCAGTGATTGTCCTTCTGCCTCATCAGGACACTGATGAGGCCACACCTCAAATCCTGTGTTCAGTTTTGTACTCCTCATGTGAGAAAGACATTGAGGGGCTGGACTGTGTCTCTCTGTGGAGAGAGGCAATGGAGCTGTGGGAGGGTCTGCAGCACAAGTCCAGGAAATTGGGAGTGTTTAGCCTAGAGAAAAGGAGCCTCAGGACCTTTTTGCTCTTTATAAGTCCCTGAAAGAAGACTGTAGCCAGGTGGGGCTTAGTGTTTTCTCCTGAATTACAAGAGTCAGGATGAGAGGAAATGTCTTCAAATTGTTCTGGGGGACGTTTAGATTGGATATTGGGAAAAAATTATTCACTGAAAACATAATCAAGCATTACAACATGCTACTTCTGGAAATGGTAGGGTCACCATCCCTGGAGAGATTTAAAAGATGTGTAGATGTGGTGCTGAGGGACATGGTTTAATGGTGAGCTAGCAGAACTGAGTTAATGATTGGACTCAAAGAATTCAGAGGCCTCTTCCAACCTTAATACTTCTCTGGTTCTGTGGTCCTGTGTCTGCTTTGTTTGACTCCTGTAGGAGCAACTTCTATGAGCAGCCACTGCTGCTTGGAGCTGTTCCATGGATAAGGTGGCTCTGTGAATATGAACCCCAGGGCAGAAAAAGTGAGTGATTTTGCAAGTGTCTTTCTTTCAGTTTAAGCATTTTTTCTAGGCTTTTGGGGGCATTTAACTTTAATTTTCAGCCTCCTTTTGAATGAGACAGTGCTACTAGGATTGTGCTCTGTGTGGACACAAGGGCACACAGTTTGCCCAGTGTTTGTAGCCTTTCAGTCACATGGTCAGTCAGTGAAGCTCAGTAATTTCATAACTCCTGAATGACTGAATGCATTTCAAGATGACATCTCCATGGATAGCAGAGGTGTTTCTGTCCAAGCATTGGTTTGGATGGCACCTTTATTGTGTAGCAAAGAGAACAACCAAGACTTGCAGTACTACAGTCCCTCCTTAATACTCCTAGAAATGTTCTTGTGTAGAAAACTAAGAGGTTGTGAAGACTCTTTGGTCTCACAAACACTGAAATACTGCAACTCAGACAGTGACTGTTGGCAAATGTGACATAAAATGCATTTGCTGAAAAACCAGTGAGAGAAGTTTCAAGCTGAAGTCCTTGGCCTCACCTTTGGGGCTTGGCCTTCATGGCCTGTTGGTGATGTGGTGTCAGCCATTGACCTGCAGTGACAAAATCAAGTGCCTAAGCCCTCTGAGTCTGCAGAGCAAAGGATGAAATTTTTATCAGATTTGACCTAGATTTGGCCCTGATTTTTAAAGGCAGGCTTGTTGCTCTATGAATAAACTCAGGATGTTGAACATAAACATCTAAAAAATAGGAGGATGAGTCTTCTCACTCAAGCCCTAGAAACCAGAAAAGGAGAAAATTAAGATTTTAAAAGAAAAGTCTCAGCAGAGTGGAAGCAAGATAGGAAGATGCTCCATTTAAAACAATTTGGGTTCCCACTTTCCATATCCTTGGCAATGTGATACTCCTGGACCAGCAACAGCCACGTTGTACACGCCCTGCCCTACTCAAGGTGTTATGCCTCAGATCTTCGGCAGGCCAGAGCTGAAACTGGAGTCATACATAAGCCTGAGCCCTCAGTAAGAGGCAGCCACTGTAGAAACCAGAGACTTCAGCCTCTTCCAGGAACCCTGAGCGGGAGATGTTTTCAGAGAAATGGCTGAGTTCTCTTTTTCTGTCCACAAAAAACACCTGACGGCAACGTATGCTTGGCTATTTTCTAAAGGGTTTTGCTGTAGCTCAGAATTCTAGATAGGAAATAATACAGAGTGAGAGCAGATCTTTCCTCCTGGCTCTGCTACTTATTTGCAGATGGCTTTTCCCTTGTCAGGATTGTCTGCCTGTGTGTTTGTACAGTTTGGGCTTATTTTGGTCTGTGCTTTGCACTTTTGACATCTACATGGACCCCCAGCCTGGTGCACTGACCTCCTAACTCAGAGCTCATTTAGTGAAAATGCTGAACTTGTATAAATCTGATTTTCCCCTTCCAGCTGAGAAAATGGGAGCATTCACACCTGATGTTGGGTGGCAGAAAGGAGAGTTATGAAGCCTGGAAGAAAATAAAGTAGAAAGAGAACAGATGTACCAACAGTGATGTGCCCTTGGAAAGAGGCAGGAGTGCATTTTCATCTTGGTTTTGCCAGGTGTGACTCTTTCCAGGACCTTACTAATTAATGCTTACACATATCAGCCATCCCTCCCAAACCCCAGCCCATGGTGGGCATGAGCTATTTGGGAAGAACAGCTGCAAATGGAGCAGTGCTGGAGCCCAGAGAAGGATAGGGGTTATCTCATGGAAATCAGACTTCCACATCTGGGATGGTTACCCTATGTTTGCTTCCTTTAGGGTCAATAGAGGGAAAAGAGTGCTTTGATCTGAACCAGTTGAGTTCCCCACTTTAGGATGAGATACCCGAAAAAGATACTTCTCTTTCCTGCCTGCAAGGGAAGCTCAGAAACATCTTCCCTGAGATCTGGATCATGAAGAGGTGCAAAAATCTGTGTCCCTGGATCCAGTTTGCCAGCAGATTTCATATGCCTCATGGCTGGAAAATAGTTCTGGGTGTGGAAGTCTGAATTTTTCAGTTGTTTAAATTGACAGTTGCGCACAAAATTAGCAAGAGCACTGTATTTTTGAACAAAAAATTGGATTGTTTGCAAAAAATTGTCACCTCCATGCACACATAATCTCTATAGTGAAAGACTTTGAATTGGTCTCAGTGACTAACACAATTGAGCAACACCTGAGACTTGACACATTAGCTGCTGGGCTTTGAGTTGGGTTTTCTAGTTTTGCTCTTAGTAGCAAACAGAAAAAAGCTCCAAGAATCAAATGAGAAAGGAGGAGAAAGCCATTTCACCCCTCTTTGGGATGGGTGGCAATCTTGTTTCTCTGGTACATAAATTGGATGCAAATTCACTAACACCACTGCACACATGGTGATTGAGCTGAGGAGACAATCCGACCTTGAAAAAGTTTCAAGGCTCCTTCAGGCAAGGACTTGGATACTTTCCCAAAGTGCAGCTAAACATTTTGCCTTAAAAAAAAAATATAAAAAAAAATTTGGAAACCACCCAACAAGCTTCTCTGAAGAGGTGTCTGGACCTTCCTACTCACATGGGGCTGAAATCACTCCAGGATTTTTACTCTCACTCGTGTTGGTGGAATTGGAGGACACCCAATGGCAGGTGGCATCAGGGCATGAACTGAGACAAAAACAATCTGAGGATGAGTTTTCTGCATTTCAGCCACAACATCCCCATAGTGAGGGAACCTAAAAAATAACCAGAAAAGACTGAAGTGCTGGCAGCAGTGACAGCCACAGCTGGGGCACAGGTGGCATCCACCCAAGGGCTCTGGCTACACTGCATGTTTTCATCAGCACTGTGAGGAAGGGCATCCACCAGCTGTGCAAAGAGCCCCACTGGACATGGGGTAATGACTCCCTGGAGGCACTGCTGTCCCCATCTGTGTAGTGTAGTCAGCTCCTGGTTGCCAAGCAGGTGTCTGTATGGGCTGGCTGTGCCACACACCCACGTCCCCACCACCCAGGGCAGTGTATGTGCCTTCCAGGAAAAGCTTCTCCTCCATCTGAGCTCAGAAATGAGCTGAGTAGAGATGCTGGAAAGGATAGCTCTCTGATTTTGGGGAACCAGCAAACCCTCACAGCTGGTTCTCCCTCCAGTCTGATCTTACATTTTCTCCAACCTCCAAATGCTGCAGACATTGATTCCTACAGTTCCCAGCAAAAAATTTCTTATTTTACTTGCAGATTTTTTATTTGCTTATTGGAGATTTTTTGGTAGTGTCATCCTGATTTGTCCCTGGGCAAAAAACCCAGCAGTGGTCATGTCGTCTCTGCCTTCACTTCCCATTTCCACTCCCACTGTACACCAAGCACTTGTTCCCTCTGTGGAAGCAGGTTTCTCCCTGAGGTGCAGATTGCTTTAACCTCCTCTCTTTGAGGTGCAGATCTTTCACCAGGCATCCCTTTGCAAATAAAACCATCATCAAAGTGACCCCCATGGAGTCTGGATCACAGAAATCAGGTGTCAGGTCAGAAAATGGCATACCCTAGATGTCCATGGTAGGTTTGACCACTGTGGTTGCATGAACCAAACCTTGTCTGGGTTCACACTCTGGTCCTGAAGCCACTTGGCTTTTTTGTCATTAGGTACATAACACTAAGTATCCTGAGTCCCTAAAAGGGAAGAGCCACATCCAAAATGCCTATTCAGAGTGTACTTGGCTTTTCTAACACATGGTCTGTGCCTGAAATTGGCTTTGGAGAGTGCTCCTTGACTGTGCCCATGCTAAAAATTTTGCAGCATGGATACGTTCTTGTGCCCATTCCTGCATGCCAGGACTGGTTAATTTACTATATATAGTCATAGCATATGTGTATGGAACATATTCCCTCTTCAGCCTGGTTCACTGTGGAGGTTTCATGTAGCATACACTATAAAAAGTTTCTTTTTCGGATTTTCATCTTGACATGAAAGTGCATTACAACATTTGCCATCAATAAAACACAATTCATTCCATGTGAAAAGCATTACAGCCTCAGTATGGTTATTGAGTGATGATACCTGGATGACGGAAATACAAGAACAGGAAAGTGTACATAGAGAAACTTCAGAAATGATGCCAAGGTTTTTTAAAAGAACAATGTCTGATAGCAATGCAGATGAATTTGGAGAATTTAGTTCATTTGTAAAAAAAAAAAAAAAAGAGAAACAGGCTGAGCTGACAGAGAAATAAAAGCAAGGAAGGGAGAAGCTTCACAAATGAGTAACTGATGAGGCTGGCCGGGCTGGGAAGAAGACACTTGTGAAGAACAGATTGTTTGCCTCTTGCTCTGTGGTTCAATCTTGGGCCAAGCCAGACATGACCAGGCATCAAGATTCTCAGGAGATCCCTCTCCTCTCAGCCTCATGCTGCTCATGCCCAGCACATCATCCACTTCTGAAATATCAAGATCTGAAGGCACCATTATTATTATTGTTGACTTAGAATTGTAAAGAAAGATGCTCAAGGCCAGGCTTGAGGACACAGGGGACCCTAAGTGGGAGATTGGCCTCTTTTCTACAGTTTACACCTAAACTGAGCAGCTGACTCGAAACTTGCTGAAACACAGGGAAAATGACTTTGCAAAGATCCTTGGACCAAGACCTTCTTTTGAAAATGTGCTGAGCCAGGATCCTTCTACTGGCTCTAAATTTGGAGTTTATGAAAATGTTCCCATTAGCACCAAAATAAATGCTAGCTGTGTTTTGATTTTAGCAGAAGTTCAAGAAAAAAAAAAAAAAAAAGAATGCTAATTAACTTGTTAACTGAAGCCATTAAATACACATCTCCAAATCTTCCTGAGAGCAACGCAGATCCCCAGCACTGGGTTCCCAAGATGCAAGGCCAGTCACTCGGCTTTGGAATGTGTAAACATTTAGTGGAAGAAATTGTGACTTCGGAGAAAGTCCAAACAGAGCAGTCTGTTTGTTTGTGTGGCTGCTTGCTGGCGGGAGAGCAGCCGGGAAGCATGGAAAGGCTGGAGTGCCCACCATGGCTCGTGCCTGTGATCCAAAAGGGCCAGAACAAAGACTTTCCTATTTACAGCAGAGAGAACAAAAGCAAAAGCGCTCGAGTGATGAAAAGGCACAGTCTGCCATTGTCGAGGCTTCTCGAGAGAACGCAAACCGTGGCTTATCAAAAAGCAGGAAGATAAAGGATTTTGCTGGGTGGAAAATAAATTATGATTTTTCCATTGAGTCCACCAACCCACGCTGTATTTTTTTTTCTGGATTGGTCACACTTCATCAGGGCAGTGATTACAGAGAGTGGGGAAGTAGGAGGAGAAACACATGTCCACGTGTGCGTGGAGAAAGTGCTCAGCAAAACCCATGCCCTTATTATTTCCATTTAGCAGGAAATGCCAATACTAGGTGTCAGAGTCAAACTGTTGTATGACATCACTAAAAGGCTAGAATTTGATTTAAGGAATAAGATAAGCTTTGCTGTTTGTGCTAATAGCTGCTTCTAATGATTTGGGGGGTTTGTTGTTGCTGTTTGTTTTTTGGTTTTGTTGGGTTTTTGTTTGGTTTGGTTTTTTGGGTTTTGATGTTTGGTTTTTGCTTTTGCTTTTGTTTTTGTTTGATTTTTTGGGGGGGGGGCTTTTGTTTTTGTTTTGTTTTTTTTTAATGAAATGATAGACAATAAATAAATAGGCTATTTCATCTACTTATACCATGTCTTATTTGACATCTTGCCACATTGTTAAATGACTTCATCTCTCTGCTGTGTTATATTTATACCATTAGGCATTAGGAAATCAGTTACCCATATACATTATTGAGAAAAGAGCCGATGTAGTATGACATAAAATTATTCTATTTTGCCTTCTGGAAGAGGCATTTCTGATAGAGTCTTGTTTCAGGAAAGCTTTTTTTTTTTGGTCAAAGTCTTGTCAGAGGAATTTTAAAAAGTGAAAGTCTATTTGAACCACAGTTTCTGAGAAGAAGGCATTTTCATGGGATTTTTTTCCAGTTCTAGATCTGCTTCTACTTTAGGGCTTCCTACTGCTATGACAAAACTGCTGACCAATGCCACCCCATTCCAGAAATCAACTGGAAATTCTTCCAAATCAAACATTTATATCAGAGTGTCTAACACAGGGCATGTGAAAGGAACTCAATGCATTTACATTCAACAAGCAAACTAATTTAAAAGAAAATTAAAAGTAAACAGAATTCCAGCTCTCAACCGCATTTATACTTTCTGCAATGTCAAGAACTGGAGCAAATAAGGTTAAAATTTGTCTTGTCCTTGCAGAAGCCACTTGGGGTCTGTGACAATGGTGTGGATGGGGCAGGTGTGAGGGATCTATCTTGCTCTGGGTGTGGGCTGTGAACTGGCTCAGTGCTGAGGCTCCTAAAATCAGAAGGGCAGAGTTAAAGCTCCTCACCATTTCCATAGACCACAGTGATACAGACTTTTGGCACTCCCTCAAAGCAGACCTCAGTTCTTCTGGTTTTATACCCACCTCACCATGATCAGGTGGAGCAAAGAGCAAATCTGTGCACAGGTCTCAGATCCTCTGCTGAAAATCACCCTTGCTTTCCTTAGATCAGGGAAGAAGATGGGGAGAAGGGGAAAAGAGGTGGTCCATCTGGGAAAGAAGGTGGAGATTGCAAGAAGTAATTGATGCCAATGATGACAATGAAGGTGTTATCCAAAGAAAAGGAATTCCAGTAGTGAAAACCAGTCTGAAAGGGGACATTTAAACTAATAAATAAAAAAATTCAAAGAACACATTGATTATTGTTACTAGTATGGACTTTCCCTGACAGAATCATTAGGAGAGGCCTGGGCAAGCTTTTGGCTCAGAGTCTCCCGTAATATGCTTGGCAGCATTTAGGAGGTAGGACAGGTAAAGTACTGTTCCCAGTGGATAGTTTGGATATGATCACTGTGATTTTGAGGCTAAACTGAATATGGTGGACATGGCCAAGCCATGCCTGTTGACCTGTCCAAAGAATGGGCTCTGGTCCTTTTTATTCATTTATTTTCTGTGGCCAAGTGTATTCATTTTGTTATCCTTCCAAAGCATTTAGCTACACCCTATCCTCAGCGTGTCTGGGTGCTTCCCAATCTGTGATGTATTTATCATTGCAGCCCATCTGGTAGGGAGGAGAGAGCCATTAACATTACTGAAGGGAGAGGAACGGAGGTGGATGAAAGTGTCTGCACACCAACACACAGCAGCATGGTCGGACCAAACCAGCTCCAGGAAAGTTAATGAGGCTGAGCATTGTGAAGATGAGGCATTGAAAATTTAGTGTTTTCAGGTTTCCTGAACCAGGTAGCTTCCCAGCATGACAACAGGGGTGTCACATCTTCAGTGTGGGTCTGATCTGTGCTAAGCAGTGCAGATACACCACCCATGCTACAGCCACACTACTTGTAGGTCACACCAGCTCATCTGGGAGTATGGGCAGACGAAAAAGTTGCTGCAGGCCAAACAAGGGCGTGATCCTTCTCCTCTGCATCTGTACCAGTGTGTGTGCTTATTACCCCCGAGTACTGATGGTGTGTTGGGGACCATGTCCCCTTGCCCTCTATTGCAAGGGGCTGCCTGCTCCCAGGGTGTTGGGAGGCCAACGAATGCACTTGGGGTGGCAAAGATGACTCAATGTGTGGGGGTGAGCTCCCCCCCACAGCCCACCCTGTGGGGAGTTGTTTATACAAAGAGACTTGCCCCTGGATCACCCCAGGCAGCTGCAGCAGAGGCAAGGCTGGAGCTGTTCTCTAATCTTAACCACCAAGCTGCCCTTTAACGCTCATCACTTATTAACAAGCACATTTCTTAAGCGCCAGCAGTGCGTTCATAGCTATTAAAAATATAAAGGAGCCAGAAGCTTTTCCCTGCCCTCTGTTCCACCCGTGTCAGATAGCCACTGAAATGAAGAGGTGTTTATTTGCCTGGAAGTGTGGAGTCTTATGTCAGCTCTCAGTATAGGAAGTAATTTTGCTGGGGGTCTGATCCTGCCACAGGGGAAAGGGCTGGTGCTTTTGTTTCTGTTTTACCCTGAGCGTGGTGCCTGCACTCTTGACATACCTGGAAAATTATCCTGCTTTGCAGTCAGCACCAGTTCCTGGCCACCCCTGCTACACACCAGGCTAAATTGGGAAACTAAACTTTTTTTTTTCCCCCCGGTGTACAGCTGGCCTCCCCACCTTGCCACTCATGAATGCCTTGCTGAGTTAGCTGTGATTTGGAAAATTAATTGACTCGGAGCCTACTGCTGAAGCAGCCTCAAATGCAGAACACCCAAGACGCAGTGGTAGCAAGGTCAGAGGAGGTGGGAAATTTTGCAAGACAGGTAGCGAGCAATAAGCAGAGCAGAATATGGGCAGTGGTGGGGAAGTGTAAAAGGAAACCATTCAGATTAGACACAGCCATGGGAGACAAGGCAATGGGACCTTGGGAGGCTTTGGTATTTATTGGGGAAGTTGGCTGGGAATGCCCCTGGCTCTCTGTGGGAGGTGGGGGGTCTCCAGGGCCCCTTGCCTCAAGCCAGAACATGAAGAAGCACCCTAAGGACCATCTCCTGCGACTGCAGAGAGCAACATCTTTGCTCTGCAAAGAAATCTTAAATAATGTAGTTTATCTCAGGCATGCCATCTGCTTGGGAGTCAGTCCCTTGAGAAAAAATGGAACAAGGGCTGGGAACAGCTCCATCGTGGCTTTTCTACTATGGCTTTGATGCTTTTGCCCTCATTTTATGAATCTTTGCAGAAAAAAAGAGCTCTCAGAGTACGCCTGTAGTCAGAGTATGCCAAAACTTTGTCCTACCTTGATATATCAAGGCCCAGCTCTTCAAAAATATCTGGGGACTGATATCCTATGGTAATTCCTTAGTTACTGAAATGCTTCTGTGGAGCTGTTCTTTAGGCCCCATCTCTGTGTAAGCATGGTTGTGCAGAGGGATGGTTCAGACATGCAATTCAGTGCTGGCAGCATAACTCTTCCCATTCACAGCTGGCTGGTGGATGGGAATGATCCCTGAGTGTGCTTCCATCCGGCCTGGCTTGTACGGTGAGGAGATACAGCCTCAACCCACAGTGAATTAATTGACTAAATTAATTCACATTAATTCAGCTTAACACACTAAATCCCATTAATTCCCCTCCAAGGTGGCCCAGGGGCACATGCACAGACAGTTACAGAGGCTCAGCTGACAGAGAAGTGATTTGTTAAGCCACTGTCACTCCTCTACATGTTTGAACCTTTCCCGCCCGCACTATGGGCAGGATGCTGACATTTCCCAGAGGAAAGGCATTCTGGGGGTTGAGCAGCTGATACTTGTGAATGCCAGTGCTTGTCTTTAGCCATGCTGTAGGTACTAAGGGAAAAGAGGAACACCATATACCAAAGTTGTTGTCTTATCCTTAGTTTATTTGTGACCAAAAGCCGGAGCTGCTATCTCAGGAACTGCAAAATGGGATGATGTAGGCCAATACTGAGGCTGGGAAAAAGATACTTGCCCAGTGGAGAAAAAAAAAACCCAAATAGGTCTGAGTTAGTGACAGTTTTGTGTGGCTTTGTCACCAAGCTTGTCCTTAAAACACCTTGTCATGGGGAAAGATACAACTCTCCCTCCAGGGCAGGAACACCAAACCAATCTGCTTTGGATAATCCTGGGAATATGCAGCAAAGATAGGAGCAGCTTTCTGCTTTCCCCAGGTCAGAAGGTGGTCAGTGATGGGAACAGCTAGGAAAAGCAACATTTCCCCTCATCACGATTTTGTCTGAACCAATTCTTCTCCTTTTTCCTCAGATGTGAGGGAAACTGAGGCACAGGACGCTTGTTGGTGCCTCAGTTGGTAATTTCTGCTGATATTCACTTTGCTCTGCCTGGAGCTTTGTGGCATGATGTAAAGTTAAATTGTGTAAATGAGTCTGGTGGTTATTACCATGCAAAAAGAAGACGGTTTGTACGCAGCTCCCAGCCCGCTGAACCGCAGCGGCGCGAGGCTGCGGAGCAGGGCTGTGACAATGCTGGCAGTCCAGCCCACTGCTCAGCTCCCCACCTCGTTCCTATTCATTGCTTCTTTAGGGTAATGAAGAGCAGACTGAGGGATTGGGGTTGTTTGCTTTGAGAGGCTGTTATGAAAACCTTACTGCAATCTAATTCTGGCCTGGGTAGTGAAGGGCAAGTTTTCTGAGCATCTTTGCCTTGCAAACATCCCCAAATCCACAGTGTTATACAGGTTCCTGTTTCATTTCTAATTTTTTAAGTGATTCATATCAAGGCAATAAGCATTAGACACATTTTTCCTCGCTCTTGTGCCCATCATATCTGCATCAAATCTTGTCCTGGTGAATCTGAAGGGGCAGGCTGGGACAAATACCCACTCAAATGCTCAGGAGCATCATCCTCTTCCCTTTCCCAATTGATTTCCTCATAAACAGCCTGTGCCAAAGCCTTTATGAAATTTAAGTCCGGCTTCACATTTCATTGAAAAACCTTTAAGAAAAGCCATTTTTCATATTTAAGACTTTTTCAAATCTCCTCTAACCAGTTACATTCTGCATTGTATCTTTTGAATCTGGCCATTGTCCAACGACAATCCTTAAAATCCCTTTACAGTTTTAAATGAAAATACAAGCCCTCGTTTACCACTGGATCCAGCCTGAAAATAAAAGCTTAATGCCTTGACAGGCCTGGATATTTTTTTGGGTCCTAAGTCTGATTTATGGTGGTAGCCAGCAAACCAGGCTGGTGAAATATTTGCTGCTGCTCGCAGGGATCTGGAAAAATGAAGTGTGAAGTTCTGAAGAGAGCAGGCAACAGTTCTCCAGTCACTAAACACTTCCAACGAGTTGGCAGCGGAACAGAGCTGTGGTCTGAAAGATGAACCTCAAAGGAATAGGGGAGGGGAGCAATACTGTGCGCAGTGTCAAAATACTGCTGCAGCCTAAAGCTTTCCATACATTCCTGACATTGAGAGGGAAAGAGAAACATTTTCTTCATTATTTATTTATTCTTTGCCTCCTTTTTTTTTTTTTTTTTTTTTTATTCTCCTGCAGGGGTTTCACCCAAAATCCTGAAAAAAATTAAAAGCAACAACAGGAGCATAGGAAGCTGCTTAATCCCACCATAAAAATGTACTGGTGAAAAAAAAATTAAAAAAAATAGATGTGATCTGGTTAGGTGGAAACATTGCTGGTGCTTTGCTCATTGCAGAGAGATCTCAATGAACAAGGCTGTGGTGGAACATCTCTTGCCTTTCGAAGTGCCAAAACTGCAATCTGTGGGCGTGGGAGCTGTGATTTTCATTCCCATGAAAAGGGAATTTCCTAGAGGTAAAAGTGAGGTGGGGATTTTTCAGAGCATTCTTGGCATGAATCACTCCTGCATAGGTTTGCCAGGTAAAACATGTGGCTGCTTTGCTTTATTTTCTTCAAAGGAAGTTAATATTCATCCCTATCGTGTAGATCATACAGAGACAGAGATAGGCTGATTAATGAGGTGTATTTCAGTGTTCAGGTTTTCAGTGATCTGCATTAGCTCCTATGAATTAACTTGGTTTCCCAGTTTATTCATGGTGAATAAAAGGGCCAGCATTGGGAGGGCTTGTTGGGGATAAGCCATCCCTGAAAAGCTTGCTATACCCACTTGCATCTCAGAGGTGTTGCCCCTCTCCTTATTTATCTCAATCCCATCCCAACAGCTGGGCACACTGTGAAACTAAAGATTTCCTCCCTTTCGCCTTGCTCAGCAGAGCCAGCAGAGGTTTTATTGCCCTCAGGCCCAGGACAAGGTTAACTTCCCCCATCAATTGTGCTAATGTATGTCCAAGGAACCCTCTTGGCTTTGACATTTATATGGAAATGACAGCAGGTAAAAGTGGGGAAAATATATTCTTCTTAGCATTTATGGAAATGAGGATGGGATGACTTGTCTGATTTTTTTCATTAAAAAAGGAAAAAAGGAACACTAACTAATTTGCTTTAAAGCTGTGTGAGGTCAGACGCTGAGATGATATAACAAAGCGCTGCTTGCTTCCAAACACAAGTTTTTAGTTTGGGGAGGAACTGCATGTTCTGGTCATCTTTATGGCTGGGGAATGTTCTGCCTCTGCAGCAGCACAGTCTGGGCTGGGAAGCACCTGGGCATCAGCCTGAAGTGTCAGCAGACAATGCATATCATATTATTATTATTGTTATTATTATTACTACTACTACTACTACTACTACTACTACTACTACTACTACTACTATTACTATTACTATTACTATTACAATTATTATTTACTTTTTTCTTGGTGTTATGAAACGGTTCCCTTTACCAGTAGACGCATTTACGGGACGTGCTCGCAGACAAGCTCTCGCGTAGCGCAGCACACAGACCCACGCAGTCTGTCACTCTGTGCCGTCCAGCACACAAACCCACACAGTCTGTCACACACGGACACTCTGTGCCACCCAGCACACAGACCCACACAGTCTGTCACACACAGACCCACGCAGTCTGTCACTCTGTGCCACCCAGCACACAAACCCACACAGTCTGTCACACACAGACCCATGCAGTCTGTCACTCTGTGCCACCCAGCACACAGACCCACACAGTCTGTCACACACACAGACCCACACAGTTTGTCACACACAAGCCCACGCAGTCTGTCACACACAAGCCCACGCAGTCTGTCACACACAGACCCACACAGTTTGTCACACACAAGCCCACGCAGTCTGTCACACACGGGCACTCTGTGCCACCCATCACACAGACCCACGCAGTCTGTCACACACAGACCCACACAGTTTGTCACACACAAGCCCACGCAGTCTGTCACACACGGGCACTCTGTGCCACCCACGCTCCCACGGGGCCTCTGCGCAAGCAGGGCCTAGCACAGGCCGAGCTCACACAAACCGAAACCCACGGTCGCCGTGGGTCGCCCACGCAGACCAAGCCAAAACAGGTCCCTTCGGTCTCACACGTCCTCCCCCCGCCACCACGACCTGCAAACATCCCGGCATCAAAGGGGAGAAAAGCACAACCTGAGCTGCTCAGGGTTTTGCAGGGCTGGTCTCCTCCAGGAGCTGCTGGCGATGCCTGACTTTGCACCTCGGTCTGGGGATTGGTTGTTTTTATTTCACAAAAACTCAGTAAAATGCTGAATAAATCCCACTCCATCTACACCTGGTTTTGCAGGATTGTTAAAATGCTGGTGGTCACCCTTTGCTCTTTTAGCAGCTGGATAAAGAGGCTGCTTTAAAAGCCAGCCTTATATACATCAAGTCGTGGCAATAAAAATAACCCCTGTTTGTCTGGGGGCAGAGTCCAATGAACTTTGTGCCAGAGGATGCTTGTTGCAGATTCTGCAGGGAGTGCAGATGAGGGATGTGGTGCAGCAATGCTGTCCTGTTTGGTGCCCACACTGCTCTTTTCTCAGGATAGCCTAATCCTTTTCCAACACTTCACTCAGAAAGCACTGCTAGTGCCAATGAGCAGCAGAGCAGTGCAGTGCAAGCTGCTGTGGTGTCTCTGAGGTGTGGCATGCAGTCTCTGAATCCCTCTGGATGCATCCTTACTGCCACTCCCCTGAGGAGGCACATCAGGGCACGGCATTGCCACAGCCCCAGGAGCACCCCTGGGCTGCAGGGTGCCCCCACCCCACCAGCACTGCCTGCCTGAGGGCTTCTTCAGGAGACATGCCTGCTTACGGATATCCACGTCCGATGCTCACATCTACAGTGGGTTTGTCTTTCAGTTTTGCTTTTCTCTTCTCTCCCCACTTCCCAGGGCTTTGGGGCCCCTTTCACCCCCCATTTACAGCTTCTGGCCTGTGGTGTGGTGGTTGCTGGTTCTGGGAGGGCTCCAGCAGATGGTTCAGCTCGTGGTTAGTGAACTTCCCACAGCAGCGGGAACAGGAACCCACTTCCCTCGGGCTGCCCTCAGAACCCAGTGCTAGTGGAGGTGGGGAACTAACTCCAGTGGCATCAAAGGGAGACAGGTGTTTTCTGTACTAGACAACCTCAGCAGCCACCTAGACACCTCCAAAAGTGGAATTCTGGGTTTCAGCAAAATACCAGTTATAGCTGAAAGGGTTCTGCAAACACCCAGGAGGCTGGGAAGTGCCTTGCAGTGTGGGGAATGGGGGCACATCCATCCCTGAACTGGAGGGGATCCAGCTCTGAGCCATCCACTTCCCACACCCTTGCACGCCTACAAAGCATTTCTGCAGTTCTTCATGGGCTCCAACTGCATGGCAGGGACAGTCCTGTGAAGTTCATGTCCCAAATGGCAAAAAACACACAGACACAATTTATTACATGCGCTTTTAAGTGTCCCTCTCCACTGGCACTTTCAAAGGTGCCTCATAAACTTCGCAAATGAAGTTTAATTTCTTTTTTCTGCAGAGGAGTACCCATCATGGGGGCAGGAAGTGGCCAAAATTGATGTCCATAAGAGGAAAGGCAGCTTCTACTTTGAATTAAATCTGGATGGAAATTCAGATATGAAAACTATGGAATTCCTGGTTTGGCCTTGGACTGCTGGACTGTATTTTTATCTCAACTGGTTTGAGGTTTTATTTCAGGTCACTTTAAATGTTGGGGTGACACTCTCTGCTTGCTATGCTAGAAGTAACCTGGATTTAGGGAATTTAGGATTTAGGCTACAGAGGTTTTATGCTGATAACACCTAGTGATATGATATATGATACATGATTGATATGATATGAGGTGATATGATGATATGATATGATATGAGTTGACAGTGCATATTGCACAGGCCAGAAAGTCAATTGTATCCTAGGCTGCATTCAAAGTAGGTGGGCAACAGGTCCAGGGAGGGGATTCTGTTCCTCTGCTCTGCTCTGGTGACAGTCCCCATCCTGCAGTGCTGCATCCAGCTCTGGAGTCCCAGCGTAGGAATGACATTGTCCTGTTGGAGCTGGCCAAAATGAGGGCCAAGAAAATGATCAGAGGAATTAAACACCTCTCCTGTGAGAGCAGTCTGGGAGAGCTGAGGTTGTTCAGTCTGGGAAAGAGAAGGGTCTGAGAAGACCTTACTGCAGCTTTTCATTACTTGAAGAGCTTGTAACCAAGATGGGAACAATTTTTTTTAGCATGGCCTGTAGAAATAAAACAAGGAATAATGTAATGGTTCTAAACTGAGAGTTGATTTAGACTACATACAAGGAAGAAATTATTTTACAATTATGGTGTTGAGTGACAGAAGTTGTGTGTACCCCATCCCTGGAAGTGTTCCAGGCCAGGTTGGATGGGGCTGTGAACCACTTAATCTAGTGTAAGATATCCTTGCCCATGGCAGGAGGGTTGGACAAGATGAATTTTTAAAAGGTTTCTTCCAACCCAGATAATTTGGTGATTCTATTCTATGCTAGCTCATACCATGCTGGGGTGACACTAGTGCAACTCTCCTGCTTTTTACTAGAATTGCTGTATTTTAATTCCATGATCTATGGTAATAGTATCTGCAGGATTGGAAGAACTGATTTGCTGAGCATCTTCTGAGCACACACTGTCAGCACATGCATGAAAACCTCAGTAAACTATGAAACTTTGTATGTGGAGGAACATCAATTCACTTTTTTCTCATGGAGCCCTTGGGGCTTTTAGGCCTCTGAAGTACCTGGCTCTGGGTGGATGGGAAATTATATGCTGACCTTGAGTTTGGGGGTTTTTTTTGAGAAGTTTGAAGGGAACTTTTTTGCCGTGAGAAATCTGGAAAAGCTCTTTTTCCTGTAAATAATTTCCAGTGGAAGCGCTTTTGGCCTCCCTTCATTGGGATGTCCATTCTGAGCCTCACCCCAAAGAAAGACTCTTTTGTTGAGCAGAACAATGTGGCCACACAGGGAAGCAGGATCAGCTCCCACATGCAGGGTAGGGTTTCTCTCACCTAACCTAAGCTGTCTAAAGCCAAGGTGTCTGGTCTAAAACCATCACTAATGACCCTGGGGAGATGGAGGCACCTTCTTGGGGGCATTTGCTCTGTCTTTGGGCAAAACAAATCGCTCTCTGGAGGTAGTCGGCTCTCCTGTGGCTGGGGGGAGCCTGCAAACAGGGGTCTGTGCAGAGTGCTGGCATGGGAATGGCTAATTAAGTGAGATGAATCCCACCCTGAGGAAATCAAGGTAGCTAATAAGTTGCTGGAGTATGTGTTTGCGGAGAACTTGCCTGCACGGAGCATGACCGCACTGCGGTCTCTCTGGATCTCTTTGAAAGATGAGGACTGAAAAGCTGAGTACTACTAGCAAGTCTTTTTAAAAAATATGATTATTATTATTGTTGTTGTTGTTGTTATAGCCATATCATGCATCTTTGCTGTTGATCATCCTCTGAGTCAGATTTTGCATCTCATTTTATACCTAAATGGTAAGATATTGGGAAATGTTAAGAGATGTGAGAAAGCAATTTTTTCTCTAACTCAGTTTTTCACCTTGTGCTCCGACTTGGTTCTTTTGGCATCATTATGATGTAAATTAAACCATAACCATTTCTTTTTCCTAACTTCCACAGGCAACAAGAATTTTGTATCTAATCACAAATAAAATTAAGTTTTTCTTAGGGCATCAATAGGCAAAAACCTCATTGTAAGTAGAAAATTACTCGAGCAAGGCTTCTTTATTTAATTTTCCTCTAAAATCGCATAATCCCACTACTTCTTGTTGAAACAGGATTAAACACTTTAGCAGAGATGTGTTTCTTCATTGTCTTTTATTCTTTCCTCCCCAAGCGCGTGTTAATCTGATCTAAACACACAGGCTGGCCTCCGATGGACGTCTGTGTTCTCACCACATCGGAAGCTCTGTCTTTAACAAGCAGCTTGTTGAGCATTTGTTAGTTCTTCTAAAAGGTGATTATTGCCAAATGCACATTCTCAGTGGCTCATTAAATGCATTCACGTGACAAATCCATGCAGCATTTTGTGTGGACGAACCCAAGGCTGTCACCATTTAGAACAAAATGGTAAATATTTACTGGCAAGGCAAGCTAAAAGCATAAATATTTATACCAATGTACAATAAAAAAGTACCATAAAACTGATATGTTATAAGGAATTTATGTGTTGAAATGGCCAAGGCCATTACAAAAGATGTGCTATTTCACCATTCTATTACATGCGGAGATCACAGTGTTTAGGTGTTTAATTTACTGCTATCTGGCCTTTGCTGTTCAACTCATTAATCTGTCAGGTAAAGGAGTCCTAATTATATTTCTTGTAACCTGGCAAACTACAGAGCCTCGTGCTCATATGGGAAATAGATCTTGTAGATTTACTGCTCTGTTGCTAATGGTCCCACAGGGAAAAAATATACACAAGTGCAGAAAATGTTTACAAGGAGAATCTGTCTTCCTAATTACTGTGCTGGATGTATCCTATAGTGCTGAGATAAGAAAATAAGCACCAGTTTATGTAAAATTAGTCACAGGACCCTTTTGAGGAAGTAATTTATTTGATTTTGTGCATGAGACTACAGTCATCCTGAAATTCAATGTCCAGTAGAGGTGACAAGAATCTTATCTTGCCTTGGCCGCTGCCTTGGCCGCCTGTGTTCTGCCAGGTCCCAGCCAGCACTTCTAGCATGCCCTGGACTAGTGGAAGGTGTCCCTGCCAATAGCAAGGGGGTTGGAAGTAGATGATCTTTAAGGCCCTTCCAGGCCAAATCATTTTTTGGTTCTGTGATTATGGTTTTATAGGTAACAGTCTTATCAGGGACATAAATATCCTGTTTGATGAGATGGCATGAAAATAAACATGACTGAAAAGAGTTCTTACCTGTTAGGCTTCTTGCGTCTTTCTTCCTGTTGTTACACTGTATTTGTGGGTTTTATTCTGTATTTTAGGCTCTGGGGAAATGCCCTGTGATTTGGGACAGGGGTGGTGGGAACAGTAGCTGGGTGAATGCAGGTGCTTGTGAGCTGGTGAGATCAGCAAAATCTCAGGTGATCCTCGAAGCAGACCGTGCCACTTACCACAAAGAAAGAGAAAAAAAGCCCCATCATTGCGACCTCTGGGAAATTCCTCCCTGGCCCCAACTCTGATGCAGAGTTTCACTCTGAGGAGCCCAGAGTTGTGTTTTTACAGTCAGTGATGAGCACATCGTGCTGAGAGCACAATGGAAAACAGGTGCAGGGACCCTTCAGCATTATGACCCTTTTAGGGGTGGGGAAATCTCCTTCTCCTCCAATGTATGGATGTTAAATATTAACACAGCCTGTGATAGACAGCTGGGGAAATCTTTGCCTTAAAGAACTTGCTCTCTAAATCTTTTACTCTGATGTGAATAGCAAAGTGAAAATTCATATTGTCTAATACACAGATTTTTTAAAAAATAGCTGTCGGCGTAAAGCTGTGGACTAGACATTCAGCCAATATTAACTGAGATAGAGATACTAAATTATTCCCTTTTACACCACTGAAGGGTCTGACTCTATTATTCTCTAAAAGAGTTTGATCAATGTTTTCCTCTGGCTCAGCTTTTGATTAATACCATGGACCACCCCATAAAGCAGACTTCGGGAGCAGCAAGATGTGATCCGTTTAATCAGTTTGTCAGTTTTATTTTGGATGCTTAATAGAAAAACAAAACCCTCTACATAGTTATTGATTTAATAGGCTCTGCCTTATATTCCCATGAAGGCAAATGAATAAATATTTCTAATGCATATGGTGCTGAAGAGCATTATCACTATGTTCGGGAACAATTCATGTGGGAGGACTGTAATGTGCACTATCAGTGTATCATTAAGTCCTTTTGAATGCTAGTAATGAAATAGATACTAAAACAACATTAATATGAAAACAAATGCAGAAACATACGCTTGCATTTACACAAACATAACTCTGCAAGCCTTTTGTGTCATGTTTGTTTTTGGAGCTATTTAAAGATACTGTTGTTTCCCCCAAAACCATCTTTTCTGTTCAGGGTTGATATGAAACTGAAATGTTAGGCTGAGGCTGTGCCCAGGTGGGCACAGCTGAGCTGGTGATCCCAAGCTGCCTGAATACTCTGTGGAATAAAGCAATCACTTTTGGATGGAATTTTCTACCTAGTGTAGGTATCTGCTTTAGGATGAAGTAAACTGGGCGCTGACAGCTTCTCTCCACTATCTGAGAAAAGGGTATAAGATGACTGGAGGTAGAGATTGCACAGCAGTGAGATGACATTTACACTCCCAGCGTGTCCACAAAAGAGCAGTGGAGCTGGTGGTGTGTCTGGAGCACCAGGAACAGCTGAGGGAGCTGGGAGAGGCTCAGCCTAAAGAAAAGGAGGCTCAGGGATGACTTTACCAGTCTCTACAATTCCCTGACTGAAGGGTGCAGCCAGGTGGAGTTGAGCTCTGCTTCCAGGTAACAAGCAATAAATAAGAGAAAATGGTGTCACGTTGCACCGGGAGAGGTTTAAGTTGCATATTAGGGAAAAGGTACTCATGGAAGGGGTGGTCGGACACTGGCACAGGCTGTCCAGGAAATGTTTGAGTGACCATCCCTGGAGGTATTAAAAAGTTATTTAGATGTGGTACCTGGGGACATGGTTTAGGTGTGGGTTGATGGGGCTGAGTTAATGGTTGGACTTGATGATGTTAGAGGGCTTTTTCAACTTTAATGGCTCTCTGTGATTCAATCATTTGTTACTATGAAATTTATAATACTACTGTTAAGGTTCATACCTTCGTAGCACCCAGGCATTGAGCTCCAGTTATATCAATTTGGATCTAAATGGGAATTAGGTGCCCACATAATTCTGGATCTGGTCCTGTGCAGCTTCTGAAACTTCAAAGACAGTATATCTTAAGATTAGAAATTAAAATGTGTATTTGTAAATAACCTTGTGTAACTCTTACTGGAACATGCTGGAGCAAACACCCTATGTGGCAGCCAGATCTTGCATCTTATGCATTGTTAATGCATTTTCCTGAACAGTCACAGTGAATTCAATGTGAGTTGTGCAAAAGAGAATTTGTATGCACACTAGTGCAAGCCAGCTGCAGCTGCTCTGGAGAGTGTAAAATTTTGGTGTGTCTCAGTTTATAATTTTAACCCTGCCTTTTGCCAAAAGGAGTCAGGTATAAAGAAAAGAACAGGAAATTCTGTATTAGACTGTGTGTTCACACCCTTCCTTACATTTCCTAACAGTGAGAAAAATTCCAGGCAGCTTTTTGGTTAAAGGAATCCAATTTCCTCTTGTTGGGCTGTTGATTGAACAGGACACAACCTTTTTGTCTGAACAACCTCTTCATTTTGGATGGTTAGGGTGTCCCTGGCTTCCCTGCTTCCTTGCTAGAGGACAGCAGTGATTTTTTTGTCTGGCTTTAGGAAGTGCTATTTTACCTTCTCTCCTCTTCACACAACTGCACCAGCCCTTTCACACACTGTATCTATATGAGTCTGTATCTCACTTTGCATGACCTGAATTAAGAAGTGGACTCATCCATGATTCCCTGCACAAAGCATTCATATTCTGCAAACAATTTTGCATGGAAGAAAACCATATTCCTGGCAGATGGGCAGCAGGAAATGCTTCCTTCTGCCAGTGGTTAAAACACTGTTGTTTGTCACACCTGTGTACTGGCCTGCTTAAACAGAGAAAAACACCAGAAAACACAGGAAGAGCTTACTCATTTTGCCCTGCCTGCCCAGCCCTGGTGTCTGTCCTAATGCAAACAAATACTTTTGCATCTGAATTCCACAGCAGTTTCACTCCTGAAGAGCTGTTGTGCCCATTGCCGATAGCGGCACACTGTAGCCACAAACTTGTATTATGCAAAAACAAGACAAAATGTTTCTCTCTGCTCTTGGCACTCGATGTTTCAGCATCCCAGAGCGGGCTGGGTGAGTGGCATGCTCCCTTGGCACATTTAATCATCACGCAATTGGAAGCAGTTGTCAGGCAGGTGAAGGAGCCTCTGGAATTTGAGCAGCACATCAGACTTAACACTTTTCTCTCACAGGCAGTTTCAATACCTAAAATTATGAAAGAAACTATTTACTTTTTTTTTTTTTTTTTTTTTTTTTTTTATTGTTGCTCAGTACTTTGAGCAAAGGAAATATTTAAAGATAGAAATTATTATTTGATTATTCAGCCATCGTGCCAAATCCAAAAGCACTGAGCCATCAGAGGCACCATTCTGGGGTGCACAAAAGCTCCTTGCAGACTCCAGTGGATGAGTGCTACTTCATACTTATGTGGGATAAAGATTTCTAGTGATGTGTGAGCAGTATTGCACACCTGTCCCTGGGACCTGATGTTATCACAGCACAGGATCTGCAGGCAGACAGATGGCCTGACACTGTGAAAGAAATAAGGACTGGTTCAAGCAGTGTATGTATGAATTAAGGAGTCTGACCTGCTGTAGGAAACTTAGTGATAAATTATCTATTTTTTTGAAATTGTTGTGCTAAAATTCATTATATTTACTCTAGTATCTGTAGCTCTGTACTCAGGAATTCTGAAGTTTTAGTGAAGAAATTATCATGTTCTCTGTCTGAAATTATATTCTCTATCGCTCATATTTTTATTATCCCCTTTCCAACCTTAGGTTCTGCTACTTATCCTGCTCTTTTACTTTTCTGTTCAGACTTGCTTATTATAACCATAATTACAATATCTGAGCAATGAATTGTAAGTTGTTCAAACTGCTATTTTTAATTAAAAACAAACAATAATTACAATATTTCCCCCACACACCCCATTTCCACCTATGAATTACTTCTGTTTCCCATAACTGTTCAAAACTGAATTCCCAGTGCTTTGGTAAGCTGCTGAGCCAATTCCTTTAAAATTCATCAGTGTATTCAACTTAAGAGCTCAAGATGTGTGTGCACTCAACTATAATTTCACTTGGTATTCTCTTTAAGTGCTTTTTGCTACCTGTTGTCCAGACAAAGTGAAATTCCATTACCTAATTCCATTACTTAATATACTTCTTTATTTCACTTGCATTTGTTAAATGATTTCTTGAGTAAAATGGGCTTGGGGATACAGATAAAGCTACAGGAGCAGGGTTGGGTATTTCAAAGCAAAATAGATTATTTATTTTCCTTTTTTTCTAAAATATTCAATGAAACAGGATATTTTGGGCCCTTTTCTTAGTTAAGCAGGATTATACTCGAGAAACAGAAAAGTTTTTTCTAGTAGGAGCTGATCTGCAGGAGTCAAGCTGTCAACTAACTGGTGAGGCCAGAGCAGCCATCCCAGTTAACACTTGTCACTGGATGGGATTTTCTCACTTGCTTTACCCCCATTGTTCCCACTGGATTTGTCAGGACTTCTGGGGCTGGTTATCCTGCACGTGAGGTTAGGACATTTCTGTGGTTTAGTCAGTGAATTCAGAGTTCCTGCAGCTGCATCAAACAGTTTGAAAAACTACTACTCCTCATGCTTCTGGGATTAAAACAGTCTTTGCTATTTGAAGCCTCCTGAATCCCTACAAGGAGGACTGGGGCAGCTCCGAGGAGTTGGGCCAGCTCTGTGTGCTTCAGGAGAGCATCACCCCATCCCAGAGGTACATGGTGCTGGCCACTGTTTAAGAGAGGATTTTGAGCTCCTTGGACCTCAGGTCTTCAATTTGGTGTGGCAACACCTACATTCCTGTACTTGCCACACGTCTAGACAAGCACACAGGGAATAGGATGCTTTCCTAAGGAGAAAGCTTGGATGGAAAGAACCTCTCTTGCCTTCTTTCCAACCTTCTTCTCAGTGTAGATGGTCAGAAATGACAGAAGTCCTCAGTTAATTGCCTGTTACAGCCCAGGATTTTTTGATATTCAGCTTTACCAGCTTGTCACAGATCTTAGCAGCAAGCAGAAGGGTTCTGAAATTCTCCCTGTTTTAGTTCATGTCTGGATAGGGGATTATTTGTACTGAAAATAGTTATGTGGGAACAAAGAGTATCTCCCCTTTGCCAATGACTGCTATTCCTGTTGTGCACTGGCTGGTGGAGCAACTCTTGGGATAATATGGAGTTCCTCCCTCAAGTATGTGGTCTCTGGCACTGCCAGACCAGTGCATCAGGCAAACCTCTGCTACGGGATATAGCAGGATGCAGAGGGGGATCACATTTCTCTCCATTTGGATTCCTTGATAAAGGAGTGACTTTGAGCGACATCATCAGCCCTCGTTCCACCTCCTTCCACCACTATCACTTGACATTTCTTCTCTTTCCTCCTCACCCAGAGCTACTGACACAATTCAAACAGAACAGCTTTAGCTTGCAAAGTGTGTTTGCCCACAATAAATGGTGCTCATGATGGATTGCCGTGGTCTTGAAGATGATGGAGGTAAACAGCAGGGTGCTTCATGGATTTGTACTAGCAGCAACATTATTTAATACTTTTATTAATGGTCTGGAAGGAGGTGTAACCAAGTACATTAACTAGATCTACACATGACATTGTGCTGGAAAGAACTGTAAACCAAGTGAAGACAGAGAAATAACACTAATGGAACCAGGGGTTAGAAATATGAGCAGGAAACAGAATGAGATTCTGTCTGGGAAAAGGCGAACTAATAATTCTGAGAAGAATAATCCAAAACACAGGAGGGTTAGAGATCTGAAAAAAACCCCACTGATTTTCTAAAAGAGTGAGCAGTGATGGTCAAGAGTGTCTAGGCACTGGCTGTACACCATGAAATGGTGGAAAAAGACATTTTTAGTTTGCAGAGTAAATGCAAAAGTACAAAATACTCCTGGTACAAGGGCTTGTCCCACCTTGTAGGTCTGACATTCTACAGCACTTTATCTGTGAGTAAAGCCCAGAAGTAGAAAAATGTCTTTATAGTTGGCTCTTCACAGAAACACAGACCTGGAAGGTTTATTCTTAACCATCCAGTCCTGAGTCTTCATATTCAGAGAGAAATATTGGTCCACATCACTTCTCTGTCCTCTCCCTTCAGCCCTTCTGCACCCCTGCTGGGAAGGTAAACCAAAGCTTCTTTGATGGTAATTTTGACACCAAGAGCAGAGAAATGTGAAGAAGAGCAGTTCTAACTAAACTATATGAATGGGTACTGGGACAAAAACCTTTTTCTGGATAAAAATCCATACAAGATAATGGATATGCAGTGGGGCCATCCCTATTCTTCTCACTCAATATAATTAAGTTGTGGGTACCATTTCTGACACCTGTAATATTTGTGTTGATACAAATTGAAATCAATAGGCAGTGACATATGGAAGTGGATATTTGCAAAAGGAGGACTTAGAAACACTGTAGGAATCCTCAGGTGGAACAAACCAAACAAAAATATTAGTAAGTATCAAGGCTTATTCTAAAGTGATTTGTGCTGAAGGGTCTTAAAAGCATGTGGCCATTGCAGCCACCCATTCAGCAAGATGCTGAAGTGTGCAGACATCTAGGGTGTGATGAATTATAAAGGGAGTTACAGCAAGCTGGAAATCTGCCCCACATGTACTCACTCAAGAGCAAACATCCCTCATGAGTGAGAGCTTAGTCCCATGGGGAAGGGATGCTGCAAAAGCACTTGCTGAGATTCCAAGTGCAGTGCAACCATGGGGGTCAATGCCTGCTGTTCCCAAGAAAGCCTCCATTCTGGGCAGCTCTGAAAATGGGAATGAAATTATTTAAAGTGGCAACTTGTTCTTGGTATTGATTATAAGATGGATGTGTGTGTGTGTGTGTGCCCACGTGCAAGAAATGTGGCTACTATGAGCTGCCTCTCCAGGGGAATTCTCTGTCAGTGCTGCAGAGCTGGCACAAGCCAGGAGTTCCTGCTTTTTGTAATGAAAACATATGATCATTTCTACTTAGGGCCCTAATTAGCAGGAGAACTGGTTGTACACTTGGCCAGCAGCATTATTCCTAGTGGAAAGGTTGTCTCCTTGTGCTGGAGCCCATCTGGGTTGCTTTCAACCATTCACAAACCTGAGGCATAAAGAAAGGGAGAGATGGAATCCATGAACTAACATCCTCCACTTACATAAACACCCCTCAGACTCTTTTATCTTGGAGATTTTTTGGTTTATTTTCTTTTGATTTTCTTTTAAATGCTGATTATTAAGCAAGCTGGGGGAATAAGAGTATGGGTACATTTAACTCACAAAAAGTTCTCACATCCTTCATCCATCTTCTCACCATCCTGAGGACTGAGGAAGAATTATGAAAATATCCTGTTTTAGCAGAGAAACAGAAGGACCAGGCTGCAGCATATATATCTATATATAATTATATGTATTCACTAAGTCAAGAGGAAAGTCCTTTACCCACTGTGAACCACTTACTCTCCTGTACTCTCTCACTGTACCTTCACTGCAGGCTTAGGAATTCCTCTGACATTTTAAGAGTGAAAAATAAACCCATCTGGTCCTGAATATGTATCATCCACTTAGTCACTGAGTGGAAATGCAGCTACCTCCAGGGTGAAACGGAGAAACCACCCTGTGAGCTTCCCTACAATATTAGTTCTCCAGGCTGGAGCTTTCCTTAGCTTTGCTCACAAACCCATCATTAAAAATGTTAAGTTATAAGGAGCTGTGTTAGTGTCAGAGGGCAACTGCCTGTACAGGAAAACCTTTGTTAGAGTATTTTCCTTCAGTCAAATCTCTCTATTCTTCAAAGTTCTCTGATACAGATATTCAACCGTTTCTGTGCTGTTTGTAGTAACCTAATAATTACCAGGGAAAAATATGGTCACTGTATGAAACACCTGGGTATATCATATGTTACTAATTTCAATTAACCATTTCAGTCTGTTGTACACAAGAAGGCCAGTGAGAAACAAGCAATGTAAGTGGTCCAGTATTAGAGCTCAGTTGTTAAAATAATCCCCTATCTGCTTATCCCTGGCTGATCTTTCAAAAAGGAAAAATATTCTAAATGAGAATGTGAAATTTAAGAGGAAAGTGAGCAGGACCTTGCATCATTCTGGCATGTATAGGGAGGGTGAAGGTGATTGGCAGGAGTGTGTTTATAGCTCCAACATGGGAACCACTAATCCCTGTTAAATCTCCTGAGAAACAGCCGATCCTCACAGCATCACACAGGTCAGTGAAACCTGGGAAGCTGCAGAATGTGAAATCATGAGCCATGTCCCATTAATAAAATCCTGATTTGGGTATCTGGCCCCCACAGAACTCCATTCCTGCCACTGAGAAAGGGATATGAGGTACAGCTTGGCAGGGGTCTGGTCCCAGTACACCCAGGAACACTGGTCACTTCCTGCATGGTGAGATCAGGAGAGTCCTGTCCCTGCTACAGCCCATGGGAAATGTAGCAGCCCATTACAAAGTTCTCAGAGCACTGCAGGAGGACTCCTAAGTGCACATAATTATGCATGTGAGCATGTATTTTCAGGATCAAGGCTTAGCCTTTTAGCTACTGGGCATTCCTCCTTATTCTTATTAAAAGCAATGAATTTATTAAAGGAGCATTCTGGCACCTGTTGTACCAGACATCTACAATTGCCTGACCATGGCACAGTCCCATGTGGGAAAAGACCCTGGTGTGCACCAACCACCTCCCTACCCAGGCCAGACGACAGCTGGAGCTGTTCTGGCAGGTCCCCAGTATGGAAGGGACCACTATGCCACAGAGAACTCACTTTTCAGAATAAGAATAGTCTAGAGATAAAAATAAAAATCCCATCCCTGAGCTTTCAAACAGAAGTGAGTGCAGAATGTCAGGTGGAGGCACATGGATTTAATGCTTCCTAAAAACCATGAAAATTTCACAAAATCTGAATTATTTTAGCCATTTCTTTTAGGAAAGTTGAGTTGTACCCTAAATGTTCATGTTTCTTCCCACTGACTGTAAAGCTGAACTAGAGCCTGCTACAGCTGCACTGCAGGTTTCCACTGTTCATTGTGTTAAGCTCCCTGGCTGCAAGAAGCAGCACCTGAAACATCATGAGCAGAATCACAGAATCACTAAACTGTCAAGATTGGAAGAGGTCTTAAAGATCATCCAGTCCAACTGTCAACCCATCACCACCATAATCCCCCAAGTGCCACATCCCCAAGTGCCACATCCAGACATCTCTTGAAAAATCCCAGATACAGTGATTCTACTGCCTCCCAGGATAACTTATTCCAGTGTCCAGCCACCCTTCCAAGGAAATTTTTTTATTGAATTGCCTGGTGTCCTTCAGCAGTGGAACAAGAAGTTGCTTTGCTGACACCTTCAGATTTTGTGTTGAGCTATCCATTAGGGTGCTGCCCTCCTCTCCATGGATTACAGGGGGTTCATGATAGAGACAAAGCTCTTCCTTTCTGGTGTCTAAGGTGGAGGTTCTGCTTTTGGGCTTCTGTATGATTTAAAAGTTATGAGGTATTAGTGCAGAAAAGGGAATCCTACAATGGGCTAAAATGTGAAATAATCAATGGCTGGATTGAACCCAGACTCTTGCTTCTGCTGCATGTCATAGAATCACAGAATGGCTGGGATTGGGAGGGACCTTAAAGATTTTTTAGTTCTCAGTAGTGCTGTGGCCTTCCCACATCATGCAGCCCAACATGCACCTCAGTACATGATGTGGTGATAACAATACCTGGTATTCCTATGCCTGTAGAGGGGATTGTTTGGGTAAAACATGATCCTTTTACTGAAGAAACTAAATGCTTTTTACCCCATTAGTGTAAAATAAACTCCAAAATTTTGTCTTGCCAGCCTCTGCCTGTAATCTGCCTTCTGCCTCTGTCCAAAGAAAATCTGTTTTCCTGACTCTCAGGCTTAAGCTACTCATTTCCTGGAACTTGTTTGGAAATTCAGCTACATCTAAAATAAGTTTTCTCATGGCATGAAAATGGGAAAATTCTAGCAAAAATCAATTTGTTTGTTGGCATTTGTTAAATCATACTGCAATTTATGATAGCAGACTTTGGCCCTGATCAGGAGCACAATAGTCTCAAGGACCACCAAAACAGCCATTTCTCAAGGCAGGCCTTACATTTTGCCTATATTCTTAGAAATGCCAGGTGGCTTGTAAATCTGTTTGGCATCAGGACTAGATGTGAGCCACACCCAGGTCATACAGATCACAGGAATCCAGGATTGATTGTCTACTGCCCCCAACAGCTACAGGGAAAAACAACATCTTAATCCACAGCCCCAGGCAGAAACCCTGGGGAGCCCCAAGCTGTGCTTCCCTTGGTAATAATGTGACCCATCCCTGAGTTTTGAAGGAACTACAAAATCAGAGGATATTCTGAGCTGGAAGGGACCCACAAGCATCATCAATTCCAAGAGCCCACTGCTGTGAACACAGAAAATAAAAGCTAAGAGCAACTTATATTTGTGAACTTAAACCTCTTTCTAAAATTTCCCTTCTACTGCTCAATTTGATATGAGAGGACAGGGGAGTCACATCTTGCTTCCCACAGAGATGGCTGTGTCAGGAAGGATCTTTGTAGCTTGCCATCAAAGGGGGCAGACAGACAGCTGGGGAACATCCAGATTTGGTTGCACTGGTGTTTTTATTGCATGTTGAATTCTGTTTAAATTCCATATGGAGTCAAAATAATTTTGGACTCGGTACCTCCTCTGAGCCAATACCTTAATTAGGAGTGTTTTGTTTTGTTGTTTTCCTGAAGGAGAGCTGCCATCCAAGCGCATTATTATGGGTTTACACATCACTGTGCTCTTAATATCAAAGCTTTCGTTTGGCTGGAGGCTTCCTTCCCTGTGGGGGAAGGGTTTCTGGGTGAATGTCGGAGGTTGCACAATCTTTTCCCAACAGAAAAGCAAAGCACAAGTTGGAGTCTGTTGTGATAATGCACGGGAGGAAGTCAAGAGCAATTCTGTGTGGTACAAGTGAGATAACAAGCAGAGTCTCCTGTACCCCAGCCATGTCAGATTGCAGCCTGATGGCAAATTCCTGTATGTCTATTAGAGCAAGAAGTGGGAAATCAGATAAAACAGAAACATTTTCAGGATGTTCCTTTACAGTTACAAGATGGCCACTTTGATGACAGAAAAGTTCTTGGTCAGATTTAAGTGGTGAGATTGTCCAGAGAAGGTTTTCAGTTTCCCTCACTGGGGATATTCTAAACTGTCTGGACACAATCCTGTGCCATGGGCTCTAGGATGACTCTGCTTGAGCAGGGATGTTGGACCAGATGACTCACTGTGGTTTCTTCCAATCTGACCCATCCTGTGCATCTCTGATTCTGTGATCTCTTTGGATTAGTTGCTCGCCCCTGAGTTTCACTGAGCAGTCTGAACACTTGATGTTGAACCTGCATGAAGTCAAAAGAAGACTCTGCCCAGAAATGATGGCAACCTGAGTAAACATTTTGTTTTGATGGTTGGAGATGGTAAAGATTGACTGTGTGGGTCTATCTTGGTTATGCAAAGCTGGAAAATAAATACAACCTGTCCCAGCATCAGCTTGCTGTGCTATTCTCTAGTCTAGAAAGTGAGGGTTCTTACCATGAGAAGGTGCCTGACAGAGGTTTTTAATTAGCTGGTGGGATAGTTTCCAAAGGAGGTAATAATCCATCAGCAGGGACTTCTGTTAACTCAAAACTTTGTTTTTCCCCATACAAATGCAATGAGACTTACACCAAATCCCTCCCAATTTTTGGTCTAACATTACTTATGCTAAATGGAGATGTAGTAAATATTGTTAGGAAGGAAGATTTGCATGAAGCAGTCCTAACAATCAAAATTATGAGCAGTAGAGAAAACCTTTCCCTCTTCTCTTGCTCTCTCATCACTGGCACAGAAATCCTATATCTTCCTGCATCTTTGCCTTTGTTCTACAGGGCAGAAAAGGGATGCAAGGAAGTCTTGCAAAACAGGCAAACATCCTCCACCAAAAAAGGCAGTGTGGAGCTATTGATTGTGTTCTTGTTTAAATGTGCCATGCACGCGCTCTGCACCGCACATTTCCTTACCACCCTCATCACAAGAGTGGAAAATCTGACAAGTAATTCTCTGTGGGAACATAAAAAATGCAGGATGGAAACCTATGGGTTGCATGGTCTTTAAGGAGCAGTCATCCATTGAACTAAAGCTTCATCCAATATTACAGTATCTTGCTAATAGATGACATAAAGCAAATTTGTTACTTAGAGAGGCATGTTGATTGGCTTCACGCTGGGCATGCATGGAGAAAGACATCTAGGCTCTCTTTTATCCAGATGGAATTCCTAAGTCAATCAAATAAACATCAAAATAATAAGGTTAATCTGGTCTTTACTCATTCAATAGAGAAAAGCAGAGATGTGGATCTAATTATGTAAATATTGTAAAATCAGTTTGCATTTATCTCTTTCCACATGTCCTTGGTGCAGCCCTGGTTCAGCATGCTTAACACGGCCGTTTTTGGTCTGAATGATTTCGTTCTGGGGCTACAGCCATTCAAGATTTGTTTGAACAGGAAAATCTTGTTTTCTTTGGAGCATTTTGAAGTAGACATAATTACAGTGTTGCAAATGCGATGCTCTGCTTTAAGGAGCTGTCAGCATTTCCATATTAAACCACTATTTTCAGGGGTTAACAGAATTGCCAGAAAAAGAAAAAAAAAATTAAAAAGAGTAGAAAAGAAGGGTCCATTATGGGATGAAACTTGGTGTTTAGGTTTTTAATCCAGGAGGGTGGTTTCAAAATCAAATTGTGCAAAATTAATTTACACTGTATTCTTGCAAAACTGCTCGTGTCACTTTTTTTCATACTTTTTTTTCTTTTAAATCAGCCCACAATAAAGCCCACTTATTTTGCTTGTTTCTACTGTACGCTGCTCTTTAAAGTTAATGTCATTTCCATACAATACCCCCAATGTAATATGCCTTAGAGGCAGCATAGATTGAATAAGTGACTTGGAGCCAGGGACTCCCAAGTTTATAATTTAGCCGCTGACTCACTGTGTGGCCTCAGGCAAACCACGTAACTCCTATGTCCTCATCTATGGTATGGTCTCAATTTTCCATTGTGTTGCACAACATGTAAGGAGCTCTGCTCATGTTCAATAGGAGCTTAACCCGATGGTGAGTGGGTTTCTGGAGCCATGTCCAGAGACTTAACTCCCACTCAGCAGGTTTTGTCTATTCAGATAATCTGCAGACCAGTCTTCAGTGAGCTGGTGCAGGTGGGCACTTGCTGGGTGCATCTCCACCTGTGATGTCTGTGCCATGGAGAAAAGTCTGTCTTTGTGCTGGCACTGAAATAAATGATGTTTCTCAAAACCCAGTAGAGAAATTGGGAAATTGTTTTGAAATGTGTGGGCTTGCTTTGTTCTGGACCTGCAGGATACTCTGCTCATTGTCTCTTTCTGTACTTCAGCTTCCCTCAGCTCTTCATGTGTTTCTACACTTTCCTTTCATGGCTGAGTTTTTCCTCTATCATAAAGCCATTTGCTTTTGCATACAGTAGAGTCAAACTTCTGTTACATATTATTTGAGTCACATGGGGAAGAAAACACAGACGGCTTGTGTAGACAGTAGATGAGGGAACAGTGAGGTTTTTTTCCTGAAAAACAACACTCCCTAGGAAGTAGGTCCTTCAGCACTTAGCCAGGCCTGAGAAGGGCCCTTTTTCAGCAAGTACTGTCCTGATGTGTACCTCTGTGAAAAATACAATGTGGGGTCAGGAGAGTAGAAATATAAACTTAGAAGAGAATGTTTTAGTCATCACTTCCAGTCCTCCATATCACAGGCAAATGTACAGTGGTGGTAAGTTCACATTTGTCTGCAGAATGCTTATGGCCCAGGCCACAACACATCCCCTCTCTCAGCCCCCTACAGCCATCCACAGACCTGTAATTAAAGGTCAAGAGTAGCAGCAGAATCATCTCAAAGACAGAGAACAAGAAGGACTTAATGGTCTGCCAGTGGCCTGGGTCAAGAACAGCACAAAAGTGGTAAGACTGGCCAGGTCTAGAGAGGTGTGATTCTCAGACAGATTCTTCCCCTCTCGTAAGAGATCCTTGTTCAGGGCCACGAACACCCTGGTTTTAAAAATTGTCCCCCCTTCTTCTTCATCCCTGCCTACACAAGCTGATCACTCTGACCTCACACAAAACTTTCTATTGTGCAGAGTCTCACTGCACAATCCCTACAGGTTGACCACATTTTTTGTGAAGAACTGTGCCATTCCTTTTTATTTTTTTTTTAATTTTCCACTTTGTAGATTCATGTGGTGCCTTTGTGGTCTTATCCTGGAAGACAGCTTACCTCAAAGGGAGTTTTTCTTGATTGGTTTTCAGTTCTAATAGTTAGAGACCCTCCAATGTCCTCTCACTGTTTTCTGGATTTGTCGTGGAGCAGTGCTCACACAGTCCCAGTTACCTGTCTGTGGAATGGGAATGATAGTGTATGGTATCTTATAATATATATGGAATTACGAAACACAGCAAATCCCACTGTGATCCAGTATTCTATGCCACTTAACAAAATAGTTTTATGTCTCTGAGCAGACATGTCCCTACAAAGATCTAGATTTGTGTCCTGCCTTTGAACATTAATTTTCATCTTGGATTTGGATCCCAAGCTGAACAGTTGGAAACTTCCAGTACAATGAGATACTTGTAGAAAAATCTTTTATTGTGAATGCAGGAAGTATTTTGTAATATTTTGGGGTTTGGGGCAGTTTCAACACTCTGTATTTACAGTTTTTCTCCATTCACCTTGGGAAGTTGTTTTCTTCCTGTTGTTTTCTTGCTGGCTGGATTTCCTCGTTAGAATCTCCTTTGCTTCACAACAGATCTACAGATCCCAACATGTATGTGTAACTCCAGCTAAAGCAGTTCCATGTCAGGCTGACTTGACCTGCAATAGTTTTTATTTGTTTAGACCTGACCTGAACAATTTTCAGATCATGTTGACACTGAGTTAAATGCTTTGCTTCAGCTTTTCTGAGGGAAAATGGAAACAATTCAGGAAAATCAAGCTTTTCCTGGGGGCAACTCTGTCTTTGTGAAAAACAAACTTGGTATTAAAAAAGAAACAAATAAAATGGAAATTTCTCAGTGGCTCTACTTGCTGCACTACTATATCTAAAAGAATATTATTTCAATCCACAGGAACAGTAGTGTTTGAATTCAGCATTACACTAATATAGAGGTTTATCTTCCACCACGAAGTCAATATTAGCCAGCTGCCAGCTAGCCTAGCATGGTGTGAGACAAACCTTGTAAAACTGGAGAGCTTTACAAAAACCAGAGTGGGTGACGACCCTAAAAATTAATACTTACTAAGCACTGTACAGCTGAGAGACTGGCAGAAACAAAAACCATGGATCTTTCTGTTGGAAGACATATAAAATTGACACTGTGTGATTTTATAGTGGTTTGTAGGATTTACAAGACATACTGCAAAGTAGTACTTGCTAAAACTACAGTTCAAGATGTCTGGAAAGAAAAATATCTGCAGGAATGGGGAAGAGCAGTGTCAGCTGTTTAGGAATGGCTCTCTGGGATGCCTTGGTGGGGTGAATAAGCGGTGATGTGGTTTGGTTGTCAAATGCAGCAGTAGAAGCAGAAGGTTGGGGTGGTTTATAACTTAATTCATCTTTGGAGGAGAAAGACTTCGCTTTTATACTTGAAGCATGGGTGTAATATTAAGAAGGGCTAAATGTCTACAAAGCTCAGTGACTGACTTTCTGAAGTGTCAGCTGATCTTCACCTCACAGAAGTGACTGCAACATCAGTGTACTGCTGAGTGGCTTTCACTGAAGATGTCTGCCATGTCAGTACAGCTGAGCCAACTTTTCAAACCTGGTATTTTTAATCTATTCCTTTTTGCTAGAGGCTTTTCCAAAGAGGATCCTGAACTCTTCCCTTACACCATTCTTGTACACAATTAAACTCAATCTTCCTCTCCCCGGGAGACATGGGGAGTCATGGTGGTCCTTGGGAACCAGCTGGCAGATGATGCTGGTACTGGATGAGATTATATTCCACCAACGGTGCTCCATCATTCTGCCCTTTGTTACGTCCAAATCTCATCAACCCAGCAATGTGAAGGACCAGAAGAGCTGCTGGATGAGACCTCATCACCACATGGGTGTTTCCACACCACCTGGCCCATTAGGAAAAAGACTACTTTCTCTTTAACAGATGGTGGTAGTAAGACATGAAAATTAAGACATATTTTCATTTGATATTGGAATATCATGAGCATCAGTTATTTTGGGAAGGAGTCCAAAAAATACTTGGAGAGAGTCTAAAACTGCAGATGAATCCACAGGTTTATTTTATTGGGTGATTTCTGTTCTGCCAAATATTTGTAGTGTAAAGAAATCATAAAAATTGCTGGTGGTCCTCGCCTGGCGGGTGCTTCTCACATATTTGAGACAGTTGTATGAACTGTGACAAGAATGTTTGATCTATTAGCTTAAAAACAAATTAGAGTCTTCAAGAGAAATAAATGAACTATAGATGGTAGAAATACATTTCTCTTATCTTAGAGAGACCAGGAATTTTTGCCCCCAGGCTTTATTTGCATTTAATTATCACAGTTTGGATTTCCTCTACTGCATGCATGGAGGTTTAGTCTGTCTTGTTCCGTCCTCTGTTCTGAAATAACATTAGTACCTGTTAATGATTATCATTGCCAATTATATATTCTGGTTACATGCACATTATAAAAAATATTGGTTTGTTTTAATAAATCTTCAAAAGGCAGCCTAAACCTGTGCCTTATCTCCTTTCTGCTTTGTAATTTATTTATTTTTATGGTTATGATATATGAAAGACTCTGCAGGCTCCCAGGGACTGTGAACGGGTATCTGCTCAGAACTTGAATACTGAAATGACAGGCAGAAAAGGTTTTATTTAACATAACTTTCCAAGTGAAGCAATGGGGTCATGTATCTCAAAGATACAGAAAGAAGTGTGGAATACAGGTCTAGAAATTCAAAGACTCTGCTATATGCATAAAAGAGAAAGAACTGATGAACCCATAGTTTAATTCAACGCGTACTAAGCTGCAGAACAGCTTCTGCTCACATTGTAACGATTGTTCCTTTTTTAACTTAGATTATTTTTTGCTAGGATAATAATTTCACTGTAGTCCTGACCTGGCAAAGGACTGATTGCCTCACTCCCCATTGGTCTGTAGGCATAAGGATAGTTCCCTATAAAAAGATTTTCTCTGCATTTTTAAGGAGAATTTTGTTTTGAGTTGTGCAAACTTGATATTTATGCCATTTGCCCATGCAGATTATTTTCATTTGCTGGACCAGCACCGAAATGTCCACTCCAAGAGGAACTCTTTAACCAAGCATTCTTTATGTGGTCTTCAATTAATAAACAGGAATACGCCTTTCTAAACCTGTGGCTAACGATTTTTCTGCTTGCTGCTACTGTATGTCACCTAAATGAATGGGGCATTTATATACTGTCCTTTCATCTGGGATATCAAAGCACTTTATAAATATGGACCAGTGGCTCTGCTGTGCAACCACTGAACTGTGGCTGCCTTGGAGGTGGCATGCGGTTGACATTTTGGCTGGCAAAGCACATTTGAACATCAGAAACTGTTGGTTTCCTCAGAAAGGCTCAGAGGTGTGGGGAGGGTTGAGACTATCTGAATTAACCTCTAACACATACCTGTCCCTACATGGGAAAGCCACACCACTGCCCACCTTCCAGTGAGGTAAAAATCAGTCTTGGCTAAGAACATGACCAAAGGAGCTTCCATCACTGGATCACTGATTTTATTCAAGCCCAAGACCATGACTGTCAAAAATTATTACCATATGGGAAGCTGGTAAATTGCCACAAGAAAATGAGCTTGGTGGTCCCAGATTAGTTTCACATGGACAGGTGTCTGCACCACAAAGCCACAGTCACAACTGCTGCCAGCTGCTGGTGGGTTTCAGAAGGGAGGTCCAGCACTGCTGGGCAGCAGTAACACCCGTGGTGGTTCTAGAGATGGCATATCAGGGCCAGAGAGATGAGGCTGTTTGTGTCTCTTTAGGTGTTGCTTGACCCCTCCCATTTCCTGAGCTGTCAGTGATCTTGTGTGATGCTCTCCATCATTGTTGTGGCAGGTGCTTTCTCTTACCTTCACACAGAGGCCCAGTCCTGGCCCTGCTTCCATCCTGATAAAAGGATGCAACAAAAAACTTCAACAGGGCTTATGTGTTGAAGGTTAAGTTCAGACCACACAAGTAGGCTTTAACGTCTCTGGTACAGCTTGGAAAATCCTGCACAGGGCTGGAAGGGCCTTCTGGGTCACTAATCCCAACCTCCTGCTGCTGCAGGCTTTCACTTTGCATAATCCTGTAGAAAAGCTGACTAATCTTCAAAAACATGGACAATCACAAGAAACCTCAAAAGCTCCCTGTATAAAAAAAGTGTCAAATCTGTTTTACACCCCTCTAACACCTTTCATCCAAAACTTGTAACGAGTTTTGCAAACATGGAGTTAAGAATTGCCATACCAGTAGGAGGGAAGAATTATCAATTATCCTTACTGTATTTGAGAGGAAGAATTTGAAAGACAGCAAAATTATGAAGCAAATCCCCATTCTCAGTCAGACAAAGTTCTTAGTGGCTTTGGAGGTTGGCTTCAAAGGAGATATCCAAGACCATCCAACCAAATCAATTAGACAGGAATTAAAATCAGTGTTCCTGACTGTCTTTTTATCTGCCTTTTAAGCACTGAAGTGTACAATAGCCCAAAATTTTCCACCTGTCAGCCTCGCTATTTCTTCCAGAAGAAATGGATACTACATCCTATTTCTTCTATGAAATAACATGAACATCATCCCATCCCTGAAACATTCAAGGCCAGGTTAGACAGGGCTCTGAGCAACCTCATCTAGTGAAGATGTCCCTGCTGATTGCAGGGGGATTGGACCATATGACCTTTAAAAGACCCATTTCAACTCAAACTATTCTATAATTCTGTAATTCTGTAATTCTATGATGTACCATAGCTAAGTGTACTCCAAGTGGGCAGGAGGTTCTGTTATAACAAAGAGTATCAGCAGCAGATTTTAAGATTTTTTTTCTAATGTATAGAAAATACAAGTGAATCAACATAGAGAAATTACTTTTCTGCATTTCCACATCATCAGAAAAATGTAACTGAGTTTATCCTCAAACTCATGAAAACACACATTCCTTCTTCAGGGAGAATGAATCCTGAGCAATATACTGTTCTCTGTGTGTCATGGAAATGTTTTGCCTCCATCTTAAAGCCAAATGCTACCCTCAGTCTCATCCACTGTTGGTTGAATTTGACCTTTCTGGTTTTCTAGCACATTTTTTGAACTTGTAGTAGTAGTAGTAGTAGTTGTTGATGGCTAAGTATGGCCCTGGAGCTATTTATCAATCAGCAGATGATGGTAGAATTGTCAGGAATACTAACAGCATTAGTAAGTGGAGAAACTAGTCCCCACAGCATTGAAGCACCACTTTTTCAGGTTATTGGTGCTAAGATAATTGTTTGGGTCCACCTTTGATCAACACATATTTTAGGATTTTCTTAAAATTTGTTACTTTAACAGCTGGTCCCACTTCTACTGTACAGTGGATAAAAATCTGTCTTAGATTTTTCTAAGCATTTAAATTGGCTTGCAAGTTCTCTAAATTAATCTAATTTAAGAGTGAAAGAGGGAATGCTCTTATCTGCTCCCCTTATCTCCTGTGCAGATTCTATATTGGCAAAAGTTAGTAAAACTGTGCTTGCAAATTTGTCCATAAAGCAGTTGGTGTTGAGAGTTCAAAGGAGGAGGCAAAATTCAGGATAAAGAAATGCCAGGTCCAAATGCTGATATACCTGCTTGCACTGAGAAGCATCAAACCCAAAGAATTGCTAGACCTGGAATAAGAAGCTGGGAAGATTGAACCAGGACATTTCAGATGACAATTCAAAAATCACGTTTAACTCATGCTGCTGTTCAGGGAATACTCCAATAACATTAAAAAGGGAGCTGTTAATGCATGATGTACTCAACAGGACTGGCAGACCTTACCTCAAAATGCTTGGTTTCACTGGCATCTCTCCTGGTGCAATCATGTATTTTTGAGCAGTTTCCTCTTTGAGATTTTTGCTTGCTGTATGGTTGTTTGTTTTTTTCTGTGACACATTAACTTTCCTTCTCTGATCAGAGCCATTCTAGTCAGAGATAGACGTGGACCTTTGAGTATTTTTATTAAGGACAAGTTAGGGATGCTTTAATTGGGGTCATGTGCTTGTTTCAGAGGTCCTAAAAATTAAGGTCCTCTCTATTCTGGAAAGCTCAATTTCAGGCAGCTTTTTCACAGAGGCAGCTCCCAAAATTCTGTGTCTCCCAGCTATGTTTTTAAACAATTTACTGCCTTTGGGCCATGGAGAGCCAAGATTAGTACCAAATTTGGGGTATTCACTTCACTAAATTGTGAATGCCCTGAAGATTGCAGTGCTCGGATTTTTTTATAAATGACAGAATTCAGGATAATGACAATGTTGGTGGATATATCTCAACTGACTCACAGCACCATTCCACATTTGGATGCTGATTCAAGCTCCATCTCTAATTATAATGTCTCAAGGACTGTCCAAGTGCATTACCTCTTTCTGTTGCTGTACAGAATGTGTTGGGCTGTGTAATTCAGTCCAAGCCTCTGCTGCTCTTACAATGAGAGCATGAGCTGTAGTGTGAGCTGTGCAGAGATGATTTGGGGTTCTCCTGATCATTTCCGATGGTGTAACCATTTTCCCAAGGCCCAGAAAGACTGAGCAGAGATGCTGTCTTGGAATGGGCTTCTTTTTCTGTGATGATTCAGTTAAACCTATGGAACAGATGTATAGATGGACACACAGTGGTTTTGTGTTGGCTTGGTTTTTTTCCTTGCAAGACTTAATGCTTTCCCTTGTAAGTCAGGATCCTGCATGAGTTTGTTTCCCTGTTGAGTCATTTATGAATTTCAGCAACTGCACCTTGGCTCCTCCACATCTCCCCTTCACCAGCCTGTCTCTCCTCGCATTCCTGGTGTCATCCAGGCTCCTTCTGACCTTGTCTCCTTATAGTCCTGGTGTAGCTGACTACCCAGTTGGCTGTGCTCACAGCTTGCTGTCTGTGTTAAGGACAAAGTGCTGTCTTTTTACAGCTCGGTTTCTTTCCATAAAGTTAATCAAGCAGCCTTCCTTTTACAAGGCAGCAGACCCTTTGGAATTTCTTCCTTTTGGCATGCTGAAGATTCCCAATGCTGCCAGGTTTCCCCCAGGATAGAGAAGCTTCTTGACCTGGAGAAGAGCTGTTCCTTAACAAGGTACATGTATTGTGTCCTTGGAAAACTTCCTCTTCTCATTTAAACATGTTTTCATTTAAACATGTTGTCAGGGATATCTGTGTATTTCTATTAGACAGGAGTCCAAGCCATGAGGCTGGATCTAAACTTAGTCAGACTCTGAGGTTTCTTACAGTAGAGAGTATGAACTTGATGTGTGCTTTTTGGCTGGAGCCACTCTCCTGTCTGCACAGCCTAACACAAAAAGCATCACTGGGCTGTTGGGGAAGCTGCTGACACAACTGAGAAACTCAGTGGTAAAGGCTTGTCATCAAAATCAACAAACCTGAAGGCAAATGGGAACCTGGTGGTGTGAGTAATCATTACCCCTTGCCCAGCCACTTGGAGAAAACTTTCTCTTCTCAATAATCACCAGGTTTTATGAAAGAAAAAAATGAATTGCAGATGAAGCACAGAGCAAAATGTCCCTGCATTCCTCTTACTGGGGCAAAAGAAAAAAATCTCCTTCTTTGGGCTTAGTTTGTGCACGCCTTTGCTGTGTAGTGAGCTGCAAACGGTGGCCTCTCAGTTCATTAATTGACAAACACCATCCTCTAAACATTTCCAGGCACAGTCATTTTCTTTTCTCAGGTTTACTCAGTGGTTCTTACTGAGGTTTACATTTTTCCACGCATGTGCTGAGAATAAACTTGCCTCTACAATCTCACCTCTTGTGCTCTGAGAAATTTTGATAATGTAATTCATAAGCAGCTTCATTTTCTGTGTCTTTCTCTATTTGCAGCTCTCTTGGCTTTGGCTGTTTACTACTCCCTTTACAGAAAACTGCCCCATTTCCCAAATACCGCAGGACTTTCTGAACTGCAGCATTTCATTCCATTTGTCTCTCTTTTTAAGAGGCTGATCTGTCTTAAAGAAATTTTTCTCATTTAAAAATAATTTTGCTGTGGTTTTACAGTCAGCATGGTTCCCCCCAAAAGAAACAAAAAATCCCTGCAGGCCTATTTCTTCTCCTTCTCCCATGATTACACTGGTGTAAATGACACTGGTGCCAATGGAATTATTCCTGTTTTACACTAGTATAAAAGAGACCAAGTTCTGAAAGATGGGACATATTCAACATCTTCACAAAATCATACCAGGGACTGGGCAGAAGGGTATCTCCATCTATCAAAAGGGAACTCAAACTGCTCTTTCATCTTCAGTGTCTCAGATAGAGGAATGTAATCATCCACCAGGACACAACAACCCCCAGGGTGAAATCTAGCGATGCATTTAACATGGAGAAAAGGCAAAGGCAGCCCAACACGGCCCCTTAGGAATGGGCCCAAGGAATACAGTGTTCAGCTGAAATTAGTGTTACTATTTGCCTCATGGAAATGCTTGGGAAGCCCAGCCGAATTCAGGGCTCCAGCCTGCTAGAGCAGCTGCAGTGAGGGCAGTCTCTGTTCCCCAGCGCTCGCAGTCCCAGTGACAAACAGCAATCAGACCGCGGGCCAGCAAGAAGTGGAGCCAGGCAGAACTAAAATATCCCTGTTGGAGTGCGGTCCCATGAGGACAGTGTTATGTCTTACCAGAAACAAAGAGAAGAGCACATTTCCAGTCTCAAAGACTTCTCTGTCCCATTAAGGAAAGCTTCAGACTACAATTAGAAAAAAAACAAGAAAAAGAGACATAGCCACAGCGTGCCAGTTTGCATCCAAATGCAGCCTAGAAAAAGCAGTTGTGCTCCCAGGAGAAAGCTGCTAGCACCTTCTTGGACTGGTGGCTCCAGCCACTTCACTCAGGAGGGTGGGAATGTGACCCTGGAGAGAGACCATCCCTCCCCCAAACCCAGAGCCACTGGATAAATATTGACTCAGAGTGAGGAGTGGCTGAATCACTCCTTCCTGTCCTAACAAGGTGTTTCCCTCTGCCCAGCGAGTGTACAAGCCCACCCTGCACAGCCCAAAATATCAGACAGGAGTTGGTGGCCATGGTGATCAAAAGACATGGACTCAGACAGAGAGACAGAGCACCTCTGTTTGGGCAGGGCTGACGTGTTCGTTTGCTCTCAGAGTGGGCAAACGCCTCCTCCAATTAGTTATTCGGGAGGACACGTGGTGGGAAAGATGGATAGGTGGAGTCATGAGGAATTTGGAACCTCCTAGTGCAGTTTTTCTGTTCTTATCACATCTAACACCCCTCAAATTCTCTGACTGTTGTTCCACAGCTGTTGATGATGTGGTTTCATACACCAGTTAATGGTACAGCAAGGGCCTGTGTTCATAAAATCTCTGCCCCAAGAGGCACTGAAGTAAGTGAATTTGTAGAAAAGGGTTGGAAAAAGTCCAATTGTCTCAGTTGTCCAGCTGTTTCCAACTCAGGATTCAACCTGGGTTGGATGATTTGGATCATAACTTTAAATTTCTTCAGTTCATAATCCAAGGGTACTAAAGTAAAGCCCAGGAAAGACCTGGGAGCCAAATGGTAGTGACCACTGACTGGAGCTGTGAGTGGATGTCATGAAATTTTGGGTGGCTCCTAGCTTGTGTAATCCAACTGGATACAAGGGAAGGCTGAGTTCATTGTTGCAAGTACAGGTCTGGATTTCATTTCATGTCTGCTACAGATTTCCTAACTGGGTCACCATGCTAGCCTGGAACACAGGCATGATATGTTCCTCCTCCACTGAGATGTTACAGAGCTCAGGATTTGATAGTTTAAAAACTGGTTGAAGATCTCCCAGAAAAAGGATGCATAAGAAAAAGTGCATGATATGGATCTCTTTATATACGCTATGCTACCAAAAGTGTATTTATGTATTTCAAAACTGGGCACTGGGTTACATTTTCATTCCCCAGTACAAAGGCAAATACATTCCAAACAAAGCAATGTTGTTTCAACAAAGCAAGGGTTGAAATCTCTCCAGGGCTTCATTCTGTCTCATTTAGATCAGGCATAAGATCTTAAAGCAGAGTTTAGTGGTCGGCCGATCATGCTCCTCTGGGAAATGACAGAGTGGTAATTCAAAAGGGGTAGTGAAGTACAGCATTGTCTTGGTCTGCAGGACTGTTCTTCAATAAAACCAGCGTCTCACCCGGCTTACAGGAGAACATTTTGTTCCAAAGGAGCTGTGGCTCTTCAATAAACAAAAGAATTCACCTCCGGCTAGACTTGGGTGTAAAATGAAAATGTTATTGGAGACAAAATGTCTTTGTGAAGACAGCATTTCCATGATGCCTGCCACAACTGCCTGGGCATATCGAGCAGTTGACGTGAAAGAGGATAAAAGGTACATCTCCAAGGCATTGACTCCATGGGCACTTAAAACTTCTTTCAGGCTTGGGAAGTGGTTTCAGTCCAGGCTGGGAGCTCCGAGGAGGGGATAAGCAGCCTGGGTCTTGTCTGGCCTTGGGCTGGCACTCACCCTTTCTGTAGTAAAGATTCAGATTTGATCAGAAGTGAGTGGAATCTTTCAGGGCTTTCCTGAAAGCCTTTCCTTGGAGTAAACAAATTCTCCCACATCTGACACAAGAGATTGGGAAAGCATCCCAGAATATCTAAACACAAAAAAAGTATGAGATATTCCTCCTCCAGTCTGAAACTCCTGGTACACTCGGGAAAGTTCACAAACAGCAAAGGAGTCGTAGGGTCATTCAGGGAAATAATTCATGTCCAGACTGGCATAGCTCAGGTGCTCAGATATGGCTGTCTCCCACTCAGATTAACTCTCCAGAAAAGATATGGTCTCTGTGGTTCCTTAGTGTATGAAGATGATAAAAATCACCTCAGGCTGTGCAGTTTCAGGGGATTTTTGTTACAAGATTATTTTCCTAAAAATGGCACCATGCCTCTGGGGATGAAACATACTGGGAAATATATGAAAATTTAATCAATTACATGAGTTAGTTCTGACTTTTCTTGCATACTTACGGTAAGATCATTCCTTTGCCATCCTCACATCCTCACTGAGGGGCTCTTTATTGTACAGTTAAGGTGTCCACTTTTAGCTTGACAAGCAGGTCTTTGCCTTCAAACTCTTAGACAGAACAACAGCCAAGCTCATCTTGCAGAGACAGTCTTTTGTGGTGTGTCTAATCATGGCCTCCTACTCAGCCTTTATTTCACCTTAAAGTTGCTCGCTGAGAGGAACCAACAACCTTGGATCTGCTCTAGATGGGACAAGGGACTTTCTGCACTCTTTTCCACTGTCTCTTCCATTTAAGTAATGAGTTTATACAGCTTGAAAGATGGTACAAGATAAGGACTGCTAGACTACTGCTCTGCTATGTATACTCTAAGGCTTGGCAGAAACCTTGTGCTGGGGCAGCTGGATGGTAAATACCCAGGAGAATACAGAGTTCCTGTGTTTCAGAGAGGAACACAGGTGTGGCAAGCCTTTGAGAGAGACAAACCATCCAAAAGCACAGCATGGAAGAGGTTCAAGGTAACCCAGTCTGGATGTAGATTGTTTCATGAATCAGCCCAAGAAAAGCCATATGATGTCTGCAAAAGAGGCTTGTCCACTGCTGATGGACATTGTCCTTGCTGGACTCTCTGTAGCAACCTGAAATCTCATTGACTCATGTGAACCAAATTTCCAGACTTGACTCACTGGCTACTAAAACCATAAGATTGCATGGTGTGTCTCATATTTTTCCTGGGAAAAAAACCAGCAGGAAAATATAACTATCTTTGGTTAATTAACATCTGAATCTGCTTTGAAGCCTTCAGAGAATATATGTTAAGAAATTAAACTAATCTCAAACCAGCAAAGAAAAATAAACCTAAAATATCTGGACCATCAAGATTTGTTTCTATAAATGTTCCTGCTTGTCTCATCCTGAGGTGCTGGAGCGTGTCCAGGGAAGGACAACAGAGCTGGGGAAGGGTCTGGTTTGATGAGGAGCAGCTGAGGGAGCTGGGGGGCTCAGCCTGGAGAAAAGGAGGGTCAGGGGGGACCTTCTCACTCTCTACAACCCTCTGAAATAGGTTGTAGCCAAATGAGGGTTGGCCTCCCTTTCCAGGTGACAAAGAATAAGATGAGAGAAAATAACCTCAAGTTGTGCCAGGGGAGGTTTAGATTGGGTATTAAGAAAAATTTCTTCACTGAAAGGGTTGTCTAGCATTGGAGCATTGCCCAGGGAAGTGTTGGAATCATCATCCCTGGAAGTGTTCAAAAAATATCTAGATGTGGCACTTGGGGACATGGTTTAGTGATGAACCAGTCACTCTTAGAGTAATGGTTGCACTTGATGATCTTGGAAGTCTTTTGTAACCTTAATCATTCTATGATCCTTTGGTTTAAAGGTAAAAGATACACATCCTGTCTACTCTCTTTTGTATCTCTTAGTACCTGCTGAATGTTATGGGATCATGGATTTATTCTAGAGCCATGAGTGGCTGGAATTGCAATTGAAAAAGGTGCAAAGAGTAGGCACACAAGTGGTTTTAGAGAAAATGCTTCTGGCTGATCAGTATCAAAAATTCCCTGCACAATGCAAAACAAAACTGAGAAACTCATTGCTGTAGGAGTTAATTGCCAAAACCTTGCCAAAGGATGAGAAAAGGGGGAAGAAAAAAGAAAAGAAAAGAAACAGGAACAAGAAAATAATAAAAAAATTATGTGATGTTTAAAATGCCAATAAGACCATAATAGGGGCATTTAGAAAGACAATAGTACTTATTAGGAAAAGAAAACAAGACTCTCAGAAGAATTACACGTGTTGGAAAAGTTGTCTGTTTCAAAACAGGAAAAACCCTTTGGTGTAGCTAATGGCCAGATCTGAGAGGTAATTACACACAAGCTCTGTCAGCTGCAGTCCATGCAGTTGCAGTTCATTTTGAGCCTGATTTTAAATCAAATCTGTTTTCCTCCACCAAGGTGATTGTTGATAGTGTAAACATCTGTCCTGGGCAAAAAACCTGATTCATTAATGGAACATCAGGAAAATTTCGTACAATGGACTAAGGTATAGCTGTTATTGAAGATTTTTTGATACTTCCTTGGAGGCAGCATTTAGTGACCATTGACAGAGGCAAAATACAAGGCAGTCTGAACAAAATGGTCTGAACAATTATACCACTTTCTTCTTCTTCCTGTTTTTTTTGGCTCTCCAGAAGTAGTTGTCAGTCTTATTTTAGTTTCAGAGGACCCAAAAAGTCTCCCAAGCCACTTTGCCATCCTTACTAAGTTGCTGGGAAGGGAGCATATGTGGGTGGAGGAGATGTTCTTGTGTGGCCACGGGAGGGCTGGGCTGGCAGTCTCCTTACACACAACAGATTTTTCTGCTGTCCCTTTTTTCTTTGCTGCAAAGGGGAGGGAAAGAATCTTTCCCCAATTTAAGAAGTTGTGTTAACAGAAGCACAGGGCAAAGAAGCCATCAGAGGGCTGCATTGGCAATGCCAGTTGATGGGAAAGATGAGAGTGTCCTTTGCTCCTGGCTCTGTGATGGACTTCTGTCTAGGCATTTCATTTTTCATGTGCTTCAGTCTGGTCTCCAAAAAGTGCAGCCAGTGTGGGACTCGTCTGTGCAGTGCTTTGAGCACAGCAGGACAAATGTGTTAGGCAATGAGCACTGTCATGAGGAATTGCCTGATGCCCAACAATATTACCTCTCCAACGTGCCTACCTCCTCTTTTCCCATTCCCTCCCCACACTGAGATGTCAGGGCATCCTCAGGGACTCTTCTGTTTTTGGAAATAACAGGAGCTGCAGAGCACTTCAAAAAGTCTGGCTCTGTCCCTTAGGTGTCAAAGAAGGACCTCAGGTTCCTGGAAAATCTGGTCCCAAATGAATGTAAAAACACACATTTTGTCAGGAAGTGAATAAAATCTCACTGAAATTAAGCCAGGGACAAAGATGAAAAAGCAGATGGCCCATGACAAACTGTGAGAACAAATTTGTTCGCATGACATGGGAATAAGTATGTACTCATAACAGACTATTACTCAAGAAATTTTGAAAGAGCACAACTCCACAGGAGTCATAATGGGATTAGTCACATAAAGCTCAGTCCAGCTAAGCCTGGTCTACTGTACCTGAAAGAAGAGAAACAGACCCCAAAACAGACCACAATTGCAAAAAAAAATTAAAAAAAAAAAAATTACAAAGAGATGCACAAGTTTGTGAAGTCAGAAAAGCTTTTAAGTGAATTAAAATCTGTAGAGTAGATCATGGATTATTATTAGGCTGCTTAAAAAGCAAGAGGCCAGAGAAAAAAGCCTTGCTGAAATGACACAACCAGTTTGACAGCACAGAGACAGAGTTGGGGTGTTTTTGGTGAAATGTCATGGACCCTGGAAGACACTTTGCCATGTGCTCCATTACAGCATTGTTCTTGTAACCTACAATTATTTGCAATTATTTGCAAAATCCCTTTAAAAATAAGCCACAAATGGGAGTAATAAGGCTGATTTGGAATACTCTGATCTAGGGGTTTTTTTCCAAATCAATATTTTGCACAAAACTCCTAACTTGAACAGACATGTTTAATTACATAAGAAACACTTCTGTCATTAACGGGAGCATTATCTTGATATATAAAATATTTTGTGATTTTTCAACCTATGAAGAGAGGAGTGGGTTCCTAGGACACATATGTGATTTGCTTTATTTAAAAATAATTAACAATAAGCTTGCCTAATGCTTTTATGAATTTTCTGTGCATTTCTAAGCTGCTCACCCAAAATCAAATGAGTATTCAGAGCTAGTTTAGATGGATTAATTAGTTAAAGGCTAGACTAGAGCCAAAATAATATCTAGATCCAAATTGTGTTTCTGAGATCACATGCATGCAAACACCAATCCTGGAGTGCTCACACTGAGGCTTCTGTTCAGACCTACTCCACTGTCATGTCTCGTGGCCTCTTCACCCAAAGCAGTGACTTAATCCCTTCTAAACTTGCTTGAAACCCTTCTTGACTCAGCCTGGCAGTGGGAAGCAATGCCATTCCATCTGAATCAAACCTGAGCAGCACAGGAGGGCTTGCTTCAGATTCAGGTCCCAAAGATGGGTTTTGTCCGTGCAAAGGCAGCGCCGCCCTCAGTGACGCACATGCTGCTCTTAGGCTTTCATTTACCACAAGCTGTTGGGACTTGAGTTTCACTTCTCACCAGAAAGCGGAGGCAGGAGTATATTTAGACTTTCTTGGGAAGCAGCTGCGAAGTGCAGGGGGAGCACAGACGCACTCAGTCCCGCAGGCACACACAGACACCGACAGCTTTAGAGCAGCTGCATAAACCTGAGCAAAAAGGACAAAGCACAGAGGCCTCCTGCAGGTCACTGCCTCATCAAAGAGGCTCATTTCAACATCTCAGTAGCCTTATCACTGAATCACATTATCACGGGATCATAGAACAATTTGGGATGGAAGGAAGTTAAAGATTTTCTCATTCCAGCCTCTCTGCTCATTGCAGGGACACCTTCCACCAGACCAGGTTGCTCAAAGTCACATACAATATGGCTTTGAACATTTGCAGGGAAGGCACATTTTCTCTGAGCAACCTGTTCCAGTGCCTCACTAGCCTCTGAGTAAAAACTTTCTTCTGATGCTGAGTCTGAATCTCTCTTCTTTTAGTTTAAAATTACTCCCCCTTTTTCTATCACTATCTTCCTTCTTTAAAAGTTGTTCTGCCTCGTTTTTATATGCCCCCTTGAAGTACTGGTTATTTAAATAAATTAAGTATTGGCACTGTTGAAATAGATTCCATATTCAGTCTGACTCACTTGAAAGATTATCACCTTCTCAACCACAAGCTCATTCATTGAAGCTCTCTGGGGGCTTTTACTCTCCTGTGTCTTAAACCTTCTCTCTATGGTTTTGTGCTTTCCATAGGAACACATAGGCAGCATTAGCTATCTGCTATTGGGATTTGATAGGAAATTGGTGGTGCCAAGAGGATGGAGCCAAGCTCTAGTCTGTGTGCTCAGCAGCACAGGACAAGTGGCAGTGGGCAGGAGCTGATGCCCAGGAAGTTCCACCTGACAATGAGGAAGAACTTCTTTCCTGGACAGTGACCAAACACTGGAACAGATTGTTCAGGGAGAGTGGGGAGTCTGCCTCATTGGGGATATTCCAGAAATGTCTGGACACAATCCTGTGCCCTGTGCTCTGGGATGGCCCTGCTGGAGTGGAAGGCACAGACAGGATGACCCTGCTGTTGCCCCTTCCAGCCTGATCCAATCTGTGGTTCTGTGAAATTACTTGCTACATCTACCTATAAAGTGAGGAATCCAGCTCACCCAGCTTCAGTCATTTGGAAGATACTCAGCTCATCTAAGGTAGTTGACTTACCAGAAGTCCTGGGTGGGGAGAGATGCTTCAGAGCATGATCCTTCACCCCACTTAGGGACTTGATAGCTTGGAATGGCTTTACCCCAGAAGTGCTTCTTTCTTGATTGGAGCCAAGATGACGGCCTCACGCTAATGCCAGCTGAAGGGCTAATGTTAGATGAGCTGAATCTGTGGAAAGTCATGCTCCTGCTTTTCCCTCAAGGTTTCTTCTGCACAGACCTTTCCCTTGTTAGTTGACAATAGACTAAGAAATCAGTTTGCAGCAATTTGGCTGCAAGGCAGATAAAATCAGTAGTCAAACAAAAGCAGCTTAGATAGCCAAGACTGACTCTAAAGTTAAATACATGATCTTCTTCTACAGCTGAATGCATTTAAAATAACTTTAGTTTGCCATTCTCACAGGGCAGACCATTAATCTTTTGGTAACATCTATCATCATGAGCAGCACAAGTACCAGGAAATCCCCTCCTGGAGGTGCTGCTCTGATACTTCTCATTACTGAATTACCTGCCCTATATACAGTCCCATGAATTTTGGACACCCTGAGATCCTCTTGGAGGTGGCAGAGCAGAAGTGTTCCCTCCTATCTGCAAATAGATAAAACAAGGATGTACAATGGCATTCCCTTGGGGAGATCCATAGTACATCAGCAGGGTAGGGAATGTTTTTAAGCTGGGCAGTCATTTTTATGCACTGGTACAGTTCTCTTTTGTAATGTAGGCATTTTCAGATCATGACAGCCACATCCAATTTAGTTATCCAACATTATTCTCAGCAAAGTGATAAGGACAAATCTCTCATTCTAGCAATAAAAAAAGCTGATGCTCAACTTATTTAATACACTGAATGTGAAGAAAGGCTTGGGAAATAGATAAGATGTAGACAGCTATGCTGTAGACTGTGGCTGTGTATAGACAGACAAGCCAAAGATGACTTGGGGGAATGGCATGAAGCTGTATCAGGGGGGTTTATGTTGAATATTAGGAAAGGTTTCTTCACCCAGAGGGTGTCTGGGCACTGGAACAGGCTCCCCAGGGAAGTGGTCATGGCACCAAGCCTGGTAGAGCTCAAGGAAAACTACAACACGTCTCAGAGACATGGTGTGATTTTTGGGGTGGACCTGTACAGGACCAGGATTTGGACTCAGTGAGCCTTGTAGGTCCCTTCCAACTCTGGATATTCTGTGATTCTGTGACTGGAATTCCATCTCAGTAAAATAATCCTCCTGAAGGATGAGGCAAAGCTGCCTCTGCACTCAGTATAGAAGAAGTGATTCCTGAGGCTTCTCAGAGAGGTACATCTTATGTATCTAAGCCTTCATTTAGGGGGCTTCCCCTCCATACACAGCATGGAAAATGCAGGGACTTCCATGGAATTTCTTCACCAAACACTTTAAGTTCAGTTGTTTAGATGAAGTTGATCCCAGCCCAGGGTTTCTGAGCCATGGATTCACTCCCCCAACTGGTGATATAAATTTTCTTCTAAGCTACAAACTTGCCTTGAACAGTCTTTGCATGTGGGAGTAGGCTACAGCATCCACCCAGCTTCTGTAGACTGGGTATACTGGGGGATGCTGAATGACCAGGAACAGGTGGGCTGATATCTTTAGGGAAGGTAACTGTACTTGTCTGAGCACTCTGTGTTCAACATCTCTCTTCTCTGCAGGCATCCATCCAGCCCCACTTAGTTCCAGCTCTGTCTAGATGTGGATTGAACACCCCCAGCAGTGACAGTGAACCTGGATGCTCCAGTTAAGACTCTCATTCTGTGAGGGCTGTACAAAAAAAGTGGAAATAACCAAATACCAAAGTTATGATGAGTTGCAATGAGGGAAAAAATACCAGCATTAGAGAAAAGGAAATAAAGAGAATCATCCTGTTGTATCTGATAGAGAACAGTAGTTGCTTGCTCCATGCTTCATCCTACTCAGAACTCCCATATAACTGGGCTTTCTCAAACACGCCCCAGAAGTTTTGACCTTGGAGAAAAAATTGTTGACACTGCTTTGGGCAGGGTTTGTGACTGGGCAGTCTGCAGAGGTCCCTTCCAGCCTCAGTGATGCTGTGATTCTGCAGTCTTTGGATGCTGAGCAGCTGGGTCAGACCCATCCCAACCATCAGTCACTCTGGGTTCTATGATCTGAGCATTGCAACAGCTCCCACATGTCCTGCATGCACAAGGATCCATGTGCAGGTGTCCAGACACCCATGTGGAATTTCTTAGATGGAAGCGTGGGAGCCTGATCAAGCTGAGCAAGTTGTGTCTAAAGGCTGCAGCCGTTAGGGTATAAATAAATCTTAAAGGGGGATTAGGGAAAAAACAAAGCTGTGGCTTCTGATAGGGAAACCACACTGATAGGGAAGGTGTCAGCCAAACAGAAGAGCCTTTGGTGTCCAGATTTTTGCCTCTATCTTTGTCTGTATGAGTTGCTATTCTTGGTATATTAACCCCAGTATCTCTGACTATTTAAGAATCATTTGTGACAGTTATTTTCCACAGTGCTAAACCAGATTACATCAAGGTTTGTCAAGCTTCCTCTGCTCCCTAATGTATGGAAAAACATTACACTTAATTTGGTTTGCTCAGGCAGTGTGGACAGGGATTAGCCACACTATATATGGACCATAAACACTGTTCTGGTTAACACCACAGTGCAGCCAAACCTGAAACTTTCATCTCAGTCCTTGCAAACTTTGGTGGTTTGGATGGGAAAGGAACCTGTAGTTGAGCTGTGCTATATTTTTGTTTTTGTTTTGAAAAACCAGAGGCAAATCAATAGCACTTTGGAAGCCCAAAATCCAGCATCCTCAGCCCATCTCCAGTGGGTAGGGGGCGAGTGCCTGTGTAGGCAGGGACTTGTATTGGGAAGAAAGCCAATAAACAAAGGAAGGAAACCATTTCAAGGAACCTGCAGTAACTCTCTATAAAAATCTCAGGAACATAAAGGCAGACTCAATTTTGTGTCATAATCCCCTCCAAGTAACATGTGTGTCTGGTTAAGAGCAACATAGTAGTCCCATGTGGGACAAAGATGGACTTTTTCTGGCTGCATGTCCAGCTGGTTTGGTATTAGGAATGACACGGAAAAACCTTTGCTTTTGAGTCAGAATTTCAGTTTGCTATCTGGAATACCAAAGCAGCCAGTACTAAAAATGGGCTTCTCACATCAGATTTTTTAGATGCCAGAAATAATAATAGCACAGTGTTAACACCTCAGTACTTGGCTTTCTCTAGGTTATTTTAACCTAGATAAATTTATTAATTTGTGTCTTTGTATCCACAGCAGTGCCTTAAAATTTGTACTTAATTGCAGCAAAAGTAGGTTTAAAATCCATCTCTCTTACACTGACCACTCCTGTAGCATATCACCACCTTTTGTATGTGTTCCCAATGCTAAAATAAAGATGTACAGTGTGATATAGTAATTCCACATATACAAATCTTTGAGGCTGTTGAAAAGGTAAGATTTCCTATTATATTTCTGGCTTTCAGAATGATTGTAAAAATAGGATCATCCTTAGCATAAGGTATTTAGCAACTGGGCACAGTGGGTAGAGCACCCTAGACCATCATGTGGCTCTCTAAGCTTCTTTATATCGTCCAGAGGCTGCTCTTTCTTCCTATGCTGTATCTGATGGACTCAGTCCAAGCAAGAATGCTTCTAGTGACTTTAGTGGACATTGGATTAGGTCCAGTGAACTACTTCCAAGAGGGCATAAATGCCATTCTGAGATTCCCAGTGTCAACAATTTATTTCTGTTTCTTCTTTTTTGATTTCCATATCTGAAGTTGCTGAAGGGATCTAGGCAGGAGTATAGATTAAACTTTGATTGTGTGAACTCTGCCATGTTCCACACATTAAAAAAAAAAAATAAAAAAATTAAGGGTCTAAGCCATTAAGTCTAGCACTTATTCTGTCTGGTGTTTAGCTGTCTGTTCAAACCAAAATGCTGAAAATTGGGACCCTCTGTAAAGCAGCAATTAACTTCAGCTCTGGCAGAAGCCATCTAGTCCTCCCATCTACACAGGACATCTGAGTCACTTAGAACATTAACATGGTTCATGACTGGCCAGGAAAACAAGCAGGTAATTCACCAGCTAATTCATAGCTATGAGATGCCAACCAGAAAAATGCACAGGCCTGTCCACAGGCTTTATGAAGAATGAGAGTGGAAAGATAATTTACTTTTATAATATTTAGTTCATGCTAACCTACAATAGGCTCTTGTCTTAGATTACATCTGTTCTTTTCTAATGGGCTTACAGAGAGTATCACTGCCAGGAGGTGAAATTTCCCCTTCCATCAAAGAAGGCTTGGTCCCATTGAGGGAACAGCAGGCAACAGACTGTAAGTACATGTGTGAATCAAGGCTCATGGTGTATCTTCCTTACAGATTCAGATCCTTGCACTCCTGATGCTCCACCTGCTGCCACTTCACCACCAACTTCTGAAGAGCCTGGACCTTTCACAGCTCCAGCATCACCCTCCTGTTCCTCTGACACTGGTACTGCATCATTTTCACCACCGTTACCTGCGTGTGTTGCAGCCTTACATCCAAAACCACCTCCTATTTCACCATCAACATCCACTTCTGCTACCACTGTTCACCCTGGACTTCCTTCCCTTCCTGCCCCATCTGCCTCTACTCCATCCCTGCACCCTGGGATTTATCTGCCGGTTGTCCCACCCAGTGGTGCCACCCACCTCATCAACTGGCTGCCCTTCCTCGCCTCAGCGACACTCGCCACCATTCAAGGCAAGGAGGAAGACCAGCCACCCATAAGCACAGGCTCCCTGGAAGGCATGAAGCCCTGCAGCAGCCCAGCCCCACAGCCCTCCCAAGAGGAAAATGCCCAAGCAGCACCTATGGGAAGCAGCGTTCCGGGGGCTGCATCCCCACCACCGGCTGCCCAGGCCGTGCCCGCGGGCTCCGAGGCATCAGCGAATGTGAGCGACATCCTGGCAGAGCTGCGGACCATGAACAGCCACCTCTCCACTATTGCCCGAGCCCTGACCCAGCTGGCATCGTCCCTGGCACCCCAACAGGATGCAGGTGGCACCCCACCTCCTTAGTGCCAGATTTCACAGGGAATGGTATTTCCCAGAGGAAAGGGACCCTCCCCAAACCTGCCCATACCATAGGAGTGAATTCACTGCAGTCACAGACACCGACTGTGTCTCCCCAGTGGGTTTTTCTGTTTGTTTGTTTGTTTGTCCCTTGTAAATGGCTGCATATATTAAAAAATAGTTTTGTGGTCTTGTTAATAAAATTGTTTATATTTCTCGTGTTCCTGTCAGATGTGTTCCCTCTCCTCCTCTCACCCATTAACCACACACGAGCACTGGTAGGAGCGGGTGAGGTCTCACTCAGAAAATGCTGGGAATCTGAAGTGGTGAGAAGCTGCCCACGAGAAAATGCTCGAGGAGGTGACAAAACCACTCTGGGCAGTGTGGGGGGACACAGAAAGGAAAAGGCACAATGGGACTCTGAAAAATTTTCCTGTTTATCCCCATCCATGTTGACTGGCACAGCTCTGTTGAAATTGGAGCCCTTCCCAATGCACTAAATCTCTGGGGTAATTGTAACTACCAGTGCAGGTACAAGCCATGATAAATTGTTCAGAATACAAAGCAGGGTAGTTGTCTAAGCAGCACTGGGGCTGAACAGCTACCAAACAGCCTCGTCCACCTCCTGCCCTCCAACAGAGAGAGAAGTGAAGGTGCTTAGCTCAAGTCAATCTGTCTTATTTGCCAGTGGTGTCTGGAGTTCTTCTAGGGCATAAACAGAGCACGCTAATTTACAACAATTAGCCCAGCACATGTAGATAAATCCTGATATTTCACAGTCTTTCCCTATTGCCAAGGTGCAGCAGCTTGCCCAAAGGTGGCATTGAAGGTGTGAAACCTTAAACAATTCTCTTGGTAGGAGAAAAACCTCTTGGACATGAATTCAGCATTTGCTCCACCCAGTTGTGTGACCTGTAGAACAGCTGGTAAGGTACCAGGTGGAGGCACCAGAGCTGGGAGATGAAGATTGGAATGTGCTTGGAGCTGTGGAAGAGCCCCTGGAAAGAGAACTAACAGCTCTTGCAGAGCTGCTTTGTGCATCTCAGCCACAGTCTGCCCATAGTGCAAACAGCCAGACAAGGTTGTCCCTGTCCACAGTGTCCCTGATCTTTAAGGTCCCTTCCAACCCAAATCATTCTATGATTTTATGAACCATCAGTCAAAATATCTTTTCCCAAAGGTGGGCCAAGCACAGTCCTGGTGGAGGCTGAGCCAGGCCGTGCTGCTGCTCTGCCTTTCATCCCAGTGGATTAAACCAAAACACATGCTCATGGCAAACAGAAGAAAATAAAGGTCTCTGTGAAGCTGTGTATGATCTCGCCGTAATTTAGCTACACAGCCCTCAGATATCAGGATCTGAGGCCATCACTAGGAAAATCCCAGACAAACAGACAGATCACTAGATAAGATTAAAGAGGAAGTATTCTGTCTATTTGCAAATATTTCTGTAACAGATGAGCCTAAGCCACAAAGATTGAATCAATATACAAACTTCCCCAAAGCTCAGGTGTATTTGAATTTGAGGTTTTGGTTACTGCATATGTATTTATATATAAACTTACCTATATTTTTTGAGTCTGTGCCTGAAAGACAAAGGAATTGTCCTGCCCAATTGTGGTTTTTTTTCTACTTGGATCAGACATTTTTTCTTCTGCAAAAAGGTGAAAAAAACCCCCTGCCATTTCATAGATGTCCTAGACTATCTTTTACATTTATGTTTAAATATGCATTTTAATGAAAGGAGATAAAAGGAGTGTCTTTTAAACATTCTGGCTTTTTGTTTGTCCATTGCAGTTTCCTTAGACTGAAAAAGCAAAAATAAAGGAAGTTTATCACTTTTCCTCCTTTCATTATGAAATATACAACAGGAAACAAGAGAAACCTCTATGATAAAATAAATTCAAAGGAATATTTTTCATTTTTACCATCTTTCCCTCTTTCATCTTAGCATAACTAGTAAATAAATAGCATATTCTCCCATTGTTGATAGTTTTTCTTGATTGATCCTGCTGTTTTCCAGTGGTTACCTTTCATGGCATAATATTGATGAAAATGTCACTAGAGTTTTCTAGATCTGTGCAAGCCATGCCATAAATTGAGAAAATCTTACTGAGCAGCTGCTGATGCTTTACCAAGCAAGGTTAGATCTGACTTCATTTAGGTGCGGGGATTTGAGAAGAGTTTCCATGGCATGAAAATCCAGAAAAAGCTCGAAAATGTTGCCTATATTCAGCTGTGAAGGCAGCAGTGTTCTTCATTCTCAAAGATGCTATGAGTATAATCCAGCTGGCAGGGAGGGAAACCTGCTATTCCTGAGCCTCTTCCTAAAGGAACAAGATTTCTCTGGTGGCACAGCCAAAGATATTAGATGCTGAACACCTTTGCAGTCTAAACTCTGAGCTGTCTGGTCCTGCAGCACCCTGACAACAAAGCTGGACCAGAGCCTGTAGCCACAAGTAGCAGCTTTTGGATTGATTTGGTAACCACTGCTGGCCTTCACAGGGCACAGTGACTGGCTGTGGGGCCAGTGGGGCAGACAGAGGCTGTCTGTGGGCAGGAGCAATCCCTGCACTCTGAGCCAGCATGAGCCCAGCCAGGGCTCTTCTGATGCCACAGGTCCTCATCTGCAGAGTCTTCTGCAGGGTTTGTGCCCGGCCCATGCGAGTTAAAACCCAGCTCAGGTTGGTATGGGCAGCCCCACCATAGCACAAAAGAGCTCCACTGCTGTGCTAAGAGGGGGTCCTGCCCACAGGTTCCTCATTCAGCAAAGTGCATTGTTCCCTGCTCAGTGTGTTCAACACTCATGTCCTTTGGGAATTACTCCCTCAACTTCATTAAACCACTTAAACACTGCAAGAAAAAAGTGGTTGTTCTGACTGCATTGCTTTGCTGGCAAAAGTTTGACTCTATCTCAGGTTTTGGTTGCTCTTCTTGGCTCTCATCTGTCCCCATCCCCATCCATCTTGGTGCTACCAGCCTGGCTGCAGCTCTGTGTGTGCTCAGCAGTTTTACTGGCACTGCTGAGCTGCTGCTCCACATGTGCTATGCTGCCAGTCAAAAGCTGGAGTGCTTACAACAAAAAAGTCTCCTAAAGCCCCTAAAAGTGGCAGCAGAATGGCTGAAGAAAGACAGAAACCCCAGTAGAGCTGGCACTGTGTCCCCATAGTTCCTCAGCACCTGTGGAGATGACAAGCCCAGGTTGCTTTGAGGTGTCACAGCCACACAACCTATGGCAAAGAGCTGAAGAGACTTTCTTCTCTAAATTATTCATTTTGATTCTGCTCAAGGCATGAGGGGCTGAAAGTTACAGTGCCTTGTTGAGTGCTCAAAGTTCTGCGTAGAAATAACCTCATCATTTCATACTCCAGGGGCTGTTAAAATATTAAGTGACATCTTCAGTTGCTCCTTCTTCCTCTTCCACAGCCTTGTTATTTTTCAAGGCAATAATTTATAGGAAAAGATTTATTTAAAAATTGACAGATGCTGCTTTGCTTTTCTACTAAAAAACGCTGAAACACTCTGCATGAAAAAATGTAAAGCCTGGAGTTGGCATTTCTCTGGATGAGAAATGTAAAGGTGGTTGTTAGAGTCAGTATTGTGATCAACACAAGCCCTTGTGGCCTCCCTATCAAAATCCCAAACACATTGATCCACACTGATCTCATCTTTCACTGTTTCTTTCTGAACAAATGTTGAAGGTGGATTTCAAGTCACCACACCTGAATCATCTAAACCTTGGGTTTGTAACTCCTCTAGAGCCATGGGCTTTCAGTGTGCTGCTCATCTCAGCCTAAAAAAGGTATTTAAAATAGGCAGGAAGGCTTTTGACTTCTGGTAATGCCCATGGCTCTCCCCAGACTATAACTGACTCGTGTAAGCCAGATGCTTGCCTTCTAGGTGGCTGGAAGTAAATGAAATAAATCCTGTGTTGGTAATTGCAGTTCATTTTAAACCGGTGAAACATTAATATATCACATTTATTTGAATCACAATAGAAGTGTGAGGAACAGGAAGAGGGGAAATGGGAGCTCAGGAGAATAGGACTGACAGTAAAACTGGAATCCCCCTCAAAATATCTAGCTCCAGCCCCATGCCAGGAGTTATCCTGTGCCAGGAGAGCACCCAGAGGAACACCCAGGTCATTCCATTCTCCCAGAGGGTTAACTCCTCAGGATGTGGATCTGAAAGCTAAGCAACTTCATGGGGTTTGAGTGATGTACTCAGTGTCTGCTACTCCAGCAGGAATTATTTAAGGAGGCAGCAGGCTATACAATATTGTACTACTCTGCAACTCAAGAAGGTGGGAGAAATCACAGGTTTACCCATGAGAAATAGGAAGCCGGGTGGTTTTTCACTTTGTTTTCTCTAGCACACATTGTTCTTCCTATATTTGTACACACATTCAATGTAATGACACTCAAATCTCCCAGTAAAAATAATTTATAAAGAATCATTGCTGGGGAGTGCATTCCTTCCCATTAGCCCAGCTGTGAGCTGGCAGCTCAGAGCCTGGGAGTGAGCTCCCTCCTCCACACGTGAGGGGACATTTTTACATCACACATTTTTACATCACAGCTCTGTCTGGGAAGCACAAATCAGGTACCCTCTGCCAGATGCTCCTGTGGACACCCATCTCTGCCCACAAAGCCATAGGGTCTATGCCTCCAGCTTCCTCCCAGACCTTTCACTACAGCATTTTGAAGAGTTTTTTGAGTTTCTGTTCAATTTGTTTCAATCTGTGAGCAACAAACCAGGACACCTGTGCCAGGGACTGGCTGCACCCATAACCACAGAGCTTTATCCTGAGCCCACAGCTGCCAGCCTGATGAGAGATCCTCTTTGGATGCCACAGGCAGAAGGTGCTGCACCACCAGTGTGGGCACAGAAACCCTGATTGTCCCTGTCCTGGGCTGTGGGTGCAGTGGCTGTGCTTGGGAAAGGACGACTGAATTACCCAGCCAGAGTCAAAAGCCACATACCCCATGGGCTGGGGAGCCTCTGCTCACATCACCAAGGATTCAATAGAAATGCAGGGTCTGCCCAGCCCCAGCTGGCTGTGGAGCCCACTGTGCCAGAGGAGCACTGAGGCAGGCAGCACTGCTCCCAGAGTGCACAGGAGCTGAACAAACCTAGATGAGGATCCTACCAAACCATGGCTGAGCTGAGATTTTGAAAGTTAAAAAGCACCATATTTTGTGCTTGCTCAGGTGTTTCTGGTCATCTCCCACATGGAATTTTTCTTCATCTTGACAGACATTGGAACCCTGCTTTTGGCTAGCCATAGTTATGCTGTAGGACATGAAGAAATAAAATAAAATAAAATACTGGTCTTACAGGAAATAAAGGTGACATACTGTGGGCTTTCAGTTGTCATAGAATCATGGAACAGTTTGGCTTGGAAGGAACCTTAAAGATCAGCCAGTTCCAATTCCCTGTCATGGGCAGGGACACCTTCCATGAAATCAGGTTGCGTAGAGCCCCATCCAGTCTGTCATGAAGGGATGAGTCTCTGTCCTTTCTCCTGGGCATGCCAGGACTGCAGCACTGAGCAAAGGTGTCCATCTGCTCCTCTATAACTCTGATTGCTCTCTGACCCCTGCATTTTACACCAAACCTTTACATTTTCAGAGCAAGGAGTAGGTTTTTGTTATACCATCATGCAAAGCTTGCATGGGATTTTAAACACCACAAGAGTACAAGATAATTATTAATAGCAAACGATATCATGAAACTGAAATCTTCCTCTCAACAAAGAGGAATTCAGTTATGTAGAAGTTGCAGACAGAAGTGCACCACAACCCCCTGCCAGGTTCTGCTGTAGACTCTCTAAAATAAGCCAGGCTGAAACAGCAACTTCTCACTACTGCTTTTCCTTGTGGAAGTGGTTCCCAGACACTAGCTGAACATCATATAATGTCAACATCTGATTTGATGCACATCGTTCCCATCTACCACTCAGCCTGGCTTCCCATTTATCTTGAGCTTTGGCTGAAATCTCATTTTATTCAGAGACTGTTCTTACTGGAACAGCCTCTTGAAGAGCTTATTACTTATAACTGTAATTTAAAACATATTTTGAACAGAAAATTGTGGATTTCCATGAGCTGAAGCCCTTGGTGATTCATGGTGATAGTAACAAATTGTTTTTGTCACAAAATGAAAATAAGAGGCTTTTGAAAAAGTAAGAAAAATGCCAAAGACTGTTTCTATTTCTTAATATTTATTTTATTAAAGGTATCAAGCCACGCCAGTAGTTCAAGAAATAATTGAAGCATTTTGCTTTGCTACTTTACCCATTTCCTCAAATTTTCTGGACAGTATTTTGGGTCAATAGAAAATGACATTTCTTTTTCCCATCAGCAGAATCATCAGATACTCATGTGGGTCTGCTAGGAGAGCACAGTGGATTCTGAGTTTAACCTGGCTATCTGTGAGTGGAAATCAAAACCCCACAGCTTCTCCCAGACTCTTCAAAGTAGTGAAAGTGCTGGTGACACCAGTGTGGTGTCCCACGGTCCATGATGTCTGTCACCAGTGAGGTGGAAACGGCTCTATCCCCAGCCTTGATGGAGAAGGGAACTCACAGGCCTTTGAAATATAAATTTCCATGGGACTTTGAGCTTAGATTGACCAACCAGGGCAGTTTGATCTGTTCCAGGTGGGATCTGGCTCTATGTGTTTTAGTAAATGGTGGTAGACATTGAGCTTTTCAAGCCAACGGACAAGTGATTAAAGCTTCCAGGGGCTTATTCATTTCTTCCGTATAAAATAAGGCAATTTGCACATTTAATGTTAATTCTGTATTGACTATCACTCTTGGGAGGTAAGGATGTCATTATTTTTTAAACACACAGGGCTTTACTCAATCAGACTCATTTGTTTCCTCTGATGGAAGAAAAGGGCCTGAGGTGGAGAGAAGTTAAGAGCTGACTAGGAGGTTTTAACTGAAGTAGTGGGATGAACGTGAGCCAAGGAAAATTTAGGCTGCACATCAGGAAAATTTTCCTAACAACGAGGTCTATTACTACGTGGAATGGTACCCCTAGGGAAAAAGGGGAAGCTGACTAGACAAAGAAATGAAGAACACATTGTAGGGGGCAACCTTTAAACAGTTGGGGAATGGACCAAGTGACCTAAGTGCATTTTCCATCTCTAATTTCTCTGACTCAATCATTGCAAGTGTATGGTGTAGAGTATATGACTCCTGTTCTCTGCCACATCAATGCTGCTTGGGAACACTGCCCACACAGCCAGTCCTTAAGATGCAAAGGACAGCAGAGCTCCCACCTCCAGGCTACTTCACTGAGGTGTGCCAGCCACAGGCTTCTCTTTCTGGGACCTTTGGCTACCCAGGTACCACAGGGTGCATGGACCCAGATCCTTTTTAACCGGCCCTTGTCATTCTTCAACTTCAGTTTTCTTTGTCTTCTCCCCCCGCCCCGTCCACCCCCCAAGTTTCTTTCTCTTCTATGGCAAAGATTTTCATGATCAGAAATCAATAATACCTTGGTCAAAGCAAATGTGACTCCTAGTAATGAGGAAGAATCATTCTTCTTATCCCTGAACCCTGTATGCTTAAACATCAATGGTCTTCTGGTAGAGTTCTTCAAAATTTTTGTATAAATTGTTTTAAGAAAAAAAGTTGATTTACTAGCAGCCATAAATTTCTGCAGGAAGGGCCAGTTTCATTTCAAGTTCACCCATAGTTTCAAGGTGTTCACACTCCAAATGACATCTTCTGTCATTTTTAAAAATTGAATATCATAAAGATGGTTTGGTCTGGTTTGGTTTGGTTTGGTCTGGTTTGGTTAAAAAAAAATAGTTTGTCTTTTCAAATTCTAATTAGAGTAAATTGAAAAGAACTCTTGCTATAGTTCAAGGAGCTGATTATTTTTTCCTCCCAGAAGAATGGTTTAATATGTTCAAACTACAGTGAGTTTTGTGTCTGAGTATTTTTATCTCCTTAAAAAATAAAATTCAAAATATCAACAGTTTCTTAGAAGAGAAAAATACCTCCCTCTTTGGCTTATTTATTGTTTGAGCAGGAATTGGTTGAAAATATAGGCAAGATAATGAAAGGCCTTTTTTTTCTGTGCCTTTGCTGGAAAACCTGTATTTATTCTTAGTTTAAATATGGCCCTGAAAACACATGTTTTGAAAAAATAATAGTCCTGTTATAAGACAAATTCAGTGTACCATGAGTAAGGCTGGAGGAGCTGTGTAACTTTCTGACACAGACTTCATTTGTGCAAGCTGGAGTTAGTTTTTCTTTTTGTCAGCCTCAGCAGTTTTTATCTCTGCAGTCTCAGTTCACATCTCTTTCCTCTCTGTGCGAGGTGTGTCCGTGAATGCAGGGACATCTAACAATGAAAGAGCAGCTTCAGCCAAGAGAAGAGCAAACCAGCTCTGTGTTCACTGAGAGCTGACTGCAGAACATAAAAATAGATCTGAAAATGTGAAGAAGAAATAGTTGGGAAAAAAAATTCTAGACAAAGTGTTTACTTCTACATGTCAAAAAAAAAACCAACCCAAAACAATACAGAAAAAGCAAAAAACCAATGGAGTCATTGAAGTAATGACTTTAGAAAATGCACTGGGACAAGACAGGACAAATATCACTTACAGGGGAAAAAAATGTCAGTGTCCTGTCCATGTCAGTAACACCTCTACCAACAGCACTTTCGTTTTACCAGTTCCTGTCTAGCCAGGAACTAATTTCTTTACAGTTACTGAAGCAGAGTAACCACAAATCAAACAGTAGGAAAATGATAACCTGCTGAACTCCATAGAGGCCTCTTGGCTGGGTTTGGTGACATCTGAACTATGCTTAGACAGTTGTGAAATGTCTAACGTGGGGCAGTCAATCAGACTTTGCCCCTGAACTTGTCATTTTGTCAGGCAAAGTGGGAATAAAAAAAAAAAAAACAAAAACCCACAAATATTTAGAAAAGTCAGAACTGCTAAAAATTATTTATGAGAAAAAGTTGGATATTTCTTGGAAGGTGACACTAGAATCCTTTAATATATTATGAGAATATAAAGCATGAAGGGGAGTATAAAGTGCAGGGAGAGACCCTGTTTGCAGGAGTTTTTCAAAGTAATGTTCCATTGGCTCAGGCTACACCTCACTGAAATGAAACTTAACAGGCCAATAAATACAGCACTGCTGAGCAAAAAGAAGAAGAAATCGTACTAAACTCTGATTATGCTGACATCAGCTGGCCTATAAATTATTGTCCAATAAAAAACTATCAAGATGTGAACAAAAATATCCCAGATATGCATTCTGGAAAGAAAAAATAGTTTGGATATATTCCAGGACAATAATTCATATATATATGCATAGTATTGTGTTCATGTAAAGATCTATTTCATCAGCTTCATTTTTAGGCTTTTTTTTACACTCACTCTTCTGCAATGAACAGAGATATCTTAACCCACACCAGGTTTCTCAGAGCCTGTCCAACTTGACCTTCAGTGTTTCCAGGGACAGGGCTCCTGTCTGGGAGTCTGTCCCACCTCTCTGGGCACCTCTCTGGGCAGTCTCTTCAGGGTTTCACCACCCTCCTCATAAAAAATTTCTTTCTTATATCTAATTTGGATCTGCTCTCTTTTATTTTAAACCCATTATCCCTTGTATTGCTACTGCCTCCATCTTTCTTTAAAGCCACCTTTAAGTATTGAAAGGCCGTTAATGGAATAAAGGGTCAAGAGAAAAGACACATTTCAATTTGATCTCCTCCTTGTAAGAGATCTCAACAAGGCTCTGAAGGGTATATTTTTATTTTTCCATTGTGGTGTCTATATATATATGTAAATAGTCATGATACAGAGTATAGGCCTCTTGAATATAAAGGAATATCTGGATATGTGTGAGCAGCTTACCCAGAGAGATGGCAGATGTCTTGTGCCTGGAAATGTTCAAGGTCAGAATGGACAGGACTCTGAACATCCTGGTCTAGCTGAACTTATTTACAAGGGCATGTCTTGACAGTACAAGGGGTGATGGCTTTAAAGAGGGTAAATTTAAAATATATTTAGGAGGAAATTCTTTACAGTGATAGGAGTAAGACACTGGAATAAGTTGCCTAGAGAAGCTGTGGCTGCTCCATCCCTGGAAGTGTCCAAGGCCAGGCTGGATGGGGCTTGGACCAACTTGGGATAATGGAAGGTGTCCCTGCCCATGGCAGGGTTGTGGAATGAGGTGATCTTTAAGGACCCTTTCAACCCAAACCATTGTAGGATCTGTGATATTCAGGGCAGCCTGGTAGACTCCTGTAGATAAATTTGATTTTGTCGGTGATCTGCTAAGTCTAGAAAGACCTCAGTTCCTAAAATTAGCAGTAAAATAAGTTGAAAAATCATAATGAGAGGAAAACAGATCATGAGAACTCTGAAACTGAAAAAGGTTACTATCTGTCTCCTGTGTCTGAAAGATGCTATCTTTACATCTCAACCTCTCCCACCATCAGTTGACTGGGAGCACCACCAGCTCAGATGGAGAGTGTGCCACCCACTGAGTCACTGGTGCTGCTTCCTGTTGGCACAGCCCTCCTGGTAGGAGCTGTGCTTCTGCTGAACCTCCCTCCTTCTTCTTACAAACAGAAAGCAGAAGTGATATGAATCCCCTCAAAGACCACCTGCTAAATTCTTCTCCTGTGGTCTTGAGCCAGATGCCACCTGCTAATAATGAATGTGAAGATAGAGGTCTTCAGGATATTGCTCAGAATCAGATACTCTTTCTTCAGGATTAATTTCCTAAGGAAAGGCAATAAATATCTAAAATATGAATGCCCACCTCTCAGGAGTCCCAAAATTCTGCAATTTATTGCCTTCACAGATGCCTAACCACTGTTGTTATACACCTCTAGTGAAATAAAATCCATTTTAAGGAAACAAATCACATATTAAATTTGGTTTTTGTTCAAATGTGAGTTAAATAACTTTCAAATTCATCTTTAACAATGTGTATTCAGGCACATTTTCTGTCTTATATAAGGCCCTCCCAAACTCAGAAGACTAAGTTTGTCTAAGTACGTCCAATGGAAGATTTGCTTCTGTCTCCAGTATCACTCTAACTCCTTTCTTCATATCCTGAATAATTTGCTGAAGCAATGACTGAAACTGTGACAGGTTGCACACTTGAAAAAGACAGCTGGCATAGCATCAGCAGTTGGTAGTTTGCATTTGTCCACCATTCTCATAGCTGTAACTTCTAACCAAAGATTCACAAAGAAAATACTCACCTCTTCCACATTGCCACAGCCCATGAAGTGTGGGTCTGTTAAGCTAAAGTGCCTCAACATCTCTGGGACTTATGAGTGAACCTGGAATTTTTGTAGAAATAGTAACATGAGAGAAAGCAAGAAGAAAAGTCACTTTCATCTTTTATACTCATCAAGTCTGGGACAGCTTCCAAATCAATGAGTACATGCACTCAGTTTTGTCTTGGTTTTTTGAGTTACAACCATGAAATAACCAACTGAGACCCATAGATTTTAACAAACCAGTGCAAAAAACAATGTGGTCTTTGAAATTGCTTTTGAATCTGTCCATGGGTTAAACACTCAGAGTTTTTTGCCTTTGAAAATCCTTAAGCAAAGACGCCTTAGCCTCTGAGGAATGACATTTTATTAATGTGCATGCTTGTGTATGTTAGCGTGTGCATGAATATATGAATAAAAGTATAGACAACCATTATACAAATACTTCTTATAAAGACATAAGTTTATGGAATTAAAAACAGTAGCCTCAGTGTTGCATCTCTGAACAGGTAACGTATGTCAGCATTTAGTTGATGTGTACCATTCAAGAGCATATTTATCACCCAAAAGCATTCCTTGTTTTACACTCTTACTTCCTGTACATTATTGCAGGCAGTCATAATTCCACAGGCATTTATTTTGACTTGTTTTTAAGTGGTAGAAGAAAAAAAAAAACAATCAGGATATAATGGCAGGCCAAACCCTAATGTCTTTACTTAGATCTTACTCAGATAAAACTTCTCAGGACCTCTACCTGCAAAAAGATGACAGGAATTAGCCCTACAAATGGTTTCCCCCCTTTCAAGAGGTAAATGTATATCTTTGTTCTTTTATCTCTTTGTTGTCGGGGTGACAGGATTATACAGTTTGAGAATACAACAGTAAGTCCTTAGGGTGTCACTTTAAGGTAACCACACACTCAGTTTTCTATTTAGCTTCATTATTTTATTTTTAGCTTTATTCATAACAGTGTGTTACTGAAAAATGCCTATTGTCAGCTGCAGGTGTGTTTGCCAACATTAAAAAGTATAATCACTTCAATAAAAGAAAAGCCAGGAGCTATTCCACCTCCCACATGCCAAAATTAACAAACCATAGCAAAAATTAAAATTAACAATATTTTACTTCCCTCCTTCCCTTCCTTCTTCCCTCTATTCTCTACTCCCTCCTTCCCGCAAACTACCAGGATTTCTTTCTGAATGCCTTGATAAATGGATAACATGCAGCATGGATGTTCAGTTGATGTTGCAAAACCATAATTTTGGACCTGTTTTCACATCACTGACAGTGTGTCCAAGGCAGATCCCCTTTTTCATATTAAGAATTCTCTTTTTCATACTGGTGAAGTGCATAACTATACAGAAGAGTTCTAGATAACTTCTGTATAGTCATCTGACAGCCTGAAACCCAAGATTTCCCTTTTCCATGGACCTTGGAGACATCGAAATCTGTAATTATCTCTACCGCATATTTTAGTTTTTAGTTGTCCTTCTAATTCATACCTGGTTTGGAAGGATTTTCTTTAGAAAAAATAATACTCAATTGTTGATTTTACAGTGAAGAAGTTCCATCACAGGTCTTAAAAGCTAATTTCATGTCACATATGATTCTTTCTTGAAGTTCTCTTTCACTGTGGAAGGCTGGAGACCAGATCCAGACACAAAAAACCAAGCCAACCTTCAAGATTTCTACCATGTCTTGAGCCACAGTGAGTACACTTTCTAGTCTTACAATTTTCTTATCTAAATCCAAGCTCCGAGTCTGTTCTTTGTGTTGCATCATGGTCAGCTCATGTTCAGATGTTTCTCTGTGATTTCCAGACCTCTATGATTTCCAGGCATTGGAATCAATGCCTGCTGAGACAGATCCATCCATGTTTTATGTTGTTTATATTCTTTTGGTAGGATTGGGTCAGTTTAAATCCCAACCACAGTAAGACTTAGATATCTAAATTCCAATTTCAGACCAAGCTAGCATCCTATCTGCTTACTTTTTCTACTTCTATTGTCCACACCTTTTTATCCTGAAATTTCATTGGATTTTAACTGCAGCTACTCAGATACTGGTGCTCTCAGGACTTGTCTCTGGTTGGGTGCCAGGGGAAACTCAGTTATGTACACAGGCCTCTAGCCTTCGTTTAATCCTCCAGAGAATCGTTAAAAGCTGTTTTTATTTCAATAAATAAAAGGTAATCTTTCACTCTTTTGTTCGTAGAAAACGATGGCTTAGCCTTCACTCTTGGTCCCACCAACTGATGGTGCATAGACATGATACATGAGCAGTGACTTGGGAAAGTGAGTTGAACTTTCAGTGGTGAATTTGGTCCCATAATTATTGCAGTTGCCTTGGCATCCTAAAACAACCCTACAGATTCACCACACACCTAAAGGTTTCAATTTGTCTTCCTCTTTTCTGCACAGAGCTGCTGTAAGGCTGGCAGATGAAGACAGAGAAATGTTCAAAAGCCACAGGACCAAGCATCAGGGTCCTGTGTCTAATTCTAAATGTTAAAGGAAACTGAAAAAGTATATTTTAATCTATGCTGGGCTGCACAGAGGTCTTGTCCTATGGAAGTTGTGCCTGTCCAGCATTGCTTGGCTAAACTCACAGCAGGGTCTGCACATGGACAGAAAGAGATGGGTTTGCGTTACCAGAGAAGGTGGGAAGGCAGCTGCAATTTCAACAGCTTTTCAAGTGTATTTAAGTCACCTGAAGTATGGCCCCATGTGGTAAAAGGCAGTTTGTCCTGGGCAGTGTTAGGACATGTGGATTCAGTGAGTTTTCTCAGTAGTCTTTTATCACTGGACCGCCCGGAGCGCTGGGGTACCAACCCTGGCTGCTGCAGACCCAGAGGAAGAGTTTCCAAATTGATTCCCTTCTGCTTCGCAAACTGTTGAGCTGAAGCACGAAGGAATGAAGAAAATTCAGTAGAGATGGGCAAATCCCATGAGGCCCCAAAAATGTCTTTATCTGAGAAAGCTGAGAGCTTTGCCATCTCCCACTGGCGCCCAGCCACGTGTGGTGAGCCAAGACAGGTGGTCTGCTGGGCTGGGAGACACACTAAGACAGTCTGGTCAGCCGGACGCGCTGGCATGAGGGGTTCAGTGAATGGGACTCTTCTCCTTGCACATGAACGAGTCCAGTGCAGTACAATGGGGTACTGTGCTGCTGAAGAAGTTGTTCTTCGGGTGAGACATTACACTCATAAAACTCAGTGGAGGTCCTGACCACTTTGTGGGCACTAGTGATCCCATGACTTCTAGCAATGACTTTGGTGTCCTGGCCAAGCTCCAACTTGGAACGCTTTGTCTCGTTGGAATGCCTATACAGCTCCTATTCAGAAATGTTGTCTTCACAAAGTCTACGTTTAGATGAGCTCATGTTAAGCTGCCGTTTCAAAGTTGATGCCAAAATGGAAAAAGAATTGTAAAAACAATTAGCGATGATTACTGATAATTACCTACACATGGTTGGTGTACCAGACTCAGAGAAATACCTCAGAATGAAAAATGTCATGTAAATATAGGGTGTTGCTAAGTCTCTGGCTGGGGTTTTGAAACACTCAGAACTGCACATATGGAATCACATATATTTTTTATCAGAACAAGAAGTTCTGTCTTGGTGCTTAAGATCTTGAATTCAGATGGTGCACTGGGTAAGTTATCAGTAATGCTTGCAAAGATATGAGGTCCTTAGAGAAAAGTTTGTCCACAAATTCAAAAGTGGGACTCGAAGCAGCTTCCTTTGACAAATGGAGCTTTGAATCACATTAATCACTGTAAGAGGAGGTGCCCACCACACTTCCCTTCACCATTTGGAAGAGCAGGTTAGACACCAGCAAAACCAGGCCACTAAGTCTGCTAGAGGCAACTTTAATGCAGCACATCAAGATAACATTTGCTTTAAGCTTTCCATTTTCACAGCCTTACTCAGTGAAACCTGCTTATGAAGTCTCCCATTTAAAGCCTGATTTGTGATTTATAGTGATTTATAACAACACTAAAACCTCCCACAAAAGACAAATTAATACTCAGATGCTTTTTCAGCACCTCCTTTGAGAAAAAGAGTTTTGAGCCAGTGCCAAGGAGTGGGAGGCAAGTATTTCTACTGAAAATCAAATGGGTGGCAAACTCTGGAATAATATTTTGGCATGAAACACATGCTACATTTTTGGAGTCTTTTCTCTTTAAAATGTCTGAACATTTCAATTTAACAAATTAAACTTTCCCTAATAAAATGAGTTGGTCAAGGAGAAAAGAAGGAATTTAAGTTAAGTCTCCTTAAATGTTTTTTGCACATTTGTGTTTAAAGCCTGCTGCCTGGTCTGTCTCTCAGTTCATGGCAGTCCCAAAATACTGAGTACTTGTTTTGGCTCTAGGCTTACTATTATATTGCCATTAAAATTCCAACTAAATCCTCCAGGTTTGTAATTAGAACTATGGAGAGACCCAGGAGTTAAACACAAAGGATGCTGAACTTCACCAGAGGAAATTACAGCACAATTTGATGCGAGACGTGTTGGATGAAATTGAACGGAACAAATCAGTGAAGCAGATAGGGAAGGAGAGCATATCCAAAGATCAATTAATACATGTCTGAGTGTTATGAGCAATGCTAGGCAGCAGTGTGTTAAGGCTAAACTGAGACTCTTAACAAATGCAAAATAAAGTGCAAAAAAAACCATATGAAGGACAAAGCAAGACTGATGGATTCATTCTGTAGGAGAGGACTTAAAAAGCAGTAGGATTATTTGATGAGCAGTTAGAGGAGAAGGTAATAAAATGTCATGCTTCAATGAATAAGCTGGTAACCATGGGGGGTCTGTAAGTAACTTTTTCCTTCTCTGGAACACTGCAAAACTGGATGACAGGGTCTTTATAAGGATTGCTCTTTATCTCTCTCTCCTTTAGTCTTCTTTGGTTGAAGCATTGGGTGAGTGCCGGTCTCAGACCTAAACAAAGACTGATGCTCAAATGGTCAACTACAGTGAATTTTACTTTCTGTCAAAAGGAATGAAAATCAAAACACAATGAGAAATGAACCTGAACAAAATAAGATTCCAGTTCAGTTTTTTTATTCCTGAGGGTTTTATAGTGCCTTGGGTAGGAATTCTGCCCCAGCATGGACTGTAGGATTGACTTTTTACTGATGACAGATGAGATTTTCTGTATGTGTTACCAGCCTGCCAGGTGTTGTTGGCAACAATGAAGGCCAGGCAAAGTATCTAATTTTTGTTCTTAAAATTACAGAAAAAAATAGTCCAGGAACCTTAAGAAACCAAACACTTTCTACAGGTATCCTAGCTGGTATTTCCCATTCATAAACATAGATAATAATTAAATAATCTAATAATTAAATGGCATCAATTCAGGAAAAAAAATCCAACACCCTACTAGTCAGGAGTTGATAATGAAAACACTGGATTTCCCACTGCCTTTGCCAGGAGACCTCAGAATGGATCCGAACATCTCCAGAGGACAAATGTCTCCGTAGGATGCTACTTTCCCCCTTTCTTCACTTTTCCCATTTTGGTTTACTTTTGATATCACACATTTTGCTGCTTCCACTCTACCTGTAAGCCAGGCAGGAAGGCTGCAATCCACATGATCCCTATGGCTCCCTCAGAGGTAGCTGCCTAAACTACCCATCAATGGACAATAAAACAGATCATTCTAGATCATGGTTGATTTAATCTTAACGTAAATGGAAAGAGCCAGGGAATGGGCACAAGTCCTGGCATATGTCTTTTCAGACTGATAAATTGTTAGTGTATAACACAGAATTACTTCTGTTCAGGCCACCTAGCATCATGCCAGGGAACATTTTTGTCTGGTTCTTGGTGTGGGTCGAGGATGTGTCCCAACAGACTGTGGATGTGGCCACCTTGCTCTGTGCCATTGTGTCATCTTTCACTGGACTTGAGTTCTGGCCTGTTTTATTTATTTATACAGCAGCTGTGGAGACTTCACTCAATAATTTTAAATCATCTTCTGCTTATTTTTGATTGCAGAACATGGAGAATAACATCTTGGTGATGCACATGAAGTCAATGTCAGCTACAAGCTAAAGCATTCCTATGAACACATATCATAAGTGGGAATGAAGTTTGCTCATTTGATTTTTAATTTCACCAAGAAATGATAGAATGGAATGGAATGGAATGGAATGGAAATAGAAATAGAAATAGAAATAGAAATAGTAACAGAAACAGAAACAGAAACAGAAATAGAATAGAATAGAATAGAATAGAATAGAATAGAATAGAATAGAATAGAATAGAATAGAATAGAATAGAATATTTCTATTAGAAGGCATCTACAGTGACCCTCTAATCCAACTGCCTGACAGAGGCATGTTCTTACCAGATCCCTACACAGCAGATTTATCCAAGAAAAGGTCAGCTAAAGTAAGATAAAGTGAAACAAAACCACTTATGATAATGTAGTATCTTTTGATCACCTATAAAAAAAACAGTGAAAATAATGTTGTTGACATGCTGTATACTTCATTCAGTTTGATTGTAGAGCTGATGGAAGGGTCTACAGCTGCTCCTGAGTCTGCTCTGTGTCATTATGAAGATGAAGGAAAAGGAAAATGGCACCGGTGGCAAATAAACCCTTCAGAGCTCTTCCCTTGATACTCACAAAGGAGAAGGGTAAATATTATAGTACCATGGAAATAAGGGAACTTACCATAAGAGGGGACAAAACCTGAAGCCCCACACACCTGAAAAACCAGGACAAACTGATATTTATTTCCAAATTCAACCAGAAATTGCATGAAGAATAATTTTAATGATATTCACAGGCTATTTTAATGATGTTCAAGTTCCTTGGTAAAACCATTTAAGGTGCTTAACTGGTGGTAGGAAGAAACAACCATACCTCACATTCAGGTGGCAGCACACATGGTATTGGAAACCTCAGCTAATCCACGTATCCCAGGAGTTTTTATACCATCACTGCTTTATATTCATCAGTAGCATAAAATCTGTGTGCACTGAAAGCAGAGTTCAGCTTCACATTTGAGAAGGGACTTGGGAAAGATTAGCAAATTCTACACTTGTGAACATGGTTTCAGGAGCTGGTAAAATAACTGGAAGACAGCCACACACATGGCAGGGAAATAACCACAATACCATCATTGATGAAAGGATGCCTTGATAAGAGGAAGCTGCAGACATCATCATCATTAATTAAACACTGAAACTGGAAAGAGGAGGGTTTTGTGGTTAAAGTATTGGACTCAAACGCAAGAGATCTGGGTTGCACTGCTGGCAGAATGAACATGGACAAGTGCCTTAACATCTTCTTTTCCCAGGTCTCCATCTGTAAAATAGTAACAAACCATGCTCCTTTCCTTTGCTGATTTGGAGAGGGATTTTTGCCCCTGGATTAGCCTGCAGCAGGCAGCAATGCACAATCCTCAGCATAGATGAAAGTTCCAGGTGCTAAAGCCATTCAAACAAATAATAAGAAATAACAGTACTGCTGATAGAAAGCTTTGCTTCCTAGAAAATTAGTTTTCAATTCATTTCTCCTAAGGAAGAAATTCTATATTTTTACAGGCTAGAAGCCTTTTTTTTTTTTTTTTCCTATTTTAGTACTCACAATGTGGGAGGTGAAAATAGAGTTCATAATGAGAACTTGATTCTGTGGGTTCCCAACGGGAGCATACAAGTTGCAGGGTAAGTGTCCTGCCTTATAACAACTTTTCCTGCTACCACAGCTGTAAGTAAACTGGTAGAGCAGAAACAGGAACATGAAAAATAGGTAACAAGGCTATGTTTTACTTTTTTTAAGGCCTCTGCTAAATGGATGAGAAAATAACGTGGATTTACATGAGTTGCATCTCATATAATGCAGTTGTTCAACCTGAGACACTGTAGATTTCATGCATGGATTTCATGGAAAGGCTTTATTCCACATATTTTCTACAACATCTAAATCAAAGATTATTTTTTCCATAGTTCCCTTCAGGGTATTTTTTCCATAATTTCCCTTCAGGGTAATTTCATCTCTCTCTCAAACACCTTGAGCACTGGGAGATTAATTTCTGCCATCCCAGGAAGCATGTTTCCCCTTCCTTTACAAACCTCCTCTCTTTTCCACATCAACCTGGCCACTAAAGCAGACAGAGCTTTGGTTGTTTGTGACCTTGCTTCATTTTATTGACCCCAAATATCAGGAGATAGTTCCTCAGCTGTAGAACCACATCTGTGTAATGCCTCCCTCTACTGGATTTCTGGAGATGGCTAAGGCAGCTAATAAATGGTTGTGGGTCACTGATAGATTTGGAAGAAGATGCATTTCTGTGTACATTCAAAGCTGATAGCTTGGTTTGCCTTGATTTTACAAGGATTGAAAGAATGTAGTGCATGCAGCTTGGCTAAACAAGGGCTGAGGGAGATGTGATAACTATCTACAGAAAGCTGTGAGCATGCTGGAGTTTGCAGTTTACCAGAGTTTAAGTGATTAAATTAGGAAGGGCTGAACTTTGCAGAGTCTGGGGCAAGAAAAACTCAGACATTTTTTTTGAGCGAGTGAGGGATTTGTGAGAGTGGTTCACAGAACTGGCCTCACTTTGCAAACTCCTCTCTTTCCACTTGTAATTTAAACCTTGCTGTTTCCTTCCGCTCTTTGAACTCAATTAAAAGAACATGTGTTTTTGCTGCAGACAAATCTATGATGTACAGTGAGGAGGGAGGAAAGAGCCATTTAAAAACTGTGCAGTTGCTTCACTGTGGTATCAACTGTTCTATTCACCACAAGTGGTAAAAACTCTGGCATAAGACATGGATCACTGCAGATGTGAGTCAGAAGTGATGGCATGCTTGTGGTCCACCTGTATGCAACAGCATGAATCTCTGATTCCCAGTGAAACTCCATGCCATACCATGATATTAACACTTCTTAATCTTTCCACTTCCCCTCTCCCTATGTCTTATTTTCAGTCATACCATTATGACAACTCCATTTCACTTTTTAAAAATCCTCTTTATTTGGACCATCTGTCAATGTATCAGCAAAGCTTTGAACACCCTGAACAGTTCCTCAAACCATGCTTGTGCCAGGGAGGATTTTCCAGCCAGGTTTGGCCAACATCTTGAGGGCATGCCTGAAGGGGACTGGGAATGCCATCAAAATCAGAGCAGGGTATCTACCAAGTATGATGGAGGCATTCTTGTACATGATGACTCTTCATAGCAGAATTGTCCTTCACAAATGCAGAGATGTCATTTGGTCCTGGTTTAATCATTGGATAATGTTGAACTGTAGCAATGTGTGTATCAACAGAGAGATCACAGGGAAATGACGCTTTGCATGGAGCCAAATTATCCAGGATGCATCTGGCTGCATTAGTAATCTAAAGTGAGATCATAGTGCAAAAGAAATGTGGGGAAGAAGAAGGAATATCATTTAGTGAGAGAGCTTACTAAAACTTACATTTAATCAAGAAAATACATACCTCTGTATATGATGATGCCCGCAAAAAACAAAATTACTCCCATGTGAAAGGCCTTTGTTAAAGTCCTTTAAAAACGTCTTTCAGAAGTTTGGGCAGACAGGATTTCAACAAACACAAAAACAAACTGGCAAGGGCTTCTGGTTACTGTGTTGGATTGGTAAAACAGAGCATTGGCTGCAGGCAGCCACAATTCCCCCATGTCTGACAACTTGCAAAGGGCTGCAGAAGTCAAAACCGTGGCAGGTCTGGGATCTCACTCTTGTTTTTCTCATTTCTGGGTCTGAACCATGTGCCCAAACAAAACAGACTCAGCACTTCAGAAAGCCTGGCCAGTCCAGCCTGTGTAATTTTTCAGGTCACTTTGAGACACTGGTTGATCATTTATCACTACACATAAATAGTTTGAGCTACAAGGGGAAAAAAAAAACCTAAAATGAGTAAGTCAAGATTTATAAAATGTTCACAAACCATCTACTAAGGTATCTTCGTTTGATTACAGTCTCTGGCAATTTCAGAGCCTGGGGGGGTATCCTTTTCCCTTCCTTACATAACTTCCTTGCTTCAATCCCTTCGAAACACGTTCACACCCTCTCTGGATCTATTCTTCATGCTGCAGAAGGAAATACCTCTGAAGGACTGCTGTCTTTGAAATACCTTTAGGGCCCATCTTCCCTTTTATAAACTAAGAGGATCTATGAAGTTAAAATAATGTTAACAAAAGCAGCACTGTTTACAGGGGCATGCTTTGCCAGGAGAAGGCATCTCTGTCTGTGCCCCACCGTCAGAAAGATGCTGTGATTTGAGCACCATCCAGTGAGATCAGCTGAGGTGGAGCTGGAACAGACAGTGAGGTGAGAGTGGATGAGAAGGGAAAAGGGAACACACTGAGAGTTTATTTCTCTGTTTATGAGAGGTAACTCAGATCAAATTTTTAAAATGCTTCTTTTGTCCAAATTCACGAGAAAATGTTATCCTAATGAAAACCACAACTGAAGAAATCATCTTCAACTTCTACAGAAAAGTCTTTGGCTTTCTCTCTGAAGTAACCTCCTCATCTTACTAAAGCAGCAGCAGATGACAGCAGCATCCAGGCTTCCACTGACGCTGTTTCCCAGGCTGCCTCCTTGCTTTGACCTTATTCCCAGCCCTGGTATATCAAGATACCCTACTCTGAAGAGCTGAAGACCTCTGAAAAATCTCTGAAAAGGCTGCCTTCCTTTACCCCAGTCATGCAAAAATAGCTGTAATTCCAGTTTCTTCACAAATTATGAATAAAAGACACATTCAGGGTCTCAAAAGTTATTACTTGCTCTCCCTTTTCCCTGTACACTGTAATGTACATTCCTGGTGGACAACCTATTTTGGACCATGACTTCTCTGGGAAAAGAACTGCATTTTTAGCTATTTCTGTGAAGTACTTGTTACATAGTAGCAACAGAGATCTTTTATCATGGCCTTGGCTCCCAATGACAAATTCCTTCACTGGCACCTGAAACCAGATGTCCTTTGCGCATCTGAACTGCTCATATCTCCATTTCAGCTGCCTTTTACATGAACCAACTGAGAATACAGATGGTTCACATGAACTGAGATATTAAAACAGGCTTCAGGAAGCCTAGATGGATCAGGGACATGTGCTTCCATGGGTGTTGCATATTGATTAGTGGCACCATTGTTCTTCATAAAGAAATCAAGAATAAGACAGCTAGGCACAGAGACAAGACTGGTTTTAGCACCGAGAACTAAGACAAGAACTTGCAAATTGTGTTTAAATTGTTAAATATTCATGAATAACCCTGTGACTCCCATCATTTAAAAAATCCATTCTGTCTGAAAGTAAAGGTAGGGTGGAAAATGTCTTTTTGCATTATAAACTTTCTTCAAAAGCATGTAAACGTGATAACAAGACAGATATTGATGTGTTTTGGGGGTGTGTGTATTTGTTTTTGTCTAACTCTTTGCCATCTAGAGCTGAGCAAACAATGGAGTCGGTACAGTGCATTGCAAGGTTTTTCCGTGTGCAAATAACAATCATTTACTGGCAATGGTCTGATGCATTATCTCATGTTTGCTGAAGTGGGCGAAACCAAGAGGAAACCAAGATGAATTGCTGGGAGAGCTCAGTGTTTCCTCATGTCGCCAGGTACTGGCATCCTGGCCTTGTCCAGATCCTGTGCTGCTTTCTCTGGGAGTATTGGAGGCCTTGTTGGACAGGGAGCTGAGAAACCTGGGATAGTGGAAGGTGTCCCTGCCCATGGCAGAGGGTTGGAAAGAGATGATCTTTAAGGTCCTTTCCAACTTAAACCATTCTATGACTCTCCTACAGCATCAACTTCATGACTCTGATTTTTAGAAACTTAAATTCTGATTGGGCAATGCACAAGGCAGAATTTGCCTCAGTTTACATTCCCATGGTAGTGTTCATTGTTTAATATGTGCAACAATAAAGGTTTCTTTATCAATACAGCTTAAACATCCAAAAGAGGCCACAAGGATGGTCAAGGCTCTGGAGGGGAAGCCGGATGAGGAGTAGCTGAGGTCTGTTGTTCAGCCTGGAGAAGAGAACACTGGGGAAAGACCCTCACAAGGGGCAGTAAAGGGACAGGCACTGATCTCTTCCCTCTGATGACTGATCACAGGACTTGAGGAAATGACTGGTGCTAAGTCAGGAGAAGTTTAAGTTGGATATTACGAAGAGGCTCTTCAGCTGGATGGTGTCTGGGCACTGGAAAAGGCTCCTGAGGGAAGTGGTCATAGCACCAAGCCTGGCTGAGCTCTAAAATGTTTGGACAATTCTCTCAGGCACATGGTGTGACTCTTGAGGTGTCCTGTGTGAGACACAATGGACTTGGACTCAATGATCCTGATGGGTCACTTCCAACTCAGCATACTCTGTGATTCTATAAATTTACCAGCTAGATAGGGATCACTGAGCTGACACTGTGGCTGGGATGGAGATACATTGACCTTAAAGGTGTCACCTTCCCATAAAAATTATTAAAAATTCAATTTGGAAGGTATCTTTCCAGTGAGTCTGGGGCTGCAGAAACCTACTCTGCAATCCCTTTTCTGATTGCAGACATCCTTTAGTCTGCATTTGCTCTGCCTGGCAGTGATTTCTAATGTGATTATAATGTATATTTACACACACACCCTCTCAGCACTAACTGCCTGGCCACACTAGAAAACAATGATGAAATAATAAAAGCAGTCAATCCTCTTCTTTCTTGAAGTTTAATGCTGTGTGGTGAGTGAAAGAGTGTTAAAAATTGTTTTATTAAGGGAGTAAATGGGAACCAGGAGGTGTCTAAATGTCAGTCACTTCACCAAAAACAAACAAACAAACCCCAAACAAGTAAAAAACCTAGTTGTTGTTTTATCTAGTTGTCTAGTTGTTGTCTTCTTTTCTTTTCTTCTTCTTTAGAAAAAAGTCCCTGTAAGAACAGTCCTCATCACAGGCAAACAGAGAAATAAATCTTCTCTTATCAGTGCTCAGGCAGGAACTTACTGGTAATCAAGAACCAAGATATCAGATGGAGGTCAGGAAGGAGAGACTCGAGGAGAGGAGACTTGAGGAGGGGAGGAGAGGAGACTCGAGGGGAGGAGACTCGAGGAGAGGAGACTCGAGGAGACTCAAGGAGAGGTCACTACCCTTCAGATATGCCTAGTGTGTTTCTGGGCTAGAGCCAGGCCATCTAAATTAAAGGACATAAATTAGCATAGTAGCTCTAGGTCACCCTCAGGAGGCAGTGAGGTCTTGGTGGCCTCCTTTCTGTACTGACTGCCCACGATGTCTGGCTCATTTAGACTCATCTGCTACCTAAGCTGCACATGCCAAGCAAGGCAGGAAGAGCCTAGACCTCATTTTCACTAAAATAACATCACTCCACCTTCCAAAGGCACGGTAATGATCTGCAAGATGAAATCCTGGGGTGCTGGAGCGGTGGAGGCTGAACACAAGCTGGAATCACTGTTTAGGACTGAGTTGGCTGAGTCCACTTTTCATCATCTCCTGAGATGCCTGATGTGTCCCTGGATCAGCATCCTCAAGGCTCTTTGACATGGATGGGGCCCTCGGTGCTTTGAGACACTGGAGGGTTCTCTGTGGCACTTTGCACGACCCAGCTGCTGAGTTCCTGGCTGCTGTGGGGACGAGGATTAAGGATTTAATACACCCACATGCTTATCCCCGTGTAAATCAGAAGCAACTCCACTGATTTCTTTGGCATCCAGCCCACCCAGGTCCTAATGGAGCCATTCATAAGAATCCCACTAACTTTCCATGGGGGAGTGTGGATATGGCCCTTGCCTTGGGAGGTCGCAGTCAGCCCACTGGGGTTATCCTGTGAACGGGAGGGAAGAATCAGCCCTCAGGCTTTTCCTTTCTAATTCTGAGCATGCTGCCAGGCTTAGCCGTGTTAATAATTAACCCACAAGCCTGGAATTCCCTTCTCCTTCTATTCTGTGTGGCAGCCACCACCAAGAAAAAAGAGGCAGCAAAAATGTAGGAGACCTGAGCTGGCTGCCCATGAGCACACCTCACAATCTGTGGGATCTAAACAAAGGGGGAGGCTAATTTCCTGTAGGAAACTGCAGAAAATCTTCTCAGCACAAATCTTCTGTTGCAGGTGAGAAAAATGGGAAGTTTGCAAAACAACTGCATATTTGGATTTTATACCCTGCACACAAATTAACCTCTTTGAATAGGGTCACTCGGTTATTATTATTATTTCTAGATACGTAGTTAAAGTTATGGTTAGCTTTATCCCCTCCTGTGTTATTGTTGTTATACCACATATTAATGTAGTGCTTCTGTAGCTGGGAGAAGTATGGTTGAATTACAGTAACATGCTACAAGCAGGAGGAAAGAGCTGTGGTTTGGCTGGTCCACTACTAGATATACACCAGCACATCTGGACAGGAGATCATGTGACAAGTAGGAAAGCCAGAAACATATCCTGGATACTATAAAAAATGGGTTCTGTTAAATTAAAAAGGCTTTAAATATTGGCTCAGCTGGTTTCTGTATAGCGTTTTTAGTAGTTTTGGAATGTGTTGCAAGATTTGTGATCATCAAGAATTTGATTAAATATTACAAATCCATTGTGCTGCTAGTTTGTTCTCATGGGCTCCATGTTTCTTTGCCAGTTCTCCTGTACTCTTGTAACACAAGCCATGACTTCTGATTCTGGATGAGAACTTTGTGTCCTCAGAACAACTTCTGTGCAAAAAAAAAAAGAAAAAAAAAAAGAGAAGAAACCAACACACAGAGCACCACCAAAAAAAGTCATTGCTTTTGCATAACATTTTGGATACTTACAAGGCTACAGTAGGTTTTCAACTCCTGCAGTATGCTAGACATGACTGCCCCTGGTTAAAAGCCAGTCTGTTGACTCAGAAATCTTAATCCTCAGCCAGACCAGTTGCTAAATTTCACTCATGTCTATTCACGACCTGCTGTTCTGCAAACACAGCTTTGTGGCTGTATGTGCCATCCTACCTTCTTCCTACATGAACTGAAAATCCTGGACAGTCTTTGGTTTCAGGTCTGGGCAAAGGTCATGTTCTCCTTCCCTTCTTATGCATGGAAGCAACAGTCTTACTGGAACAGGTTGTGGTTCTCCAAGGAGCAATGTTCCAGCAATTTTAATAAATTATTGCTATGGCATCACAAAGGAAAACGTCATATCATCATGTAAATAAAGGGCTGGAAGGGATCACAGAATCATGAATCACAAAATTGTTAGGATTGGCAGTGATCTTTAAAGGTCATCTTCTCCAATACCCCTGCCATGAGGGGTTCACCTTCCACTGGATGAGGTTGCTGTGAGCCCTTTCCAACCTGACCCTGAATGTTTCCAGGGATGGGGAATCCACCAGCTCCAGCACTGTTCCAGTGTTTCCTGAATCTCTTCGTAAAAAAATTCTTCCTTATGCCTAATCTAAATCTAAACCTTCCTTTGGGGTAAAATCATTACCCTTTGTCCCGTCACAACCGGCCCTGATAAAAAGTTTTCCCCAACTTCCTAAAAAGCCTACCTGAAGTGCTGCAAGGCCACAACAAGATCTCCCTGCTCCAGGCTGATCCACCCCAGCTCTCTCAGCCTATCCTCTCAGGAGATCTTAAGGGGTCATTGTGTTCAAGCTTCATGTTCTGATATTATCTCTTCACCTGTGCAAGGCTAAAACAGGAAGCACAGGAGGCTGCTTGGCTAAAGCATGAACCCTTGGAATCTCAAGCACAAGAAGTGGTAGTGGATACAGGGGGCAGATTACCAGGATGAGTGTACGGGAAGAGCAGAAATGCGTGAGAGAATAAACTCAGAGAAGCCAAAATACAAAATAGGATTAAAGTTTCAATAAACATACAATGTATGAAGAAGTCATTCTACAGATTCATCAGCAGTAAGAAGAGAACCAAGGAGAGCTGGCCTATTACCAACAGAGGAAGAACTATTGTCAGATGAAGCTGACACGAGGATATATTTAACACCTTTTTCAATAAGTTTTCATTTAAAGGCCTAAAATGATCAACATCATGAACAATGAATAGTTCCATGATTTATTTGCTCTCAAATTGGTTGAGACTGATGAACTCTGGTCTAGGGTGCTGAGAGTGCAGCTCCACATCCCTTGAGTTCGGTTGAGGAATGCACTTTTATAGAAGATCTCCTAATCAACTCTGTTTAATGTGCTCTGGTTTTCTTTCCAGACAGGCTTAGACCTCAGAATGAAACTAAACAGGAAGACACACTTTGGGAGTGTTAATTGGTAGCTGCTAACAGGCATGAAGTCCCTGGGACCAGACTAGAGCCAGTCTGGGGAAAAAAACAAACAAGCAGAGTGTGGTCACTGAGAGTAAATTTTTCTTATGACTGATCCACTGCTTTTGCAGCACAATGCTTGCACAAACAGATACAGTGTGGAAGAAAAGGAAAAAGCAAAATTACAGGTGTTAGCAATTATCTTTGACAAGCCTTTGGCAGAAAGGTGCAAAACTGGAACTGGAAATAGTGTCCATTATAAAAGAGGCAGGAAAAGAAGCCAAGGAACTGTAGGCCAGTAAGTTTATATTTTAGCCCCAGAAAAACTCTGGAATGAACGAGTGAACAAATTATTACACCTGGAAAATACTAAGGACATGAGTAGCAACCAGGAAGAATTTGCCAAGAGTAAACCAATCTAGTATTCTTTCAAAAGAGGAAAATAGGTCTTTCTGTTTGGGGAAAGCTGAAGGATTTCACAACTGATACTTTTTCATTCGCCATTCTCATAAGCTAACTAAAGACACAGTTCAGATGAAATTAGTTTAGGAGAAAAACTGACCAAATGATTTTATGCATTGAGTAGGTAGGAATCTGCCAAAATCAGAAGATACAACAAGTTGTCAACAAGTTTTCACAGAGGTCAGTCCATGAAGTGGAGAGTAGATAAATTAAATTTGCAGAGGGCATTAGGCAGGAAGAGACCACAAAACATCTTAAAAGAACTAACATTGAGCACTGCCATGACATTGTCCTTCTGGTCCTCTACTGGGAATGACCACCCCAGGAAACACTGGGGGACAAATTTTCTAGTTTATCCCACTGCTCTCATTTAGCCTAGAGACTCAAGGAGTCTTATTTTTCTCCAGCCTCAGGATGATGCATAGAGAGGACCTCACAGCCCACAGGTAACTGCCAAGAGAGTCACGATTTAATCATCCAGAAACCTCAGCTCCATCCATACAAGCACTTATGTCATTCGGTCAATAAACTTACATGGTTGGGGATTTTTTCTGATTCAGCCCTGCTCTCCTTTAATCAATGACAGAACTCCTGAGGGCTGTGAACGACCAACGTGCCAGCTGAACAAAACAAGGACTGGTGATGCTCTGCTTTCTTTCTGGATGGTCTTGTTTGAAAAGCAATGAGTAGGGCAGGGAAGAACATGTTGAACAGCACATCTATCAAGCGATTCCTACAGGCAGTGTCTGAGACATTACAGTTACACGCTCCTTTGGAGAACCATCGCACACAGTGTGTACGTTATGGTTTCTTTTAGGGAAGCTTATGGGAATCATTGAGCTCCATGTAATAGTCACAAAATGATTAATAAGGACCCAAAGGTTCACATGCACATACTTCCATGTTAATGAAGCCCTCATGCTTTATGCATGAAGCAGAACACAAAGCTCCGGAAATAGTTCTCTTCAACGTTCTTTCCAATGTTCCCATTTTTTATGCTATAATAGACATTGATTTATTTGAAACCAGCATAAAATATGTACCAGCTCAATAAACCCCAAAGAGGTTCTCAGACTTTCTTGAGTGTCCTCATCAGGCAATAAATCACAGAAGCAATAAAGTATGTTAAATAGCTTAACCAATCATGAAGTGCAGAGCCATCAAATGACTCATTTAAATACTTGTAGGACATTAACCAAATAAGAGATACTGGAGTCTTTAAACACATATTTCTTTCTCACACTTTCACAATAAGTATGGAGATAGGGCAGTGGAATTCTGGGCCATACATAAAAAAAATTTAAACAAAAAAAATCTTTTTCTTATCTTTGTAAATGAGAACTGCTATACACTCTATTTACTTAGCATATATCTAGTTAAAATATTTTGTGGTGAACTACAGTATGTGAAAGCTTAAAAACCTTTGCTATATTTATCTTTGCCATATCCTATAGAAAAAAGGAAGTAACCTTGTCACCTTCTTAAAATAGGGGAATTACAGAAAGACAGAGAGGACAGAGAGCATTAGATCTATAAGTGAGCCACCACTGGCATTTTCTTAGGGTCTACAAAAAAAAATCTAGATGCTTGAGAGTCTTACTGTAAATCTAATCTTAGAAAGATATATATTCCCCTTCAGAAATGTAGATTCTCACTGTCACAGGAAGCCAGGATGGGAGGCAGTTTGCAGGTTAAGACACCTAAATCTGGTCAGCTGAATCAGTGTAAAGACCTCGCTAACTCTGCCAGGCAGAATTTCATTTACTATGCCTGGAGCTTAGGCAGCAACTTGCAGGTATTCATCTTCATTTACATGTCTTATTCTGAACCACTACCACATCCTGGCAGATATATTACCTTCTAGAGTCTTCTGGAGCACCCCAAGGTCTTTGGGCAATGAAGTGCATTCATGTGGCAGCCTAAAATTTGAATCTCACCAGCTGAGTGATTCCCTTCCTCTGTCTTTACGGGGACCTTTGAAGTTTGAGTCAGGTCAGTGTGGGAGAAGGAAGTGAGGCTGAAATTCTGCCTCGCAGTGTAGCTGTTTAGGGTCTATTTTAGTTTTAGTGGCATTTTACATAGTCTGTAATGAGAATCCAAAGATGAACCACCTCCTTTTGATGCAGAAAAGGTCTACGGGATATTCAGTCAGAATTTCCCACTCTTGCTCTCCTTCAGGTTTATTACTCTTCTCACTAGACATGTACTTAAGAAATAATATCTAACATAAATATTTCTCATGTTTATGAGTGTGTATTATAGGAAAATAAAACTCTATCTATTCCTGTGTATACATGGGGCAGAACTGGCAGTAGGTGTTTCAAATACATGTGCTAACCACTAGATAAGACCATCTCCCACCTACTTTCCCACTCCTGTATTCCTGAATTTGCTCTGCCTGGAAAGCCAGTTAGCTCAGTGAAGATGAGAGTCAGAAAACGAGCTTAACACTGGCACTGATGATCAGAGAGTTCAGGGTTCTGCACAGACTCGAGACATGAGCCAACATGATGGTGTAGATTCACTCAGGGAAGAGGATGGGTCAGAGGATATGTAGCACTCCGCAGAAAGGAAAAAAAACAGTCTGGGTTGAAAGCCAAGGAGAGGATTCAAATGTGGGGCTTTTTACACTAACCCTGAATGCACCAACCCAGGCATAATTATATTAAAGGAGATCCTCCCTCGTAATTTCTGTGATAGAGTAATGGTAAAGCTCATGATAAGCAGATGAAAATAGGGGGATTTTTCATGGTGTACCCACTCATTGTCCCACAGACTGTTCAGCAGAGGGTTTTTTTGGAGTTAGAGGCTACAGTCTGTTCTGTACAGACTAATAAAATACCTATTATTATTCCTGGATTTTTGAATCTCATCTTAAGCTTATTCACACTTCTGGCTTCTGTGTAAGCCTGCAACAATTAGTTCCCCTGCATAATTACATTCTTGATAAAAAAATACTTCTTTTTGATCTAAACCTGCAGACTGATGATGGTGTTCTCCACTTCCTATATTGTACAAAATGGAAAGCAAATGTTTCTATTTACTTTCTCCATAAACCTTCCATTTCTACAAGCCTCTGCCAGCTGTCTCTTTTTTTAACTTCCCTTTTTGCAGAGACCATATCATACATACTTCTGATCATCAATGACTACTATTCTCTTCACCATTCCTGACCCCCTGTAGTGTGCAAATCTGCACAATTTTCAAGAAATGAGCTCAAGGGACATGCATATTATTAAAATGTTATTTTTCTGATTTATGGTTTAGTCTTTGCTAATTGTCTATCTCTGTCTGCATTTTAGACTGCTGACACCTGTGCTCATATTCTCAAAGAGTAATGCCAGGAGCTTTCTCCTGAATTGACAATTGCCTGTTTAGAGCCTCTTATTGTTTATGAACACTAAGAACTGTTTTGTTTTTCAACAGATGCCTTACTTCACCTGTGAAAATCATATATTCAGATATAAAACTTAAGCCTCTTTCTTAAAACCTAATTTATTTGCTTGTTGCAGAATCAGGGTGCTTGGTTGGAAGCACACCTGCTCAGAGGTGCCCACTTGCTGCACATTTTGTATCCTGTGAGCACTGACAGGAGTTCTGTGTTGTCAGTAAGAGACCTGTGACAGCCACCTGGAACAAACCTCTGTGTTAGAAAGCTACATAATGGGTACAGGGTGTGCAGCTGACTCTAGGATATGCTGGCACATGAAATGGGAGGGGTAGTCATGTGTGAGAGGATGGAGACATGTTGGGGTAGAGTCAGAGAATCACAAAATATCTCAAGTTGGAAGGGTCCCATATCGATTAATAGCAGGAATAGAAGCTGCATATCTTGAGCACAAATTCAAGTTTGATTAAAAATGCTCAGGAAGAAAGATGGAGGTAAGAAATGTGGTCTCTTCCTTACCTTGTAGTTATCCCTGTTGCCTCATGAAACTGCTTCTTGTGTTTCCTTCCCCACAAACAAACCCCTACCCTTTCAGAGTCCCCACAGGCAGCTGCCTCCTCACTCCCTGCCAACACTCACCCTGCCTAAATGACCCCTTGTCTAAACTGCTCACCTTCCCATTCCTTTTAAACTTGAAGAGGTGTTTTTCCACAGGATCTGATCAAGGCTAAGTACAGCCATGCTTTGCTTGTGTGGGCTTGGTTGCCACATCCTCTACAATCCACTTGCCCATCAACACTTTTCCATGGACCCTCTGGCATCAGGCAGTTCCTTGCCAGCCTGCTGCTGATCCAGAACTGCTGCTGCACTTCTTGGTGGGTTTGAATTCATGTCCTCTACCCCAAACTATCAATGTCCCTGTCTCCTCACCCCCCTGGCCCTGAGCCACCATGACTGACGAAGCCATACCTCTTGTCCTGGATCTTTCCATACAAACAAAATTCCCCTTCTGCTCAATGTGATGGCTTACAAAGTCTGGTCATGACTGATTTTATGAATAATCCTTCTGGAAAAGATAGAGGAAGGAGGAAAAAAGGAATGTGTTTGAAATCAGGTCCACAGGAGCATCAGAACCAAACCCTTGGCTCCCTGTTCATAGCCTGATGAGGCAAATGGTGAAGTCTCACAGTGCAACACAAAAAAAAATTGGGCCTGAGGCTCTGCTCATGACTATTTCCCAAACCACAGTATACCTTGGGCCAGACTCCAGCTCTTTGGGCTGTAGGTGGGATGACTTAAAGTTAGGAGTAGGTACCTACAAAAGGTCTTTACCATTGGACTAAAGGATCATTGTAGACCCCTTCCAACTGAATCTATTCTATTCTATTCTATTCTATTCTATTCTATTCTATTCTATTCTATTCTATTCTATTCTGTTCATTTTGATTTGATTCTAAATGTTCCATTAAAGGCTTGATTCAAATTCTCTGGAAATCAGTAGTCACTTTGCCCTCAATTCCAGTCATGTTGGCAAACTTTTAACAGGCAAGGCAATGTTACTAATTCTTAGCTTGGGGAAAATTTTCTTGGCACTCACCATTCTCCTATCCTTCCAAATGTCTCTGAAATTTTGGCTGAAGAATTATTTTCTTCCAGACATCATTTTCTCTCTGAGTGAGTGTCCGTGCTCGTGTGTGTAGGAAACAGGATGAGTTATTGTGGCTTGATTTCTTAGCCAGATCACCAGCTCCATTTGCACAATCACTGCACATGTTTCCACAGGATTATACAATGCACTGGCCATTCCAACTCGGCTGCAATATTTGGCCTGTTGATGGTTGACTCCTCCTTTTTCCCAAACATCCCAGAGACTGGCTTCACGCCAGTGAAGCCAGTGGAATTACAATAAAATAAAAACTGTGCTGTGGAGCAGAAGAATCAAGCCCATCTCATGATATTTCTTTAACAATCCACTCACTTTGTAGAGTTCAGGTTCTGGCAAGTGACAACTTGTAGATGGCTCATTACTACCACAACATGACAAGTCAATACCCTCTTCTCAATAGCAGAAACAAGAATGACAAGTAATTGGGCTTTTTTTGATTTATCTAGTTTTGTGTGATAACAAGCCCAGAAGAGAAAAAAAAATCTAATTAACCTAAGTATTATGCTACAGGTGAAATACAGCTTTACACATGTACTCCAAACATAGAACCCAAAGCCTGTTCAAACCACCATGTTGCAGAAGATATTTACCACCTACTGAAACCTCTGGGCGTGTAAAAGAGCACAGAAGACCCCATTCCAAGCTGGGAGAGTGTTGGGCTCCTGCCTCCTCTCCAGGCAGCCCTCATCTGATGTCAAGAAAATGAGTGTAATAGTGCAGAGGGGGTTTAGCTGAGCAAACAAGCAGCACGTCAACATAGCTTTGTTGTGTTTACCAGTGCCAGGGCAATTTTCAAAAGCACTTCAAAACAGTAGGATGAGCCTCGGGTCAATGCAGCTGATTTCTGATAGATAACTTTTATGTCTCTCCCCTTTCCAGGGGAGGAGCTGCAAAGGGAGCCAGTGACAAAGAGCCAAAGTCTGTAAGGTTTTCCCAAGAGCATGTAACAAATGTAGGAAAACATGAAGGAGAGGACTATAAATCAGGATCCGAAAGGATGCACTGTCCACGGCAGCAGCTCTGAACCTTCAACAAGACATTTTTCGAGCAAGGTTTTGGAATTTTGGTGGGCTCTGACCTGCAGTTTTCACTTCCAAAATAACTTGACTTTTCTAAAGTGGTAATTTCATTTTCATGATAATGCTAAACTCAAGCCACATGTGCTTTAATTTAAAGCAGGACTCAGGCAGTGGACCCTGCCAAGAAACAGTAGAGAAACATGCTTATTCTACTAGTTTGCTTGAGGCATTCAGCATTTTTGAATGCCTAGGCAGAAATATAGTTTTTAAATAAGCCAATCCCAGAGAGAGAGAGAGAGAGAGCAGAAGACAGAGGGAGGGACAGATGAAGACTACAGTACATGTTTGCAATAAGATTTCCTTGCATTGGCTGGTTAAATAAGAACTAATGAGCTGGCAACTGAGGAAATATTATTTAATACCTGCCCTGGCTATTTTTTTTTTTTTTGACAGCAAAGGTGTTGTCCAGACCCCTTCTCTTTTTCAGACAGAAACTGGCTTCAGTTAAACTTCATCATGGCAGTGGCTATTATTTAAATATATTTAGTATTTAAATATACTTTTGGTGGTTGCACAGTTATTTCTACTAAATAAATCCCAGGGAGAGATATGTTTACAGTCCTTCTGCTGGCATTTTTAGGATTATTTTAAAGTCTCCTGTGAGGTTCAGGAAAG